>NC_079395.1:6706347-7011269 GCF_029220125.1 Pseudoliparis swirei
GTAGACATTGTCTCTAAACTCCAAGTCCATTCTCTGATCTCAAGTTGATAATCAAACTGTAAATAATTACCCGGTGCACGGAAGAGGAGGTCTTAAGATGGGTATCCACTACACACCTACATGGGAATCCCAGAAATATTGTCCGCTGCCCCAAAAAGCAAAATTGTCATCAAAACAATATCTGAGAGGTTCTTAAATTGGTTACATCATCTCATTTGTATTGCTAGTGTCATAACTAACGGGTTGAATGGCAGCACTGCTTTGTCAAAGATGAAAGAGCTCAGATTTCAGGCCACACTCTATTGCGTTATCTGCCTCACAGTGTGGAACCCTTCTCTCTGCTTTCTTTATCCACCAAGGTGTTTTCTTACTGTTGAGTGGATCTGGGTCTCGGGATGGGGAGAGAGCAGCCGTCTCCGTTCCTCTCCTCAATCTAACGTCATATTTCTGTGTTGGATTCTGGTACTACATGCTCGGGCCTTCAGTGTCCTCCCTGGACCTGCTGGTTGAGACAGTAAGTATGCGAGTTAGAACGACTGCAAACCTTCTGCTGCAGGGGTCTTTACTTTTGAGCTGTAATGACTTCATTTTATCCTAGAATTCCTCTGAAATGTTAGTCTGGACTCGCCGAGGGACTCACAATCCAGAGTGGATTAACGCACAAGTAACCATCAACATGAACAACAACATACGGGTAAGAATGAACTCAACCACATATTCATGAATATATGCCATTGCAGTAAAGGCATTTTAATGGTTCAACAAGAGAAAGCCTTGGAGTTTCCTGAAGATGTTCTTGGTATTTCTGCACTGCTTCGTCTTGTTACTTATGTGACATATAATGATGCCAATATAAATGCAATAAGCTCATATTGGCTGATCAGTAGGGCTCAAATCTGCACATGCAATTCATTTATTTTAATTGGGTCCCCATTAGTTTCAGCAAGACATAATACAGAACAGAAGCAGTTTTACAGAAACACAATTTTTCTTTCTTCATGTCCACAGTTGATGTTCACTGGCCATAGAAACACCACCAGTCAAGGATTCATCGCAATTGATGACATTCAAGTGAAGGAGGGAGCCTGCAGTCATCAGTGTACGTACGCACAGACCGCCTTTGCTTTATTTTTCAAAGAAAGTCGAACATACAGAGATTGCAATGATTTGTGCCCTTTTCCCCACAGCTGGAGATACGTGCGGGTTCGATTCCAGCTGGTGTGGCTTTCAGAACGCTGTCAATCACAAGGCTCGGTGGGATCGCAAGAGAGGCACAAAATATCAGGTGGATCACACCTATGGAACGGAAAATGGTGAGAAGAAAAACTTTGTGGTAGCAAACAAGTTCATGATCTCATTACAACTGGATAAAGGTTATAAGTTATAGGTATGCTTATGTAGGCTATGTGTTAAAGCTTGTGTTAGTTTGCAACCTCGGAATTGGGACTCCACATTATCCGAGGTTCGGTCACAATATAATAAGGTTTCTTCCCTTTTTTTCCCCGTGAAGGGTTGTTTGGGAGTTTTTCCTGATCCGATGTGAGGTTTTGGGACAGGGATGTCTATGTGTACAGATTGTAGAATACTCTGAGGCAAATTTGTCATTTGTAAAATAGGGCTGTACAAATAAACTGAATTGAATTGAATTGAATATAACTCTGAGGGGTTGCAGGAGGGTTAATCCCACTGACTTTGGTGATCCTTGAACTTGTTATATCTCACCGCCATTAGTTTGTTCTTTTATTTGGGTCATGACCAAATACCTGCAAAGATAATGACTTTGCTTTGTTTCGTTGGCATTTAGCAAAATGTTAGTATGATAACATGCTAAACTAAGATGATGAACACAGAAAACATTAGTCCTGCTTCACGTCACCATGTTAGTATTGTCACTCCTTGTGCCTTGTTTTTACAGTTCCCTTGAGGCTATTTGATGTTTGTCTTGAAACGTCTCTGTTTCTCTCTTCGCTGTAGGTTTCTACATGACTTTGATGACATCACCGAACCATACACAGACAGAAGTAGCTGAGTTGCTAACGCCATCGTTCGACTCAGCTCTGGAGATATGTGTGCACTTCTGGTGAGTCCGGTCGTGCCATCACACACATGTCTGCACTGCTGTGTGCTGCGATATTGTACTCTCTGTGCTTCTATTGTACTTGCTCAGGTACTGGATCCCTGCAGGGTCGGGCATCCTTGGCGTGGATGTGCTGCGGAGCGGGGAGGAGGGTGAAGCACTTTGGGAACGATCTGGACCGCCCTCTTCAAACTGGGAGTTGGCAGAGGTCACCGTGTCCTCCCCTGGAAAGTTCCGTGTAAGACGTTTTTTTATTAACCCTTTACTCACTCTGCCAATCAAACTTTCTCTTTCACAGTGAGTCACTAAACTGCACAACTGAATCAATGAATTTGTGTTAGTATGCTTCCTAAAACAGTTTATTTCCCTCACCAGGTTGTGTTTAAGGCAGACCATGTGCCAGGCACCAACTCCACAGTGAAATTAGATGATATTTCTCTGAGGCAGGGGGCCTGCAGTCCTCCAGGCAGCTGTGACTTTGAGTCCGGACAGTGTACTTGGGTCAACATCCCCAAAGAAGATGGACATGACTGGGTGCTGGCGAATGGAGGCTTCCAGGGTCCACCGACGGACCACACAACTCAGACCCCAGAGGGTACGTTCTTTTATATACCTCAATATGGTAAGTTAAACATGGACGTGAAGCTGAGATTTCAGTAATAGGGGAACATATTACCAGTATAATATATTGATTCCCCGTGCAATTACTTTTCGATATCTATATATTTATACACACTAAATATTAGCAGTAAATGTAGAGAATATGTTGTTAACTCTGGTTTAATAATTGAATACTCAGCTAAATAATTATCAATGCGGCAATCTATGATAAATATGAGCCACTGCAGCTGCCGTTTAGCCGGCACGGTCCGTCACTTATTAAGTTTTCGTTTTATTCCTGGTGTATGTCAAGTTTTTCACATTACCTCCCCCTTGCCTGAAAAACAATGTCCTTGTCTGTTCTCCCAAAGAAACTGTGACGGTTTCAAAATTATTTTTAAAAAATCATCTTTTTCAAACTAACAATGATCCTGCTGCCAAAATAAGCAGCACAGAATTCACAGCTGATATTTTAACCTTAAAATAAATAAGTCCTTTAAGAGACAAGTGTGTATTTAGCTTTCACTTTTAAATGCCTGAGCAATAACAATGCAATAATTTAGTCTTGTTGCACTATCCTTATGTGATCTCATATATTTCTTCACACCTTTGAATTCAGGTTGGTTCTTGTTGAGCTCATCGCTGCACCGGAACCACAGCAACGGGGCGCAGGTTTTGTCAGAATGGATCCGGCTGAGAGACATCCCATCCTGTCTCACCTTATGGTACCATATGGATGGCAGGTCAGCAAAAAAAGAAAATTACAAACCACCACCGTGTTCACGCCATACAGTATGTGACAATGCAGAGGATGCACTTCATCCGGTTTAGTTTCCTCATTCACTTCCTCAGAAAGTGTGCACAAGAGTCATTTAACCATGAATCACCTGCCTCATGCCCTTTGAGCAAGACCACTAATAGTCTGTGGGAGAGCTCACTCTTCACACAGATCTGTGTGAGTTGGATCAAAAAAGGCAGAATATTTTTATTTATTTTTTTAATTATAATTTCAACCAATCAACAACCTGAAAATAGGATCCATGTAGAATATGGAAAGTTAAATCAGCCCAAGTGAAACTAGTAATAGATTAGCATTCCCCTTTATAAGTATTTGTAAAGATACTAAAGAAACACTGTTGATTGAAGATGTTTTCACATATCAAAACAAAAACATAACATATTTCTGTTATTTGTCAGTGAGTCTGGCACGTTGAAGGTTTTCATGCGTTCAGAGCCATTGGAAGAAGATCTGCTGTTCAACAGAACCAGAAGTGGACGCGGCTGGACCATGCTCTCTCAGTCTGTAGAGAGGAGCACACCTTTCCAGGTAATCCAAAAGAGGCTGAGTGGTTAAAAAAATAAATATGAAGAAGATAAAGAATGAATATGTAATCAATGGCGTCGACTCATTCCCTGAACGACCAGCTGCTGATCAAAGCAGAGAACAACAACTTTGGATTCATTGCCATCGATGACGTCAGTGTCACACCAGGCCCTTGTCAAGGTATAAATATTGCTTTAATCTCTATCGCTAATGACTGAAGTATGTTTGATGATGTTTAAATGAAAAATAATAATTGAACACTTTTCTTTTTTTCTTCAAGTAAATGAAACAAATTCGGTATTTGTGGGTTGCACGTTTGAAAATGGAACATGTGGCTGGGAGGACATCAGTTCTGGCCCATGTCAGTGGAAGAGAGGAAGGAAGGCCACTGGGAACACTGGACCCTCTGTGGACAACACAGTGAGCACTGAACTGGGTATGGTCACACACACCAACCCCTCTTGTTCTGCTTTAATTCACCTGCATATGGACTGTTTTACAGCTCCTCAGAGCACATTGACCCAGACTCGAGAACTTCAAATCATAGAACCATAAACAATTACCCTTCATGGTTAACAGATGAAGGGTAATTCATCCATCAAGGGCAATCCCCCCCCCCCCACCCCCACCAAAAAAAAGGAAACAGCAAGATCTTTTAACAATTTCTTATTGAAACATTTGCATCATTGAAATATATTTTGGGTATTAAATGACACGTTTTTTGGCTAACAGAAAACTGAATGCGCAAATATGCTGAACAAGCTGGAACCATTTCCCCTTTTACATTATGTATGGTAGCAATGTTGGCTGTAGTGTGCACATCCTTGTGTTGTTCTGCTTTGCATTCCTTTGATTGATATGCTCAACATTATATCTACACCTCTTTAATATTTCTACTGAATCATGCTGAACTGTGAGCTATCGTCACACCTCAAATTTACCGCAAATGTACTTGTGTCCCTAAAACTGCCTAAATTCAGGGATCATGGTGCCTCTCTGACAAAAATAAATAGTGTCCCCCAGAGCAAGAAAAACTGCATAAAAAGAAAGAAAAACAAGCATAAAAACATTGTTTCACTTCCTGCATGGCATGCCAAGTGTAATTAAAACTGAACATGCAGGAGGTTTATTGTGTTTAAGATGCTTATTGTTGGGTTGTTGCAGGTTGGTACATGTCTGTGGAGCCTGCCCGAGGAGATACAGTGAGTCCTGCTGCTGTGCAGAGTCCCACCATGAAACAGGCCAGCGCCACCTGCACACTACACTTCTACTACAACATGGAGGGAGAGGGTATGTGTGTTTGTGCAAACATTATTATCACATGTTCTTACTCTTTTTATGCGAGTACGATACACTTTAAAGCACCCTAAAGGAAATGTGTCTTGGACTCGAATGATAGATAGATAGATAGATATATACTTTATTAATCCCCAAGGGGAAATTTGTCGTGACAGTAGCAGCACCAATAAACCAAACGCACAAGAATAAAAAACAAAACACAAAATATAAGAAACAGGGATGAAAGGTATAGAAGTATACAAAGTAAAATAAAAGTAAAATACAAAACAAAACAAAATATATATGTACATATACAACACACATGCATCCACAACATACAACACCAATGACAAATCAAATCAAGTACAAAAATATTAAATATAGACAGTGTGCAAAAAGCAAAGTGTGTGTATGTGTGCAGAGCAAATGAAATGAAATGTGTGTGTATGTGTGAAGTGCAGATCAACAAAGTGTAAATATTAAGTTATTATTGTAGTTATTACACTATGATCTGGCAAGAGGTGATCTGTTATAGAGCCTCGTAGAGAATGCTGCACACCTGATATGATAAAGGTCATGTGGTCTCATCATATCGCTGCCTCCATAGTCGTGATCATAAAGAAACAAAGTCTACAAACATGCAACCGAGTCTACATGCAGTCTTTCATCGACACATTGTTCCAGACATAGAGATGCTGCATGTGATGCTGAAGGAGGGCTCCCGGACCACTGCACTGTGGTGGCTAACTGGTAACCATGGAGATGCGTGGCATCACGGCGAGGTAAAGGTTGGTCGAATTCCTCAGGAATTCACCGTCCAGTTTGAAGCCAGCCGGACCTTCGACAGGCTCGGACACGTTGCCATCGACGACATCGGTTTCATCAACTGCACACTGCCCGGTAGGCAACCGGCTCTACCTGCACGCAGCCGGCAGCCGCTTTTTCCAAGATGATTTACTGATGTTTTTTTTGGTTTCCTTCTCAGAGCCTCAACCCTCGTGTCCAGAAAATATGTTTGTGTGCAACAACAGTGTGTGTGTGCCGCACAACCAAGTGTGTGACTTCAGTGATGACTGTGGGGACTGGTCTGATGAGAGCGCCTGTGGTGAGATATCACTCATGTCGATGCCTGAATGCACTGGTACACGGTACCGGCGCGCCCCGTGTGCTTCTCCTGGTCCTTAGTATTGTTTCATAATTTCCGTTAAAGGTTAAATGTTGAAATACATTTCATATGTTCTCTTTCACGTGTTATGTAATAACATAAGGCTGCCATTAGTATGCATTGTACTATCTCCATATTAGACTTCTTGGATTTTTTATTATATCGATGCGTTATTAATTATCAATTAACTGTGAAAACAATCGGCAGATTAATCGGCGATAACGGTTATTTGCAGCGTCACACATCCACAGGTTGTCTGTTGTTCCCTTTGTCCTGCAGAGCAACAAGCTGTTGCTGAGCGCTGCAGCTTTGAACACGGCCTTTGTTTCTGGGAGCAAAGCGATGAGGACGCAGCTGTAGCCGCGTGGACGCGTCACCAAGGACGGGAAGCTTGGCCCAGACTCGGGCCGTCCAGGGATCACACCCACAACTCTGATGCAGGTACTAGTCTTTCTGAGCTGCTTGGCATTGAGATAATCCTCATGGTTCTTCAATGTATTCATTTACTTTTGTAATCAGAAATACTAAACGTGAGTTTCACATTATATTGTCTAATTTCATAATGCAGGTTTGAGATTTTAGATGTGTTTGTTTACACGAGACAAACAAAGCAGCAGAAACACAACACCAACAACATAACCGCTGCTGTGATCCTGAAATGTCCCCACTGTGGGAATAATAAAGGAATCTAATCTAATCTAATAAAACAAGAAAGTTGTAAAAGTGAGATTTTAAAAAAGGTGAGATTAAAAAAAAGTGTCATGGTTGATTGGAGGAACCTCACCCCAGTAAACATTACAAAGCAAATACAAAATACATATATAATCGACACAAGTAAAAAATAAAAATTAAAAAACAGAAAAATAATGTAGTCAGTGTGTGAACATTTGCATATAAGTGTGTGTGTGTGTGTGTGTGTGCGTGTGCGTGTGTACCTACGCCTATATCTGAACATCTTGAGTGAGGTAGACTGAAATGCAATGTGGATCTAACTGCTCCCGCCCTGTTCCAGGTCACTACGTCGTCCCCGGGGATCTGACTGAGGACGGCCAGACATCAGACACTCTCTCCAACACTTTACTAGCCAGCTCCAACTGCACTGTGAGTCCACGCGGATGCCTTTGAAGAAGTAAAGCAGTTGCAGGCCTAAAGCATGTGGAGTTGTCCATGTTCACCTCCTCAGCGTGTAGCATGCTACAGAAGCGCAAGAGTACAGATGAAGCTAATGGGAATGTCATAAGTTTACCAGATATTTGGCCACAAACCAAAGCATTGGATTTTTGTATATTAAACCTGACGATGGTGCAACATCCGCCGTAATGGTTACAGCTGCGTTTCAATCTCTGTATTATCTGCTCTCCTCCTCTGACCCGGCACAAATATAAACCTCTGAAGTATTTCACAGACCTTGCGGCTGCTTTGTGTGCATACAGCGCTTATTATCTCCTGCTTATCTCTGTTCTGCTAAAGGTTGGTCACAGTGCAAAAGACTGCTCAGTGTACTTACTGTAGATAAAAGCAAGCGATTGATTCTTGTTCCCTGTACCTCCCTTTACCGTCATGACTCGTATTGTGTCCGCGCAGGTGAGATTCTTCTACTTCAGCCTGGATGATGCTCGGGCCACACTGACCGCCCGGTCCAGGACTCTGCAGACGGGCAGTGAGGACGCTCTGCTGTGGCTCAGGGGAAACTCACACAGCTACGACTGGCAGAGGGCAGAGGTCACGTTCTCCTCCTCAGTCAATAGCAAGGTCAGTGAGGAGGCAGCTGAGCACTTTCGTCAACCGGGACCTCGTTTGTGAAAATGTTATCGGGTTGGTTCACTCGACATTATCGGAGACGGCTGCGGCCGGAGGCGTTATGTGTTTTTGGTGGTCCGTCCGGTCGATTCTCGTGAACGCAATTTCTCAGAAACACCGTGAGCCGATTATTTGTGTTTCATTTTGGAACAAACGTCCACTTGCACTCGAAGATAAACTGATTAGAATTTGGTGGTCAAAGGTCAGTGGGGCCTCTTAAAACACCTTGTCAGCCATAACTCTGATATGTTAAGGTGTGCCTGCTCCTCAGATTGTCTTCAGGTATGAGCGAGGTGACGGTCTCGGGGGGCTGGTCGCGCTGGACGACATCTCCTTCTCAAGGGAGTGTCTATTTGACCCTGACAACAGCAAACTGCCTGACCCATCCTCCACCTCCGCCCCGCCTACACCCACTTCATCAGACTCAACCACGCCAACCCTCCTCCCCTGTCAGGTGAACGACGGAATGAGCTCATATTTACACGTGAAACGTGAATAAATCCATTAAACCAGTTTGTACAGCTGTGTGATCCGGAGCCGCTGTTCTCTGTGTGTTTCAGGAGGATGAGTTTTCCTGTCGGCTGTCAGATATGAAAGTGTGTATTCCGGCGACTCTGCGATGTAATTATCATCCAGACTGCCCACAAGGAGAGGACGAGGATGGCTGTGGTGAGCTGTGCGTTCACCGACTGACACGTGCTTTTGCCATTCTGTCAGCAGAGCAGTGTCTTACAATAATGATTACTTGTGATTCATTACCAGGCTACTAGATTTAAACGTGGGTGGTAACTCGGGCTCATTCTTTTAAGTGGGGAGAACGAGATAAATTAAGCATGTGGGTCATGTGATCACTGAAGGCTTCCTGCCAGATGCAATGCGGAGTGAGAAAATGATGATTTCATTGCACTTTTTAAACTTGTATATATTCAAATATAAGATATCCTGATTAGCTGTAAGTTCCAGTTTTTCTAAATGAACATTATTATTTATAAAGGATGTCCTATTTGTGGTGACAGTTTTTTTTTGTTTTTTTAAGATAAGAGAAATGATTACCATTTTAGGAAAACAAGGATGATGCTGTTTACTCACAGGGTGCTCAACCACATGACCAAGTTTTATTTCAAGTTCAAACTTATATGAGCAACAGAGCTATCTTTGTTCTCTCTTGCACAAAATTTCACAAGCGCAGATTAGTGACCAACATGTGATTAATGAACGGATTCACCTCCCTTTTTTTCATCCCAGCAGTTTTTCTCACGCCTTGTCTCAAACTTTCAGGTCGTTGCACATTTGAGAGTGACCAGTGCCAATGGACGGACACCAGTGATGGACAGAGCAGGTGGCAGAGGCAGAAAGCCAGTGACAACACCGAGCCTCCCGCGAATCACACGACAGAGACAGGTGACTTTCATAGTTTATTTATTTGAATGGACCCGCAGGACAAGAATTCAAAGGATAACATGTTAGAGGACGTGACCCTGAAATAATCATAACTCCGCTCCCTACATGTTTAGGAGACATCTCTTTAATTCAGGATGTTTCCCTTGTTCTCAGGCTACTACATGAGAGTGAATTTCAGTCAGGGGTCCAATCAGACGGAAGCTCGCCTCCAGAGTCCCCCACTCTCCCCTTCATCCCCCTACTGCCAACTTCTGTAAGCGATAACCACGACATCGATGGCCATGTTTCTCTCCTTATCATCTCCAATGTCTGTACAACATTTAGTTTGGATTCAGAGTCGAATATTTAAAGTATGAATTGCTCAACGCTCCTGCACCGCCCCTTGTCTTTCTACCGCGCAATTATCTTCGCGATCCAACGCTCTCCCCTTCTTCCTTCCTTCCTTATTTCCTAAACACAGGTTTCACTTCCACATCAGTGCAGAGAGTTCTGGGTCACTCCGAGTGCTTATGCAGCAAGCTGAAGGGAGTGAAGCAATCCTGTGGTCACGCAGTCACAACACTGGCTCCCATTGGCCCCCAGAGCATCTGCCTGTGGGCCGGCACCAGCAGCCGTATAAGGTGTGGGGGGCTCAACATCCACCAGAACACTTATGTTATAAACCTCGTGAAAGCGGCATACAAACGAGAGGCATATTAGAGAAAACAAACTCCTAAAGGAGTAAAGGAGCTTTGTGAATGAAGAAGCTCACATTCAGGGCACACGGGTTCACGGATTGATGACGATGAAAATAATGTGAATCGCCACGTCTCAATCCAATTCAATACTTATGGAGATGGTTGACCTCGTTGGTGTTCCAACGCCTCACTGAGACATAATCTGTCTATTCACAATGGATGGAGATCTAATACAAAAACACACTTAAATGTGCATATATTGACAATATGTGTGGGAACACGTACAATAGTATTGTTTCTATGTATTGTAGTCCATCGTGCAGTATATCTGAATGTGATAAAAAAAACTATTATGTGCAATCATTTTATTAAGTTTGTACTTTAAGACTAAATATGATTGGAAATACTCTATATCCAAATTTAAACTACTTTTAATATATTACTCTCACAGTCTGGCTCGTATGGCCGAGGGAGACATGTCATTTTCAAAAGTTAAACAAAGTAAATTATTCATAAAAAATAGGTAAAGAAAATAAATAACTTGTGATGAGCAGTAGTTTAGGGTGTGCATGAGGGCGAGTGTGTAAATGTTGGAAATCGGGTAACATTTTATATATGTTCATGCGCAGGGCTGTCGAGGCGCAGTAAGTGTGACAGAATTAAATGTTTCCTTTCTGGTGGAGCACAGTGATCTTGCAACAGCATGAATGTATGAATGTAATCATTTCTAATGTCAGGTTTGGTTCAGCGGCATGAATGAAGGGATTCAGACAGACACGACTTCTGGAGATGCCAATGTTGCCGTGGATGATATTTCTTTTATAAACTGTGAAATGTCCTACCTTCCACCAGGTAAGTAAGGTCCCCATCGACATTACATGTACATTTATTGGACATGAGTAGTAGTGATATGAGTTATAACTTTATTAGCAGGTAAAGCTGGCGACTGTGTAAGCTGTGTTTCCCTCCTCAGCTCTGTCTGCCTGCGGCTGCTCTTTTGAAGATGGTCTGTGTGTTTGGGTTCAGGGGGCTGAAGATGAGCTGGACTGGCTCAGCAGGTCTGGTCCCACTGAAACCCCCAACACCGGGCCTGCAGGAGACCACACTACCGGCAAAGGTCACTATTATTCCGCACTACCTTTCGACAAGTATTGTCCTAAAACATAATTTGAACTAGAATGGGCACTCGGTAGAGCGCATACCTTCGCATATCACAAGATTGTGCATTGAATTATGAACATTTTGGCATTAGTTGCATGCCAATTGGTAAAAAGAAGATTTTGACCGTTTCATGACCTTGACATTTGACCCGATCGATCCCAAAATCTAATCAAATAGTCCCCGGATAATAACCAATCATCCCACTAAATTTCATACAATTCAAGAAGATTTTGACCGTTTCATGACCTTGACCTTTGACCCGATCGATCCCAAAATCTAATCAAATAATCCCCGGATAATAACCAATCATCCCACTAAATTTCATGCGATTCAAGAAGATTTTGACCATTTCATGACCTTGACCTTTGACCCGATCAATCCCAAAATCTAATCAAATGGTCCCCGGATAATAACCAATCATCCCACCAAATTTCATGCGATTCGGTTTAATACTTTTTTAGTTATGCGAGTAACACGCATACAAATAAATAAATACACGGCGATCAAAACATAACCTTCCGCATTTTCAATGCGAAGGTAATAATTAACAGTAGTGTTTTGGCACCACATGACAATTACTGGAAAATTCAGAAGAAGTCTCAGTAAGACAAAAGACTGACTCAATATTGTTAGTGCCGGTAATACTGGTCCTCTCAGACCAGAAGCTGCACCAGGAGTAGCAGCGGTGCATTTGATTTCCTATGAATTCACCGTCTCATTTGTGGGAGGAAGGTTATGTCATAACTTCTTGTAAAAGAATTCTTGTAAAAACTTCTTGTAAAAATTGCACTTGAAATTTATGACGTTAAGGTGGTTCCCAACCTGGTTTTACAAGATGAGTACTTAACTCTACCCCCCCCCCCCCCTCTCTCTCTCTCTCTCTCTCTCTCTCTCTCTCATCCAACCTTTAAAAATGGTTGTCACCTTTTTTTATTTTTGAGATTATTTTCCTTTAAAAATGTATTTAATATTATTGATTCCGTTGTTTCACAGGTAAATACATTTACATCAAAAGTTCCCGACCAAGTGTGAAGGGAAATAAGGCCCAGCTGAAGTCTTTGCTGCTGCCACCTGCTGGTGAACAAGGATACTGTTTCACATTTTGGTACCACGTGTTTGGAGCGACTGCTGGCTCCTTGAGGATGCTTCTACAAACAGCTGATCCCTTCACGAAAACATTGGTAAAAAGATCCATCAATTTAGTAGTTTTCTCAGTTTATTGTATGTTTCAACAAGCAGAGAGATGACAGAAGTCAGAGAAGGACACTTTTTTCCCTCTGGACACCTCACTTCCCTTTACTACAATGGCAGGAAAACGACCGATTGAGAAATATTCATGACTGCTTCTCTCTGTTATTATACTTTTCACGTAGTTGTGAAATGCTGATTGCAAAATCACGTTAATGCATTGTATAGTGAGTGCAAGCTGCACAGTTTCAACGTATACCACAATGTTGCAAACATCTCCTCACATCCTCATTGTGACGAGTGAATCAGCCTCCTCTCTTTCCTGTAGGTGTGGCAAAAATCAGGAAACCAAGGGGACGAGTGGCTGCTGGTGCAGAGCCACGTGACCTTGCAGAAAGTCCACCAAGTGATACTGGAGGCTACCGTGGGGGGAGAAGCAGGAGACATAGCCATTGATGACATCTCCTTCATCAGTGGGCCATGTCCCAACTCTGGTAATTTAAAAAAATGAAGAAAATCCCAGTAAAACAAACAATATTTGACATTTTGGTTCAATTTAGACTGAAATTCTCGAGTCTGTTCTTCATTTTAAAGTGATTAATTATGGGAAAGGTTGAGTTAAATAGCCGGAAAAGGTCATGGCACATTTTTAAGAGCCATTGTCTCTCCCCAGTGAGTCACATCCCCTCAAATATATCTTCCTCCTTTCCTGTCCCTTATAGGCTTGCACACAGCAGATGTTGGAGGGGTAAATGTTGCCCGTCTCCCTCCTCATGTATGTAGTTATTGTCGGCACATTTACGTAATAAGATCGTGGCCGATAGGGATGTCGTGATACACTGACATTTAAAGCATAAATCTGGATATATTGTATGTTTCTCTTGTTGTCGACCATCAGAATTATAGATTATCAGTCAAAGACCTTTAAAATCACAAATTAGTGTGCATCAAGAACTTTCAGGGTCTTCAAGGAAAACAGGAAGACAAATGCGCAATTTGAAAAGTCAGTAACTTCCTGTTAAGTCGTTGTTTAACGTCCCACTCGGACTGACTCCCACAGTGTTTTAGCAATAAACGTTGAGGTATACCATTTACATTCTTTGCTTATGCATACTTTGTCAATCAATGCTTTCCAAAAACATTACCCTGTAGATGTGTGTGACTTCGAGGAGGGAAGCTGTGGCTGGCAACAGCAGACCACCGATGACTTTGACTGGGTAAGACAGTCGGGCTCCACCATGAACCCCAACACCGGGCCGGACAGCGACCACACCACCAACACACCCAGAGGCCATTACTACTACCTGCCCTCCTCCACGGCCGACCACGCGGGACAGACGGCTCAAATGTCTTCAACACTATACCCTGCAGGTCAGACAGTGTGTGAGTGTGCGTGTGTGTTTGTGTGTGTGTGTATGTATGTGTGTGTGCGCAAAAAAATGGCTGTGACTCTGACATCATATGATTATTATTACTCATAGATTAATTTCAAAGAAGCATTTCCTACCATTTTATATAAGGGTGCAACTAAATATTATTACATTATACATTAACAAGCTGGAGATCTTCAGGAAATAGGGAGAAATGTGTGTTTTCTGTTAAAAATCAGCAAACCATGCATGAATAACAACCTCAAACCATCAATCGGTTCCCAAAATGTATTTAAAATTGTTTAATTAATTGAATCATTTCAGCTCCAATTGCACGCAAAGTACACTATACTGTTCATCTTCGGGTTTTAGAAGCACTGCACATGTTTTGTGTCTTCAGTTTGTTTACTTTTGGAGTAAAAGTATAAAGCGACATCTAATGGAAATACTTGAGTATAATACAAGAAGTGCAAATAAAAACATAAATATCTGGATATTTAAGCAGTCCGAAGTGTTCAGGGGGAAGAAGCTTGCGTGTAAAACTGTGATGTTTTATTCATATGATCTGGTTCATCTTCTTCTGACCCTTCAGACAAAAGAGTGTGTGTGCAGCTCTGGTACCACATGTATGGCAAAGGAATGGGGCAGCTCAACGTTTACCAGCAGACCGAAGAAGGGAAGCAAGCTCTGATCTTCTCTCAGACAGGAGAACAGGGTCGTCTGTGGAGGCTCGGACAGGCGTCACTGTTGCCCCGAGTGCAGCCTTACAGGGTGAGTCCCACGGATCTGCCTGAGACAGTCCGGTAGTCATGGATTTAGGGGGAAAGGGATACACATGGACAGTAAATAGGTACATTCACTTAAGTACTCAAGTAATTTCCATTTGATGCCATTTTTTACATCAACTACATTATATTTCAAAGGAAAGCTTCCACTTGATAATTTTGTCTGATAATAACCTGAATAATCAGATAATAAAGTAACATTTTAAATAGAGGACTTCTACTTGTAATAGAGCTGAGTTTGCATTTATATTAAAGTAACGTCTTCCACCACTGTACATGGAGATAAATCTAAATATGTTTTTTTCCATGTTTATTAAGCATAACATTTTATAGAAACCTCTAAAGTTTAAATCTCTTTTAAAGGTTGAGGTCACCCAAAGTAAAAAAAATTAATGAGTGAATCTCACTAAATCAGTATAATCCACATATGGGACATTTGTCTTTGGGGATACATTTGCAGTAAAATGAGGACTGAGCAAATTGATCTAAATCTCTGGACGTAATACTAGAATGTGATCTGACCTCTATATAGCACTACATTTAAACTGTATATTGATATTTAAGTAAGCAGGTTATCGCTTTGTGTTTCAGATCGTGGTGGAAGGTGTGAAGGCCGGCCTTACCCAGGAGGGAGACATGGCGTTTGACGATGTCCAGTTGACAGACGCTCACTGTCCTCCTCCTGGACATTGTGACTTTGAGAGCAACTTGTGCAGCTGGAGCAACCTGGGAGGAGGAGTCGACCAGGGGGACTGGCTCCGCGGCAGAGGAGCCTCCCTAAACCCCAGCACGGGGCCCAATGTCGACCACACCACCAACTCCACACTCGGTAACGATACGTACGCGCTGTTCTGCGATTCCACGTTCAAACCGAGTGGATGTGATTTAATCTGATTTATGGAAATGTACAGAAACGTCATGCCACTGATTGTACATCCCAGCTGCAGGTAGAAACATACTGAAGAGTTGCACAGCAGCCTTATTAAAGTATACATGTGCATTATGGGGGTTATGTGGTCCCAGGAAATGGCAAATCAAAACATTAGAGGGACTTACAACAGTGTTTTTGTGGGTGGTGGAAACAGACAATCTTTGCCACGTGAGGGGAAACAAGATGTGCAAACACTGACATTGACATATCATCCCCTTTTAAGTTGATGCAAGGATGAATTTGGAGCAACAGAAGCATTCTTCTGGAGTTCTTACCACCAGATGAATGTAACGCTAACTTCCGCTCTCCTGTTAACGTGAACAGAGCTGCCTGCTGCGTCTGGAAACAAAGCAGAAAGTGAAGCGTAACAGCCAAGTCGTGGGCTGTAAAAACAAAACAAGACGCTGAAAAACACCAAGTTGTCTGTAAGGCGGCAGGAACTACAGAGTCCCTGACAAATCCCACATTACACGTC
Source organism: Pseudoliparis swirei (assembly GCF_029220125.1). NCBI lineage: Eukaryota > Metazoa > Chordata > Actinopteri > Perciformes > Liparidae > Pseudoliparis > Pseudoliparis swirei. The sequence continues at coordinate 6,722,580 of NC_079395.1, forward strand.
GTCATTTGAGCCATTCCTAATACACGTTCATTGGTTATCGCAGCTTTAACTCCTCACTGCATTAGGTTCTGTTCATATGGCACTTAAAAACCTTCACACGCAAACCACGGACACAAAGCAGAGACACAGACATAACTAATCTATGTATATTATTATTATCTCAGTTTTCAGTTTGTTTTTAAAAGAGGACAAAGTCAAGGAGGACCCTATACTCGCTGCCTGGTGGGGAGCAGCTTTAGTGAAGCATACCAGCTGTACATGCGGGATGTCGACTATATCCTGTTATGACATGAATACTTTATTTTTGAGTGATCATGCAATGTTTCCCCCAGGTTTCTATCTCTATGTGGACAGCTCAGTGGGTGAGTGGGGAGACATGTCCTTCCTGATCAGTGACGTGTTCCAGCCGACCACCAGAGGTCACTGTCTGACATTCTGGTACCACATGTTCGGCAACAAAATTGGGACGCTGAGAGTTTACATAAATGACAGGTACTTGGTTATGTTCAATGAGTTGCTCCATTAAACATAATCTGTACATTGATAACAATGTGAACCTGTGCGGTCCTGGCTTGTAGAAAAACGCACTCTGGTGGAAACGAAGAAGGGATTCTGAAGTGGATTGAGACCGGAAACCAGGGAGCCATGTGGCAGGAGGCCAGTGTGACTGTTAAACATGGAGAAGCATTCTGGGTAATAACGAGCTCTGGGTTGTTTCATCAGAATGGATTCAGATACATTTACACAAGTATTTTAATTGTTGTACTTGTACTTTACATGTTATGCTGCTTTATACTTCTACTACGCTACATTTTAGAGGGAAGTATTGTCCTCAAAGCCCCACTTTTCAAATGAGGATTTAACAAAAAAAACTAAAAGAAGTAAAATTATTAAACATCTAATCTTGTGACTCTTTGAAGGGGCCGTACTCCTATCTTAGGAACCACCGGACTAAACAAGCTAACTGAATATAATGTAATCAAACTTACATAGAACAGCAACATGTAGTGTCAGTCACTTTTCCGGTGATAACTTGTACCATCACACATTAAACAATAACAATAGTATTTAACCATTGTGTATTTTGTATTTGATTTCTTTGTTGCAGTTTGTGTTTGTGTATCAGCGTGGTATCGGTACGGATGGGGATGTTTCTCTCGATGACATCACTATCCTACCTGGCAGCTGCTACTCAGAGCCCCCCATTGACCCCTCTGGGGACAACAAGGGTAACTTGAGACCTTCTTCAGTTGCTTTAACTCAGCAGACTGTTATTCCTTAGTTGTGAGAAAGAGAGAACCATGTTCTGCTGCATTTATTTCTCTTATGAATTGATTGTCAATTTATCTTATAAAATACAAATCATTAACCCTCATCTGGATATTAGTGTTAAAAACACACTTGTTCATGTTGGGTTTTTTCATCTTGACAATAAAACAAATACAGAATATCACCAGCCTTATTCAAGAAAAGTTGATATCAGAACAACCAAATCAAATAATTCAGTATGCAAATGCTCTAAGATAAGGTACAAACTGCTCTGTGTCTGCAGGGATGTTGTCGGTAGGTCTGGCTGTTGCTCTGACGATGCTGGCTGGAATCATCATCTCCGTCGTCCTCTATATGATGAACAGGACGTGTATTGTAACGTACAATGTCGATCATAAATACAGACATCGTGTAAATAAGAACATCGAAGAATGCTCGTTTATGTTGTCGTCTGACATTTCTGCTTGTGCATCTCAGGAATCAGCAAACACTTGTGAATGATGACGCAATGAACCAGAACTCTGCGCTTGACCTCGATGACTGCAACATAGATGTAAGTAAGCAGGATTTATTCACATAAATCATGGGCAGCATTCACAGGATGCTGATTATTAAAACAATGTGTTTCCTCCCAGGGCACAGAACATGGAACTCAATCGGAGTTTTCCTTCTTCAACCGTCTGTATAATCCATCTCCACGCGTGACTGACAACACCGTAGCTTCATCTGATGCTTAGTCCAGATTAATAACTCCGATAAAACAAATAACACATTCACCAATTTGTAAATTGTAAAATGGAGATATTTTATTCCCATTGTAACTGTTATTACAAGATTCAATATTGATGTTGGTGGGGCCTTTTGCTGAGAAAAGAATGCATCAAAGGATAAGGTGATGTTAAATAAGTTAAAGTGAAAGTTAATGTGAGTTAAATGAGAAAGTATCAGTTGTAATAATGACAAGAGGAGTAAGAAGCATGTGATCAAATGTTTGGCTAACGTACAAACCCCTTGACTGAGGATGAGTGAACAATAAAAATGTAATTTTTTTGGAAAATAGAATAAAACATACACCGTGATGCAGCTTCTTTTATGATGTTGTTGCTGTTGTTGTTGTCGTACTTGAAAAAGTGTATTAATACCTGTTTGTTAATGCTTTTAATTAATTAATTTAGTTTTATTTAAATTCAGACATACATATGCATATCCTTAATAATTTTTCCATCATTCCAATCCAATCCAATTTATTTATATAGCACATATTAAAAAACAGAGTTTTTAACGGGCGTTTCACAGTAAATATAATAATCATGCAATTATTCTTTTTCATTTTAAATGATCCAGTGCTTTTTGTTGTTTGCAGAAAGAGACTACAGAGAGCACATGTCATCAATAATAAGAAAGCAGTTTCATTTTTATATACACTTTTACAGATCTGCTTTTTAAAAAAGTTAAAATCTTGGAAAATTATGAATATCATTTTTTCTTTTTAGCTGACTTTAACTTTGATTTCCTGAACATCTCTACAGTAATATCTCATGGAAATAATCATGGGCATAGCGGACGTCATCAATAACAAGGAAGCAGTGTCATTTTCATATACACGATTAAGGATCTGCTTTATAAAAAGTTAAAATATTGGAAAATTCTAAATAACATTATTTCTTTTTAGCTGACTTAAACTTTCCTTTTCTGAAGATCGGTAGCCTACAGTAATATCTCATGGAAATAATCATGGAAATAGCAGAGGTCATCAATAAAAAGAGAGCGGTGTCATTTTCATATTCACTTTTAAAGATCTGCTTCAAAAAAAGTTAGAATATTGGAAAATTATGAATAGCATTATTTCATTTCAGGGGACTTTAACTATAATACTATTTCATATAATGTCCACAATAATGTTGTTTTGACTCGTTATGTGGAGAAGTTATTGTGCGAAAATGGGTCTTAAAGTGAGATTAGTTTGTAACTATGGACCATTCTCTTTTAAATATAATCGAAAGTTAGACATAAATGTTCTCTGATTTGAAGTTGACTCAAGAAAGAGATTTGGACGTTCTTTCATTTAGAAATAAAACGTCAGAATGTCTCTCTGGGTGACACCTTGAGGTGGTCTACTATGAATCAGAAGTGAAATTAGTTTGTTACTATGAACCATATGCTTCTAAATGCAAATGTATGTGATTTTCTATATCTAGGACTGGCCTAACCGCATTGATAAACCTATATGTCTGTAGGTTTCACATGTAACCGGCAAAAAGCCATAAACCAACCTCCACAATGACGAGGAGGAAAAGTAATTACCTTTAACCCGATGTTAAAAATATGTAATCAAATGAAGTCTTTTAAAACCGTCGTCTATAAAGCATTTCTAAAATCCCCCTTCTTAGTATAATCACGACATGTACATATTGCCTTTATCGGATGGCGGACTGAGCGCCGCGCACCACGTGCCGGCCGTGATTACGTTTTCTTCTTCTTCTTCGTCTTCTTCGTTTTCTTCTGCCGCGCATGCGCATCAGGCAGGCTTCACTTTATACAGCGAGTCTAATCTACGCTCGTGAGAGGAAAGACTGCACGGAAAGAACAATGGGAGTAGAAATCGAAATCATTCAAGAAGGAGACGGTAAACGATTAATTTTATTCGAATCTCTCGATAACTGAAAGAAATGTCCTGTTGTTTCAAAATATAGCCTTTTTTTTTTTTAACCACACGTTTGTTTTTTTCCTCATTTCAGGAAAGTCCTTCCCGCGAAAGGGACAGACTGTTGCCGTCCACTACGTTGGTAAATATAGCGTTATTCCACTGCTGACTGCTCTTTTAGTGCATTCACATTGCCAAATGTTGCGCACTCAAATATATACCTGCGGTCCATTTTGGGAAGCGAGAGCCGATGCTGCCCTCGTGTCTGTACGGTAACATTAGCTTAGCATAAGCACTGGGAACGGGGGCGACGGCCAGTCTGGCTGCGGACCAATTTATCAGAATATGCAGCTGCCAAATGCTCGCCATCTTATACATTTCACGTAACGTCAGCCGCCCCCTTGTCTGTCCGTGTGCTAAGGTGACTAATGTAATGTATAGACGTTTAGGTGGTTTAAATCCCTCCCTTGTCAAACCAAGTATTCATTTTAGCAACCGTTACTTGTTGAAATGTAACACGATTTGACGTGCTAAAAGCAACAAGAGTGCATATTTGTTTATTGCATGTCGTGTTTATCAGTCTAGATTGATTAAAGTGAGTCGTTTAGGCTGTGTCGACTACCGGACACTTGAGCACTTCGAGCACTGACTTTCAGTGCTTAGGGCGCCACACTGACAAAACCAGCAGAATTCAGTGCACTGAAAGTACCCGGATGGCCCACTGCAAACGGCCAAAAAATGTAGTGTAAAACGAGGGACACTACTCGCCCTAAACGGGCGCCATCTTGGCTACGTCGCGGAAGAGGAGGAGCCCTTTCGCCAGCTTTTCATTTTATTTCTAAAACAATGGCGGACGAGATGGCTACGGTAGCACAAGCGGTAGCTCCGTGGTCGTAAACCAGTTGCAAGAAGTGCATTAATTTTGTCAGTTTAAGTTTCGCGGGTATCGCAAGCAGATTTGCGTACGTCACTCCCGGCTTAATTTCGCGGGTGCCGTGAACAGATTTGCGTCCGTCACTTTCGCCAAGTGGTTAACGTAAAGTGTTCCATTTGATACAGCACTTACCAGCGACGGAGTGCACTACAGATGTCAATGCACTGTATTGCAGTGTACTTCGTAAAGTGTCCGGTAGTAGACACAGCCTTAGTTTTGGATCGGCCATAAATAGGTCTGCCTTGGCTCCAATAGAATGGGACTATATGGCACTCAAAGCACCACAATAATACATTTATTGGGAATACCGTTTCCCAGAAATTCTGATTGGGTTACTCTAATATAATCCACACGCAACTGCTCACCACAAGGTCTATATATGTTTTAATACGGTCTTTTTTTATTTATTCCTTGCTTGTTGAACAGGCACGCTGACTAATGGACAACAGTTTGACTCCTCTCGGGACCGAGGAGAGCCCTTCAAATTCAACATTGGATGTGGTGAAGTCATTCGTGCTTGGGATGAGGGTGTAGCTCAGGTAAGGAGACGAATTTAAACATGGCCACGCTAACAATGTTATACATCAGGATGAGTTTACACACGTTGGGGATTGCTCTGGTACCTGTGAATTAGGGCTCTGTAATTTGGTCAAATTAAAATCTTTTCTCCAGAGCTGGAATAGTTGCATTCTTAATAATTCCCCCCTGACAAATTTGCCAGGACCACAACATTATTGAAGTGCCCTTCATGAGCAAGGCAGTTGAGCAGAATAACTAAATACCAGCACCATGTCTTCATCTTGATATCTGCAGACACCTGACTAGCTTCTAGATTTGGCTACCATAAAACGGACCACTCCCAAAGGAAATACGTACACTAGTTTGTCAACTCCTATGGCTTCGCCTCTTTTAACTCGAAATAATGTATCATTAATAATCGCCAACGGAGCATGAAGATTAAAGAGTCTTCTTTAGGAGTGTTAGATTGACTGAGAAGATGGCACAGATGGCGACAGTCGGTTCAGTGATGTAAACTGAGACAGGCGCATCTTGCAAAACAGCTGAACGTGTCACTCTTTACTCTGGCCCCCCAAGTGCACAGAGCATAAAGCGTTGTCCGCCCGACGTAAACATTGCTGACATTGCAACAGAAATGCAATGGGAAACATTTAAACAATAGACATTTTAATTTAATTTGACGATGTGTATATTGCCACGCCATAGCGATAACGAGGGTATAACAAATTGCGCTATTGATTTTAATTGTGGGAAAGCCAGAATCCAGTATTTTTTTGTAGTTTGACCCTTCCGGGAATAAAAGTAATGGTGTCTTCTCTGTTGTAATGATATTGGCAATTCTTTTATTTATTTATTACACAACTGTTGTGGGCCCCCCTCCCATAACTTGATGGAAATGCCAATCAATATCTGACCATATTGCTGCCTTTTCATATAGCTTTCCTCTTCACCTTCACAGATGAGCATTGGCCAGAGGGCCAAGTTGACCTGCTCGCCCGACTACGCGTATGGTGCTGCAGGATACCCACCAGTCATTCCAGGAAACGCCACGCTCATCTTTGATGTGGAGCTGCTAGGTTTTGATTGAAGTTGAAATGTCGCTCTTCACAGTTTCTCATGCCATCAACATCTCTGACACAAATTCTGTTTATTTAAAGGTGCCGTCAGCAGCGTTTATATACATGAATAAACCACTAAAAATAATTCTGATGTCTCGGGATGATTGAGACAAATTTGACACACGCTGCCGCTAATGTTGGTGCCAAGATGATCTAAAAACACATGGAAACCGTGCAACTCATTTCCCCCAGGATTCATGTGGCCACCATTTCTACATTTGTCTGAGAAATCACGGATACATCGTGGAATAATTAGAAAGGCTGGTGTGTTTTTAAAACAATCCAACAGATCGAAGACCTAATCCAAACCATTAACACCAAATTTGGACATAGTTTGTTCATACTAATTTATTCCATTGTCCCAAAAATAGTGCTGAAATTATTATTGTCAAAAATACGCATCAAACACCTTTTTTAATGAAGAGCTTATTCGTTTTGGTTTAGTTGCATTAATGTATCCCTTCCACACATGCATGGGTTTGATGGCTTGGAACTTTGACACAGTGTATAGAATGGCTTGCAGACAATAACGGCTTATGATTATCATTTCTATCCCTACATGTATTACCTTTTATCATATAGATTTTGAATTCTGTCTCTTAAACTTTGGTCTTGTCATTTCGACAACTTAAAGGCCTTAAGTGCCCTTGTGTTATGTCAAGTGTAACAGGTTTTTTGTTAATGTTTTACTTGTCTCATTAATTATTACAGATCTTTTCCATGGGTGTTTCATTCGTGCATTAAAATCATCAAGTGTAGAGTATTATTGTGGCTTTTTTATTCACATGACATGATTTAGATGAGTTATTCTGTTAAACAAATGTATTAAAATATTTATATTGTAGAACAAATCTCGAGGTGACGGGTCGACCAGAGGCCTTTAACTAGTCGCATGGGGGGGGGGGGGGGGGGGGTATGTAGTGCTCTAGGAATGTTTTTACCTAAACAATACTGTTGTCAAACTGGATTATCCTCCGTGTTCCGGTGGATTGTCGCAAATATAATGCACCGGTTTGACAAAAAAAGTAAAAAACTTGTCGGTTCGCAGGTTAAATATCATTGTTATCCTGGCCTCTTGTGAGAGACTAAGTTATTCCAAGTGGTGGAAGAAGTTTTACTTCAGTAAAAGTACCACAGTGTAAAAATGCTCCGCAAGCAAAAGTTCTGCATCTAAAATCCTACTAAAAGCACATTGTATTGCCAGGAAAATTAACTTGAAAGGGGAGCTACTCTATTCAGAAAAATTAACAAAACCTAATGCATTTCTTAAATAACAGATTTTTTAAATAACTTAACCACACTTGTTATTCTTCTAAGTGTAGGATTTGTAAATAAGTATCAACTGAGCAGAGTAATATTTGGCAGGCAATGCGGATTTGCCACAATATAAAAAAACCAAAATATTGTCAAAACCATGCTGTGTGCATAAAGACTTCTGAAATATCCAACTTCCTGCTTTTGCTCTTGATATACTGCATATCTCTCGTTTCATTGTTTTCAGTCACGTTATTTGTATCCAGTCCAGTAACGGAGTAACTTCACGAGCCTTCACATTTGTTCTGGGTTCATAGGTTTGTTTGTATTATGTCCATCTAGTGGGGACATCTGTGAATTACATGCGGGACGTAACATCTGCTGCATTCACATGCGTTTTGTAATCTTCGTGCTTCCCAATAAAACGGTTAATTGAGAAAACATCAGCAGATTAATACATAAGAAAAAGAATCAGTAGTTAACCTCAACTAATCAAAACAATAAAATCCAGATCTTTTTTAATGCATCTGTAATTTGTAAGTTAATACAATATAAATGAACAGTTCCATATGCATAGAGAATACGTTTAATATGTTACGTTACTTTTTCTTATCAAAGTTTGTTTAGCCAATGCAGCGCTTTTACTTTATATAGATCATGTTTACAGTGTACTCATAATTACGACGGCAAGTGAAGGCAGCATTTGGCATCAGCTCATCACAGAACAGTGAAGACGCGTCGAACTGACGCGCGGACGGACAAGCTGGAGCTTTAACATGGACATCATCAACATGACGAGTAACTCTACGTTCGGCCTCATTAATAGTTCATATAGTTAAATTTATTTTTTACTTGATAAGTAAAATTAACATTTAGACGTTGGCGGGTCGCGGCCACGCGCGCAAACTCATTGCGCTTCATCATTCTTTGCGCTTTGACGATGCGTTGCGGAATGAGAGGAAGGACGATGACCCTGACGAAGACAGCGAATCTCATCACTGCACTAGTTTTTGTTTTCCAGTTACAAATAAGCTTCACGAAGCTTAAATCTGCTTATGGTAAGTTATAAAATGTGTCTATTCCTCAATCTGAAAATAATTGGTTGGGTTGGAGGCTAACCTAACTTTATAGGAACAGGAGTCGGTCAAATACAAATACAGTAAACGATGCAACGCTACATTGTAGAAGTACAATATTGTTTGGACCTCAAGCTTTTGTTTTGTTATGTGATATTAATGTTATAGCTGACATAACTAACTCCAGACACTGACCCGCATGCATTGGTGTTTCAGTGTAATGCTTGTTTCTGATTCTTACATGTTATGCACAGGAATATTATTTTATTGTGTTAACATATGCGTTGTGGTGCAGGGTCACCGTGTGACAGGAATATAGACACAGCAGTCACAGCTGTCTGGCCCCACATGCCTGGTCCTGGACCTGCAGGTGTGAAGAATGTGAAGCATGCTTTCACCCTCTACTGTGAAAAGAAAAAATCGGACGCATGTGGTCACTGGAAGGGGTCGAATGACGCGATGAGCACCAGGCATGCTCGCCACATGGCACACGCTGGGGAATTGTTTATGTCCTGTTGCGTGAGAGAAGAAGATGCAGAAGTTTGTGAATTCTCCATATTGTCCACACATAACGTTCCCTTTACATAGACTTTACCATATGTATTTCTCCCAAAGGTTGTTACAACATTTCACACTAACAGTATATTGAGGCTGAAGCAATACGATATTTAATAATATTCAAACCCAAGACTTCATGTTTTTTTTCTTTTTTAGAGAAATGTTCAAGATAGTTTTTCACATTATGTTATACAAACCCCCACCAAATTCAGCCTGGCATATTTGGTATCTTTCTAAACTTAAAATGTAAGTGAAGTCGGTTTGAATAAAGCTGCAATTATTCAGCAACTATTTTCACCGTCCATGTGTCGTTTGTTATTTTCTTCCAATCTTTTTTTGCGAGCATCAATAAGAAACATCTAATGGCTGCAAATCCTGAAATGTGAAGATTCGCTGCCTTTCTCGGTCTTGCTATCGCGCGCTCTACAGGAGAACACTGCGCGATGCTTTGGAGGCCCAGGTCCGGCTCAAGGATCTCTTGTGGGCTGTCATCCGCCTCCCGGCCACTAGGGGCCGCTCGTGGGAACACAGCCGAGTTCCTCGTCTGTTACTCGGTGACGGCAGAGTGGGGACAGCAGCTCGCGGAACTAACGTTACCAACAGTTCACACACCGGACAGCTTAGTTTTTGCAACGATAGTATGACGAGTCCGAGGTGAAGACAACCAGCCGGTCGCATGTGGTCGTCACCGGTTTAAAAAAAAGTTTTTTACGACGCGTTACAGCCGATCAGCTGGTGTTCATCAGCAGGTGTAACTTAGTTACACCTGTAATTAATTCAATCACACGATACAGCTGTGCACACACCTGGTGGACATCTGCGCTCCAATCAGTGCATCTCTAGTACAGCGCTTCCTGTGTTTTTGTTCTTTTTATAATGATTCTTCTTCTCAAAATTGTAATATAGAGCGTATTCACTCACGTGACCACAACAACCTTTGGCGGCCAAGTTGGGGTCCCACCACGGCATTGCTTTGCTTGTTTGTATGCCGCTCTACTCTTAGAAATGACCATTATATCCTGAAGGAGACACGATTTCAGTTCAAAGCGGTGTGCCTTGTGATTGTGGTACTGTGCCTCATTGTTGGATGTGGGACTAATGATTCAGAATATGGGTTTATCAGCTCAACAAGACTAGGCTATTACTTCAACTTGTCATGCATCTACTTCGGCTTCACTCGGCGTATGAGCGTTAGGACTGTTCTCATGTGTTTCTGTTGACACATCGGGTTGTGGGAACGTTTCCATTGACACACTCTCGTCAATAATCTCTTTTTGCTTTTTCGCCGAGCGAAAATCAATGTTTCACTTGCGCAAAAGGAACTGTGGATGGAAACTTGGGAGGAAGCCATGAACATGGCAACTCCGTCGGGCGATGTCTGCCTTTACTCTGTGATTCATTTCAAGGTAAAATAAAACACTGGCTCCATGGGAACAGCATCAGCACGGCCACCAAACAGTCACTGCTGGTCCTGAAGGAGCTGGAAGCGGCTTCATCCAGACACTCGTCCTGGAGGCGGAGCTGTGCGACTACGGATCATATATGAACCCAGACACGGGGCGCTTGATGTTCCGACATTTGTGGTATTTCCACAACAAGTATAACGCAGAAATAGTTGTTAATGTCCCATGGTCGATAGCGGAAATGAAAACTGTTTTACAGGAATGTGACCGGGCTATGTGCTGGTAACTAGGGGTAACTAGCGAATTAACCACAAAGTGTTGAGCGAGTAAAATCAGGTAAAAAAGCGTTGCAAATATTCAATTCCAACCGCTGAAATCTTTCTTTGGTAATGCAGAAGGACATGAGGTTGCTGGGCTCTCGCATAATCAAACAGCGGACACGATAGCCAGGTCAACTTCTTCTGACATTTAATAAGTGGACCCCAAGATGGCGCGATTGAGATTCTGACGTCACGTGAATACGCTCTATATTTGCACTTGAAAAAATAATTGTTATTGGTTATTTATTTAGGAACTTTAGGAAGATGTTAGCTAAACTTTTTTGTGCCCTGAACATTTTTTCTTTCCTTCTTCATCTAAAGGCAGCAGATTTTCTGCTAATCATATTTAAGGTTGCAACATAACAACATCGTCTTGTTTTTTCTTCAGGTAGCCTACAGTTATACATTGCCACAAGATTAATTACTTTAGTTCCGAAGTATATTTGTACAAAGAGTGCTTTAAAATGTGGACTCCCAACTTTTTTATTACCTTCGCATTGAAAATGCGGAAGATTATGTTTTGATCGCCGTGTATTTATTTGTATGCGTGTTATTCGCATAAGTCCAAAAGTATTAAACCGAATCGCATGATATTTGGTGGGATGATTGGTTATTATCCGGGGACCATTTGATTAGATTTTGGGATTGATCGGGTCCAAGGTCAAGGTCATGAAAAGGTCAAAATCTTATTTTTACCATAGCACGGTCAATTTGTATCCAATTGGCATGCAACTAATGCCAACATGTTCATAATTCAATGCCCAATCTTGTGATAGCGAATGTATGCGCTCTACCGAGTGCCCGTTCTAGTTCTTAGTGATATAATCAAAATGCAAATGATGTGTTCAAAAACAAAACACTAATCCCTCTCGTTGATTCCTCAGGAGTCTTCCGTCCTGACACACAGGGGCTGTCTCCTCCAGAGGCTCGGCCTTATGACGTCTCAGGGACCAACCGGCCCAGGGAGAGGAGCCCCAGGTCCGGGGCCCCCGGCTGGGCTGCAGATAAGAGGGGCCACTACAGGGACCAGCACCAACCAGAGGACTCGGATCCAGACCTGCTTTTGGACGAGGGGCACAACAATTCTACACAGATTGTGGTAAAGTTATTTAGAGAGGTTTTTGCAGATGAAAAAAAAACGAGGAACTAAAGTCATATCTGAAAATAATGCTCCATTGATGCCCGTGGTGATAACTATATTTAGTCTTTAAATATGGTGCAAGCTTAATCTTGATGACGCTTTCAGCTATAAAACTATCCACAAATTTGACCAGAAACTTTATTTATCAAAGCATATTGGTTCAGGGGAAGATTGTTTAAAATGTTTCTGATAATGATGCACGTTGATACCTGTAAGTAATGACTCTTGGACTATTCTGTGTCAAATTTCGAATTTAAATACAATTTTGGTATTTCATATTAAATCTGTAATTCAGTGGTTCTGAAATGTTTTCCCACTTTGTAACCAGGACTTTTGATTAGTATAGAGGAAAAAAAAAATGTATTGACTTGGTTTTTCACTGTTGTGTTTGCTCGATACCTGTCAAATGTGTCCATCTCACACTTCTAAATCTGAAAAAAATGCTACACTCAATCTCGATGTAGCATCACCAGCGTGAACATGCGTGTCCCGTACACTTCAATCCTTAAATGTTTCTACAGGACATCGATCATGCTTATTATACATCTAAACTGTACGGTTCTGGAGACGCAGCCAGTAAAGAGCTGTGGGTGAACGTGGACCAGGTCCAAGAGGAGTGGAAGGTCTGCGGCTCTCTGTCCAGCACCTACAGACAGGCTGAGGTATGAGACCAGTGGGAATACACGGGACAATCACTTTTAAGACAAATATGTCTTGCAAAAGAAGTTCGGCACATCTTTAATTTATTTATTTGACTTTCCCGAAATGAAAAATATTTTAAAGATTTTGATATCCACATACTTTAGTCATTGTGAAAGTGGATGTATTGCAATTCGGTTTTCGGTAGACTTTTATTTTGAGAAGAAAATGTAAGTTATTTAACAGTTAATATTTTGTCATGAACAGTTATGACAATTGTATTTACATGTTCAACTAAAAAAATGCTCCAAAAATGTTCGTTTATGCTTTCAATTATTGTACATAAATAAAATCGGAATCGACAGTTTCAGACTTTTTGGAATTGCCTAAGAAAATTGTAAATGGTGCCCCTCCAGTTGTCGGTGTAAATGTGTATCTTAAGCATACAGTTGTTGTTCTTTTTTTCCAGAGAGTGAATCTTTCCTTCGACTTCCCTTTCTATGGACATATGCTAAAAGAAATCACAGTGGCAACTGGAGGTGAGTCTTCACCTGAGAGAAGTAGTTTTCGTGGGTATTCAAAGTGGTTTTAGATTCGCTTCTCCTCTGGAGTCTGGAGCTGCATTAAATGAATTGAGAATTTGTATTGTACTTTTTTGTTCACTTTCTCCTTCATAGTACAGCCGCACAGTTCATACTTAAGGATACCATCGACCAACATCTAAATCCAGCAACTTAAAAAACCATTTAATCCATTTTATTGCTGGTTTAAGAGACGGGAACCTGCTTCACAGGTTTCCTTCGATGTTGTGTGTAACATGTTGTGTTATATGCTTTCGTATTCTGTGTGCTGGTATTTGTGGTGTAGATCTCTTTCTATACAGTCTCTCCATCGCCAGCTTGAATGAAATAGTGAAGTTTAGTATCTGTGTTCAACAACAGACATTTAAGATCTAGATTAACCTGCAAAACTACAACAGCAAAAAAAGTGAAATCGCTGTGAGGGAACCAGTTTGTTTTGGGGGGGTTCTGTTCGCTGTTTGTCTCATATCTCGTCCATGATTGATATGATAATTGGCAATATCTCCGTGCAGTGCACACAGCTAACTAGTAACCCCTGCACGTTTGACTCTTTACAGGATTCATTTACACCGGAGAAATACTTCACCGGATGCTCACGGCCACTCAGTACATCGCCCCTCTCATGGCCAATCTGGACCCGAGCCTGTCCAAGAACTCGACTGTGTTTTACTTTGACAACGGTGAGAGAGACCCTTTTCCTCCACTGTCATCATGTGTGTTTGTTTGTCTCGTCTGCTGTAGAATATACACTACTGTTCAAAAGTTTGGGGTCACTTAGAAATGTCTTTATTTTTCAAAGAAAAGCACTGTTTTTTCAATAAAGATAACATTAATCAAAAATACACACTATACATTGTTAATGTGGTAAATGACTATTCTAGGTGGAAGTGTCTGGTTTCTAATGAAATATCTCCATAGGTGTATAGAGGCCCATTTCCATCAACTATCACTCCAGTGTTCTAATAGTACATTGTTTGCTAATCGCCTTAGAAGACTAATATCTGATTAGAAAACCCTTGTGCAATTATGTTAGCACAGCTGAAAACAGTTATGCTGGTGATATAAGCGATACAACTGGCCTTCCTTTGAGCTTGAAGTTTGAAGAACAAAATTAATACTTCAAATATTAATCATTATTTCTAACCTTGTCAATGTGACTATATTTTCTATTCAATTTTCAATTCATTTGATAAATAAAAGTGAGTTTTCATGGAGGACACAAAATTGTCTGGATGACCCCAAACTTTTGAACGGTAGTGTATATATATATATATATATACACACACACACACACACCACATGTGTGTGATGGTGGTGTGTGTCCACCGCGTAGGCACGGCGCTGGTGGTTCAGTGGAACCGGATTCCCCTCCAGGACAACGTCAGTCTGGGAACCTTCACCTTCCAGGCCGTTCTGCACAGCGATGGGCGTATCGTCTTTGCATACAAAGAGGTGACATTTCATTTCCTCTTTTAGTTCTTTTGTTCAAGCAAAATGTCTTTTAATTCTGCTGCTATTTGTTTTTTTCATAGATTCCTTTCGACATCAACGACATCAGCACAGAGAACCATCCTGTCAAAGTGGGTCTGTCCGATGCTTTTGTCGTTCTTCATGAGATCCAGCAGATCCCCAGTGAGTGACTCATTTGTGGTATAAGAAAATTCATTTTCTTATTATATTTTTACAAGCCAAAACCGAAAACTGGATCTCACTAGTAGTTAACAACATTGCATCTTTCCTGACGTGCTCCAGATGTTCGGAGGAGAACTATTTATGAATACCACAAAGTCGACATCCTCAAGTCCAAAATCGCGAATTCTTCGGCTGTGGAGATAATACCGCTCCCGAGTAAGTGAACGCTAATTAAAGTATAGAAAGAGGTGTGATGCTAACACGACACAACACAGTTACACACATATTGTTATCTGTGTTCTGTATGTATATGTATAGTTGAATCATCAGGTACCTAATCTGAACATTTCTTATCCACTTTTGCATCGTACAATCTTATTGAACTTAAATAAAATGAGTAGCTTGTGATCAGAAGCCGCAGTTACAGCACGAAGCTGCACAAATGGATCCAGGTTTGATTCCCAGAAGCCAAAGCCGACTCACTCGCCACCGTGTTCTTTATTCCCAGCATGCCTCCAGTTCTCCAGCTGTGGTCCATGTGTCGCTTCTCAGATCGGCTTTAACTGCAGCTGGTGCAGTCGGCTACGAAGGTAAACTGGAAAGCACCCGGAGCACCCGCCACCCGACAAGACCGCACACACACCGATATTATTTTCATAGAAGAAAGGAGGGTTGGTTAATCTTCATCTGAAAACACAGATATCTTTTTGCAGAATTCCAAGGGACTCAGACTCATGAACGCTGCATTTTAATTTTGTTGAGGAAATGTTACCTCCTGTATTCTTGTTGTTCTTAGTTTATACTCTAGGTTGAAATGCACTTATTGTAAGTCGCTTTGGATAAAAGCGTCTGCTAAATGACATGTAATGTAATTAAATTTACAATGTTGTCGTGCTTTCTACAAGTGACTTTTTGTAGACGGATGTACTGCTGAGTGCTCATGTCATAGAAATACAATCACACAGTTTACAGTTGGACACAACCATGTAGAAAGGCAAAAGAAATGCTGTCAATCCTTTCATATATCGCCTTAAATGCATTTTACACTAAATGATTTTTATGCATTACATTGTTGGTTGACATTTTTATGAAAGCTGTTCTTTAAATAATACTGGCCTTCATTCCCATATATTAAACGAGTTGTGAGAGTAATCGGTAGCTGGAGCTGTTCCTCCTGCTCTTCTGGCTGCAGAGAGTAATTCTCATTCTGTTGATCAAGTGGACACTTTTCAACGTTCTTGTCTTATTGGTCCGAAGTTTCCTGCTATCAAAAGTTTGGAAGATACCAGCGTGGTCTGTTTAACTTACAGCCTTCTTCATTTAATTACACAGAATGAGAGGATCGGGTCTGTCCCCCATTACCAACGGCGCCATTGTTTTAGGAAGTAATGTCTTTGTATCCAGTACGGCCAGAAGAGAAACAATTACAGCAATTCTAAGCTTTTCAATGTGGGACGGGGATTGTACCAAGGAAGCAAAAAACAAAACTCTCCTATTTTAACTATAAATCAATTTACAAAAAGCTTTTTCCCCCTGTAAAGCTCAAGCTCACACTGCTAGTTTTTACTTTCTCTTCTTAGATGCTCCAGCGGCTTTGATCGTAACCGGCAAGATTGGGTCGACTTCGGCTGCCCGGAGGAGGTTGTGATTATTTTTGGGGATTCAAGGAGAACTTCTGTCTGTCTGCACACAATAGTTTACCGACGTCTGCTTTTCCAGAGACGAGATCTCCGGTGTCTCGGAGCAACCGACGCCACCAACGCCACATCCCGCCGCCACCTCGCACAGACGGCCGCTCCCGTGACCACGACCGCGAAGCAGCGGAGGTCGTCCGGCATGACCTCTGAGCCCCCCGGCAGGACGTCCTCCGTCACCAACCCCTCAACACGCCGCAGCACAGCCAGGAGGACGATATCCAGCGCACCGCCTCCGACCAGCAGCGCTGCAGACGGTGAGGTGAACTCCCACGTGTGTCTGAGTCGTCTCCAGAGGCACGGACGGCACCAACCCGTCTCACTGCGAGGCTCCAGACACACGAGGAGAGTTTGAGATTTACAAACCCGATTTATTTACGTATGATCTATTTATTACGTTTAATTAGAGTTATCACAAAGCTTTTTATTACTTTGAGTTTAATGTTCATTAGTCCAGATTTTAAAATCTACGACAGGATCGACCTCTCGGCTAGAAGCTGCAGTATTTCTAAGACTTTAAACTCGTCCTCCTCCCTCTTCATATCATCATATTGTTTGACGGCTTCGTCCTCACCGTGTCATAACCGTCTCATGAATGAATACTCGTTGCATTGTATCCGTGCCCAGTGTGTTTTGTAAAGTCCGACAGCGTGAGGGTCAGGTGGTCAGCTATTTCCCAGCCGTCTGTTAGCTCCTAGCCGAGTGCATACAGCGCCATGTTAAATACTACATGGGATCCTCAGTATGTGTGTCACTCTGCTCAAGTCAGAATAAAGGAGGGCTGTTGTTTTTGGCTGTATCGGATATTGTTTGTCAGCTGGAAGTAAAATAATAATGCTCCGGTTTGAGTTGATATTTTTTTCTATATTTTTGTAGTTAATCACAAAATATTTTAATATAGATTTTTTTGACAGTCATAAAAATACAAATCGTACTGCTTCGCCTGAAGACCATTATCACATTTACAAAACTGCCATGGATTAAATGACAGTTTATTTCCACTGCGATCCTGATGGTTTGGGCAAAATGCCAAATGTGCCAAGACCGACAGGTGCAAATACAATAACGATCAAATCACTTCCATAAAAGGACACCACTTTATTTGTGAAAGTCTCTATTGTGAGAGACTCTTATTTCCATTTCTTCACAGCCTTTTATAAAATGCTCTCAAGGCTTTAATTAGTTTAATAGAAACTGGAAGTTTATTCCATTTAATTGGATCCTCTATAAATGGTAATCTTGGCCAGAACAACTAGAAGGGATCAAATCTGTTAAGCTGCTTTATGTCCCATAGTTGTGATTGTCTCCGGAGTGATTTGAAGCAGTTGAATAGATATTTAATTATTTAATTATTATCCCACTACTGAGAAGCCAACTCCTTCGCTGGCCGGATGCCATAATCTGCAGCATCAAAGGTCTAACGGGACCACTCCCCAGAACCAGCCTCCTAAATCTGACAGGCAGGAAACCGTTAGAGGGCAAAGAGAATTTGACAGTTTCAATTTCATATTTTGAAGTGAAAATGGGAATTTAATATTGTGCCAACAATCCCACGTGACGCCGATTCGTCAGGTCCACTATATTACAGTAAAACTGTAGTCTGATTAAAGTATCAGCTTTAAAAACTATTTGTAACATTTGACTTTGTCAATCTTAGTTTTCCCCAAATGATTTAAAGCACAACCTACTGCATGTCTCATGTATAATGGTGTATCATTTCACTCTTCTTCTTTTTCTAGATGACTCAAAGATCTCTTTGAACATCAATGAAGCACGTAAGACATTCATGTTATTGGTTCATAATGCAGTTGTCAAGTCGTCTCTTTACCAAAACTTACATTTGTGTGGAATTTGCATTTTTTGGCTCATTGTGTAGCATTTAGCAAGATCTATCGACAGAAATGGAATATAATATTGCCACGCATGTTTACTCTGGCGTATAATCACCCTGAAAATAAGAAAAGTAGTCTTCATCTGCATATGGAGCTGGACAAACCAAACACTGGCTCCGGATCGTTTATTCACGATGTTGCGTCCGCCACTGTCGTTCTCCCACGGTCAAGTTTCAGTTGGTTGCATTCTGCAACCTCCCCACTAGATGGCGCCACATCCTACAAACCACATCTTTAAAAGTGGGAACATCTGCATGTGTGTGTGCCGGTTAATGTCCAATAACCTCGAGTGTTCCTTGGTCGCGTTTGAGGAAAGGAAGCAACTTCCACACCGAGTGGCTTTAAGTTGCATTAATGAGTTTCATCACCGCGTCTGTCCAGCAGCGGAGGAGACAAAAGGAGAGCGGGAAGAGCAGCCGCAGGCCGGTCTACTCGCCGGCATCGTCATGGTGATGGTCATCATGGGAGCAGCCGTCCTTGTGTCCGTCTACGTGTACAACCACCCCACCTCCAGTGTCAGCCTCTTCTTCATGGAGGTCAGTGACAATAATCCACTCCCTGAACAAACCATTCTGTGCCATTTTTTTTAAATGTTGGATTTCCCCATGAAATCCAAGTCAAAATGAGACTTGAAAATGTGTGTTTTTGTAATCCATGACCGTCAACATGTCAGTTATTGTTGCCTTGCAAGATAAAAGCCGGTCCTTCCAACACTTAAATCTAGAGATATTATCAATCTAGATATGTTGATGGCCCCTGGGAGGTGATGATATAAAGTTTAAGCATCATTTTTATGATAGGGAAATATTTACATTTGATAAATCAATGGTGAGCACTTGGGGATGAGATGTTCAGCTCATTACTGTTTCCGGTGAGTCCTACTTTCTGCATATTGTTTATTTTCCACTTCAAAATTTGGAACGCCTTCCTTTGAAATATAGAACATATTTGGCATTTTGAACGCGCTCCTTTTATTATCTTTGGTCTGCGAACATGAGTTTGTAATGGTGGCTCCTCAAAATCCGATCTGGAGAGGTTCTTGGAGGCAACACGTAATATTTATTCATCCCGAGTACTTCAATTAGAAAGTGTATTGAGCAGAATGGAAACGCAAATAGTTTAAAAGCATACTTTTATGTTTTCTGTACATTTTTCGTCATGCCCCCTCTCAGCGGCGGCCGACTCGCTGGCCGATCATGAAGTTCCGGCGCGGCTCCAGTCGCCCGACTTACAGCGAGGTGGAGGCTCCGGGTCAGGACGGCGCGGCGGTCATCGACCCCAAACAGTCCTTCGTCATGTCGGACAGAAGAGAGAGTGAACAGAAAGAAGGATTCATAGTTCCTGACCAGAGGGAGCGCTTCCTCGTCTCAGAGAGCTGACCAGAACTACATATCCCAGGAGGCTTTGCAACAAAGCAGGACCTCGATGTGAGGGAGACTATTTTCCATTCAGCTGCTGCTCAAGTTCCTTTTAAGGATAGAATTTGAGTTTTCAGAGAGGAAGACACCAAACCTCTATGAGGAACCCGTTTGGCACCAGCTGAGTGAGCCAAGCTCGATGTAAAAACTATAAAATAAAATGTACTTTGCTCAGGTCACTCGTTTGTTTACAGCGCCGCAGCTGAATGTTTGTTTTGAGAGCTTTTCCTCGGAGCGCTGTGACGTGTTGTTCCCACACCTCCTTCACGGAGAGGAATGTCATATTTAGGTGTCACTTCCTCATCTCAAAAATACAGACTGAATTCCTCACCCACCTCCATCTGAGGCGCATGAATCAAATGTCTGAGACCTTTTGAATGTTGTGCTTTATTTTCTGAATTGAGAGAGCAGATATTATATTGACTGATTGTAATGATGATGTTTAGCAAACCAACATCCACGGGAAAAATACAAGGATTTGTTGCAACAGTAAAAAACTGCATGTATGTGTTTTCATTCACTGCACACAGTATTTATATCACTTTGTTCAGCAAGTTAAACGGACAAGTGATGAATGAAGTCTCTAAAAAGTGTAGTTAAAAATCTTTAAATGTTTTGATGAATTAAAAAGTGTTAAAGCTCAATTGTTAGAGATTTTTCAGTGGGCTGATGATTTAACTGTTTACCGGCTGTGCTCGCTGCTACTGCACATTAAAAGATGACATACCAGTATTATTTTTAGGCATGTTTAAAAATGTAATTAAGGCAAATGAATGGATTACTTGAAACTGGTCAAGGCACTTCTGTGTTGAAGATACTGCAAAGGACCGGGCTCGATGGTTTACGTTTCCTCCTCGTCTTCTGAAACGGAATCAAACATATGCAGTGATCTGAGGGACTCGTTTAAAATAAGATCCTCAACGTCAGTCAAAAAGCACTTCCTTTGTTATGGGTGGCTCCAGATTAATGCACTTTTACAAAAATGTTGTTCTATTGTCTGTAAAAAGAGTATGATGCACTGTATACCGGCAGAAAGTTGCATATAATTTGTCCTCCTGACCTTTCAGTGGCGGTGCAGGTAATCTCCTCCTCAGCTGCCTCGATGACTCCACAGTGACAGGCTGCAACAAGACGCATGGTTTTTAAAAGGCTGTGGCAGTTACACCATTATGA
Source organism: Pseudoliparis swirei (assembly GCF_029220125.1). NCBI lineage: Eukaryota > Metazoa > Chordata > Actinopteri > Perciformes > Liparidae > Pseudoliparis > Pseudoliparis swirei. Next base: position 6,743,845 of record NC_079395.1, read on the forward strand.
TGTGACTTATATTAACGTAGACGGGTACCGTCATTGTAAATGCTTCGGTCTTAGTGAAGCGGGACTGCTGGGTGTCCACAGTGAGGCCTGCACTCTTCAAAGCAGCAATTCGGTCCGAGATGTTGGAAACCTGGCGCAGAGACAAGTAAACCGGCACACGTTAGGTTCAGATCACTCTGTAGCGCCCCCTGTCGGCCAATCTGTGTTTCTATGAATTCATCACACAGCTTCCACAAAGTCAGGCCCGACAAAAAGCAGCAGAGCACTTTCTTAATATCCCATGTTCAGCCTTTAAATGCGTATGGAGCTTCAGCTCACCTGTAGCTCAGACTGTTGCACCTGAGCAGCCGCTGATGCCACCTGCTCCTCCAGGAAGGACAGCTCCATGTCGGACGTGGCGCTGCAGATGCCCCGAGCGCACTCCTCCAGGTCGCTCAGCGCCGCCTCCAGACCGTACGCCTCCCCAGCGGCCACGTACACCTGCAGCATGTCCAGGTCGACGCAGCATTACCGTCAACACTGGGAACTTAAACTGTTGGAAGTGGCATGGTGCAGGGACCCAGTGGTGCATGTAGGATTCTCCATTAACAGGGTCTTAAAAGGGTCTTTTTTTGCTGTTTCAAATTGATATTCGGCCGTCACTTTGAATTACATTTAACGACAGTCAAATTACAATATATTTTTGTCATATGTAACACTGTCAAATATAAACTTTACCTGCTGTATTGTATATTCTCTACATCCTGATCTACATTTACTGTCCATAGAGTAAGCAACATATTACAATAATGAAATATTTATTCCAGCATATTTGTACTCTGACTTTGAAATTGATGCAGTTGTACATTGTACCTTTGTAAATGTATTTCTCTTTGTTCAGCTTTGTTTTTAGCTGTATAACTATTTTTTTTAATCCACCTGACATTTTTATGACATTGTTACACTGTACATTTGTAATATGTTATTTGTAATAATGTTATAACATAAAATAACATTTGTAGGGGAGAGCGGGGTAATGTGAGACACCGGTATGTGAAGAATTTTTTCAAGCCCTCTCCCCCCCCCCCGCCAAAAAAAGAAGTGGTGCTGGTGCTGTGTTAAGTATTTTTTTTTTCAAAATTAGTTTTTGCATGTAAAAGTAAATGTTCCTGCTGTGAACTGTGTCAACTTTCAAAAAAAAATCAAAATTTAGGTCCATAACCATATATCATATATACACATATAACTACAACATATACAACCATGTGATGATATGATTGAATAAGAAGAAGAAGATATGTTTTTTTATTTTTTTTTAAATAATGGTGGTGGTGGGGGGAAGGGAGACATGGGTTAAGTGAGTTAAGTGTCCAAACAGTCAGTGAGTTAAGTTTAGTCTATTATGTAATTGTACATTAATTTACATTGTATCTTGTGTATGTAAAATAATTGTAGAAAAAATATCATAAACAGACCCAAGACACTACTGCAGGAAGACAACATGGGACCACCAGATGGAGGAGATGCAAGAGTGCAAGAGCTGGAGTCATGATAGGTCCTAGAGCTGGAAGAAAGAAGAAGAGAAAGAAAAAAAAAAAGAAAAAAAGAAAAAAAAAAAAGAAAAAGAAAAAAATCAAAATCCTGGGGTGCTGTAAGAGAAGGGGAATAAGCACAGATGAGATGGAAGGAGGAGCAAACACTTGACAATTAAACAACAGGCCTTGGCCTTAGTCCAGTTGATTGTGCTCCATGTTTGAGTTATAATAATTCTGGTGGTTCTATCTTGATTTTGGTATAATATTTACATTTTGTTTTTATTTTTGTTTTTATGTTTATATTGTTTTTATTTTTGTTTAATATTTAAATAATATTATGATTAAATAAATAATTTCTAATTTATTAGTCCGATATTAGTTATTAGTCTTGTCCATTGTTCTTGCTGTCAGGATTGTAACTATTACTGTTGTTGTTGTTATAAATATTATGGTTGTTTGTTATAGTGATCACTTGGAAAAAACTTTTACTCTGACTTCATTCCTTTTCACTAGCTGAGGGTAAAACAGACACATTTTACACAAGTTTTTCAAAAGACAATTTTTTTTCACTCCTTTGTCAAAAGACATTCTGATATGTCGTATTTATGTAACATCCCTGATATATCGTTTGGAAATGTGTACATTTGCTTATATATCATTTAAGCTTTAACTGGAAATCAAAAAGTGTATCACATTACCCCGCTCTCCCCTACCCTAGGAAAAATACGTAGTTACATTCCAATACTGTTAACATGTAGAACTGGTCTGTCGTGTACTACTGGTAGTACACTGCAGTAATACTACTGCACACAGAAAACAACAAATACAAAAACGTGTAATGTGCAATGACTTAAACAAATATAGATCATAAAAGGCTCAACGTACGTTCTCCTCCAGTCTAGAGAACTGCTGATCCAGTTTCTGAGGATCTGTGTTGGGGGGCAGCGACGTGTTGGGGAGTCGGGGGCCGGCTCCGCCCTCCACGCCCTGCAGCAGCAGCTCTTCAGCGGCGTTCAGCACCTTCAGGACCTCAGTGGTGATGCTGCGCAGAGACACGGCCGAGAGCCTCTAAGCACAGACAGACAGACGGACAGACGGACAGATTACAGCCACAATTCAAAAGCACATTTCATTTGAACTAATTTGTGTTATCTCAAACTCTGTGGCTGTGTTTTACCTTCCTTTGGCCAATTATGAATTATATGTAAATTGTGTAGAGCTGAATAAAGACATGCTGTCCATCATTCATTATATATATATATAATATATATAATACGTTGTGGACGTCCATGTGTCTGGAAAAAAAACTAAAAACTAAAGCGCATTATGGCTTTAAATGACGTCCAAACTAAAAGATATAATGTTTACACTACTGTGACGAGTGGCCTCAATCGTTTCCACCGTGAATAACATGGTTGGAGAATATTAAATATCAGTAAGAGAATAAAGCATACTGGAAAAAAAGTTCTGGAATGAGAGACGCTTGCATGAAAAACACAATTAGCAATAAGAGAAAGAGCTGAGAGTGACAAAGTGCAAATGAAGAACACTTGCTTCCTAAACCTGCAATGATCGCCTCACGATCATTCTCACCTGCTCCAGCAGAGTTGGTATAACGTGTATTGTTGTGTAAAGCTCCACGTCTCTACCCTACAGCAGAGAGAAGCGAAGAAGACGAGGAGGAAAAAGAAGAGGAGACGGGACCGAAAGGGAAACGAAGGACAGCACCAAGCAGAGGCGATTAGATTAGTAGCTTGTTAGATCCGTTCATAAAGAGTGACTCAGCGAGATTCAAGTGTGGCATTTACAAGATGATGGGAAATTTAAAAATCCTCAGAGATGAAATGTGTATCAGATTAAAGAAAAGTCTTGAATTCATTCATAAACTAAATAATCTGAACTCAGCAGCCACTGACTCGGTGTCTCCTGAGCGGGCGAATGCACAAAATCAATTTGTCCTGAGATGTCTAAGCATGACTCATCACATTGCAGGGCGTGTCACGAGGTCCTGTTGCTCTCCATTCACACATCAAGTCACTCAGACTTTAAGTTAAAGGTTCTCACACTTATAAAGGAATTAGTTATGAATAATAGATTTAATTTCTGACAATAAATTCCAAAAATGTCTCCACACTGGCCCTTTAATAAATCATAAATGAAGGAATGTTGCGTACATTAATTGATCGGAGACTAAATAAAAAATGTATTTCAGACGTTTGCTTTAGAAATGTTAAATTCTCACAGCTATATTACGCTTTTTTATTTGATCTAACTGGCCATCAGATGCAAACGCTTCCATGTTGCAGCATGACCCAAAAGGTATTCTTGCCTTTATCTATTCTTAATAATATATGAAGCCTTTTATTAGGCCGCGAACAGTAATGTTGCATTCATTATGAATCTCCTTACATTTTTAATCTCCTCGGGTGACAGTGAAGCGTCCTGAGGAGGAGACGCGCTCCGCTCCGTATCGTCTGCCTCTTCTTCAAGACTTTCACTCCTTCCTTTACTTCAATCTCTCTCCCTCTCCCTCTCTCCACTCCACTCCTCACTCACACGGTTCCTCTCTCTCTCCTCTCCCCATCCATTTCTTCTTTTCACGCCTGTTTGGCCTGTTTGGCCTGCTGATTTTCTTCTTGTGCGTCTCCATCCTTTTCCTGCCGCTCATCTTCATCACGGCCTGCAGCATCTCCTCCGCCCGTCTCTCTGATAACGTCGATTCCAGTTTGCTTCGCGGCCGTCCCTCCTGGTCCTCTCACAGCAGACTCTTCTTTCCTCCTTCCCGTCTCCTCAAATCCACCTTCTCTCTCAATCTGTACCTCCTCTTCCTCTGGTTCTCTACTTGTGCTCCTCCCGTTGTCTGCAGCTACATCCTTTAATGCCTCCATCTGCATGTCCTCCAAAGTCATCGTCAACATGCTGCTGATTATCTTCTCAAATTCTGCATCTTCCTCATCGCTGTCTGTTGTATCCTGACTCTCCTCGCCTTTCTTTCCCTCTTCTTGTTCTTCTCCTCCTTCCGGTTTCTCTTGACACTTCTTCTTGGGCTGATTTCCTCGTTGAGCTTTTCTCTCGTCTGAGGATATTAACTCCATCGCTCGTCTTCTCTCGTTTGCTTTTTCCGCCATATCTTCTTTTAAAAGTTCGACCTTCTCTTGACGGATGTGCTCCTTTGCCATTCTTTCATCCTCGTCTGTGACCCTCTCCTTCATGCAATCTTTCTTTCCCTCGCTCTCCGTTTTTTCTTGTTGGACATCTTCAACTTCTTCATCACAGCTCTCCGTCTTAATTTCATCCCTTAAATCAAACAAATTGACATCCAAGCCTCCAAAAGGTTCTCTCCGGTCCACATTATTTCCCGCTCCTTCCTCCCTCTCAGTTCCTCCTTCATTTATTCCCTCCTCCACCTCATTCCCTCCGACTCGATCCAGCTCACCATCCGTGGAAGAAAACGGAGACGCACTTATTAGACGGGCCAAATCGTGCAGCCGAGCGGCCTGGTCGTCACTTCCTGTCTGCCGTTTCCACAGATTCTCCTCTTCTATCGCTTCCTCCCCCTCTTCACCTCCATCTGTTCGGTCCAACTCATCCTCGGTGGATGAGAATTGGGTGGCGTTGGCTTGATTAGCTACCCTGCACACTTTGACCGCCAGCTCCTCCTCCTCCTCCTCCGTCTTCCTCTCTTCATCCATGACGCCAACTCGGTCCAACTCATCCTCGGTGGAGGAGAACTGGTTTGCTCTGACTTCATTTTCCAGCTGACAGAGTTTAGAAGTAAGTCTGGCCGTCTTCTCCACCTCCATATTTCCCTCCTCGTCTCCTTCCCATTCTCCTTCACTGTGGCCATCTTTGTCCAAGTCATCGTCAGTCGACAGGTAGGTGAGTCTGGCCTGAGCGATGAGCCGGTATAACCCGTCTTTCATCTCTTCATCTTCCTCTGTTCTTCCCTCATCCAAGTCAATCTCCATCCTCCACGGCCTCTCATCGTCTTCACCTCTGTCCTTCCTTCCTTGTCTCTTTTCCCCCCTCTGTCCATCTTCATCATCACCTCCTCCTCCCCCTCCTCCAGTTAAGGAGTCAGAAACTCTGCCTGCTAGCTGTTGTAGTTTTAACGTGAGCTGCTCCTCCATCCGATTGGCTTGATGCCCTGTGGGGTCACGGTGGAAAAGTTCAGGGGTCGCAGCTCCGGAGGTCAAAGGGGTCACAGCGTCAGACGAACGTTGGGAATGGTTGTTTTTCTCCCAGTACTCCTGTGAGGGGTAAGAAAACATAGATTTGAGAATATGCTTTTTTTTTCTGGTAAATTCAGATGGTATAAACCTGATCAGGAGCCATTCTTCCTTTGGACATCTTACATGTTCTTACATGTGGGGAGATGTAGCAGCTCGGTCAACCATACGGCTATTTTCGTATTTTTATGTAATTCAGAAAGCATTTTACAAAAACAGATAAAACAAGGCACAGCAATATAATTTAAAAACAAAGAGAAGCAGCACATTGAGAAAAAAAACTAGAGAATGCAGTCCATTTCTGCCCGATTAAACTTGAATGATCATTCAATTATGAAAATTGTTGGTATATTTTTCATTATATTTGGATAAATTTACTCCAAGTGCTGTTCTGCATTCATATGTTAACGGCTCTCCTGCTGCTCTTGAGTCCACTGAACACAATTGAAATCCAGAGCGTGAATTCAACTTAAGCTTAATGGAGAAAAAAAAAAGCTTTACATTAACAAATTGACTCGTAGCAGAAAATAATTCAAGGACCAGAATTGGCCGAGATCTTTCCATCTCGTCAGTTTGTAATTTTTATTTCTTACCAGCACCGAGGAAGACAACTCTCTTTTGTTCCTCCTTTTCTTCCGGGATCTTCGGACTTTTCCTATTTCTGTCTTGGCAGCCTGGTGTTTCTCCTCTTCCTCTCCTTCCACGTTAAAGTTGACGTCGATGATGCTGGTCCTGCAGGAGGAGGAAGGCCGCCCGACCTCTGTGGGCACCTTCCTCTTAAAACGAGCCAGCAGAGGCTTCTTCGGCTTCCAGTTGCCCTCCGGCTGTGAAAACAGATCTTCTCTGCTGCCCGTCGGCGGGGACGGCGTCCTGACGCGGGCGCCGCCCTCTGGTTTGGGTTCGTTGTCGGAGGCCATGCCCTCATAGGCGGACACCACTTCAGACTCTCTCTCCAAGGCACTGATGACCAGGCTCTTCCTCCTGGTCAGCAGGCTGGGGCGAGACAGCTGGGTGCTCTGCAGGGCCATCCAGTTCCCGTCTGGGCTCTTCAGCACCGAGGACACGCCTCCATACACACCTTAGCATGCACACACACACATTATGCAGACACCATATGCCACACAAGTGCACCACACAGCAAAATCGCATATTCAGCAACATAAACAGAAATAAAACCAGTGGACGAGGTAGATATCAGCTGACATTGACCTTTATATCATTTAGAAATGACTAATATTCTATAGACTTGCTATCAATCAAGTGAAGATGATATTTAATTCAATATATTTAGCCAGTTAAAGATCTTACCAGTGTTGTCCAGCCGTTCAACAGTCTTCCGGTTGGACATAGCCGACCCAGACCCATCCTTCTTCAGCGCCTGTGAGGAGTCCTGCATCAGACCCGGAGGCTCATGGTCCAGCAGGCAGAAGGCCGCATGGGACCCCTGAGAGAAGAGAGGCGGCACATTTAAATAATTGATTTGCTGCGTCACGGTCACACTGGATGACGCCAGCAAAGTAAAGTCATGCTGACCAGTTTCACCAGCGGAGGCCAGCACATGAAGACGAGTTGAGTTTTATTTTACATTCGTTTGAGTTTGTTGTTGTGGCCACATGTATTTTCTCAAAAGTATAAAGCTACATATATACATAAAAAAAAATACATGGATGGAGAACTTGGACTATAATGTTTAATCTTCATGCTACTTTAGTTATGGTTATGATTGTGGAATGTGAAGTTTCAGTGTGTGCGGTTCAAAATCGACACAAAGTCTATTTTTTACATTATAGCTAAAAAAAAAACTCAAACAAATTCACATTATTCATTCATTTCAATTAGTTATTTAACAAGATGTTACTAAAAGGGTATCACTAATTTAGTTTATATTTTTCACTGGTTATTTTTGTTACTATAGTAACCCTGATCTGAACTCTTTTTCAGTGACTTTTACCCAGAGATCTGGTTGGTGTTTGATGGAGCTGGATGCCTGATCACAGTCAGACTGATGATGATGCTGAAGGTCAGTGTTGTGTTCAAGTGGCCAGTCCTGGTCATATTCTGCCCTCATCTCAGTCAAAGTTTTTCTCCTCCTAATAATCTAAGAGAGAGAGAGAGAGAGGGGACACGGTTAGTGCTGCAGATGGCTCCGTACAAACACTCCACACAAACATCAGCTGGTCCAATAGTTTTGTATTCATATTTTCAGAAGTTACATTGAAGAAGCAAAACAGCTGACTCACATTTGTGTATTATACCATTTTTTTTACACCCAGTAAATCCACCTAATCACATACTAAATATTTGTGTGCTACTTCTCTTACTTTCTGCACAATAGTTTTTGACAGTTCCTCAATGAGCTCCCCTCTGTGCTCCCACAGGTAGTCAGCCTCATGCTGCTTCTCCTGGTAAACAAAACACAAATAAGAAAACTAGTTTCACAAATGCACGCTATGAGAGGATTAATGCTCTTAACATTCTTTAAATACACATATGTACTGCTCTGAGTTCAGAAGCTGAGGGATACTTGAACAGATTACCGAGGAGTTTTATTTTCTAACAGTGGTATTCTGAAAGGTTGCTGCAGAGCCAGAAATGGAGTTACTCTGCCATTTTGATTTACATAGCTTGAAGACTAATTTCATTATATTTTAATGAAGTGCACAATCTCATGAAAAATTGTCGATTCAAACAGAAACTCCAGAGCACCTTGACCACTTGGGCCCTTTAGGGCCGTTCAGAATGTCAACGCTTCCCTCATGTGGGAGAACCTGGTCTTTAACTAAATCAATGTTTCATAGAACATTTATCATATCACTAATGTCTCTTGTGAAACAGTGAGGTGTTTAAATTGATAAACAAAGGGCACTTTAAATCATTCAATTTAAAATGTATTTGTTATAAAATGGATCCTAGATAGTGAAGTAAACATAACTTATTTTTGTTCAATCAGGTTTATTGTTGACCGAACAATGACCCGATGTTGTGGAAGACCGTAGTATTAAACTGTCCTTTGGATTGCTGCATAATCTAGATGTTTTTTTCATAATCCTATTTAAACTCTGAAAATAAAAAAGGCAGAGCATTCAGATCAAGGAGGACTGCAGAGGACACTTATCGAAGTTCATCAACTGCAGACCAAGAAAACACTCTGCAGCGTCCACAACACTCATTTACAGAAAAAAAGGTAATTATAGTGCACGGTTGCGATTTAATGTCAAATCTAACAACAGCAGTAGTGAGTGAACGACAGTGTGTGTATACGAACAATCCATCAATAAATGACCTGACTGGTCGTGTCAAACTCCGCCTTTGAAATGGCCTCGTCGATGGCCTCCTCCGCCACCCGCAGGGCCACGGTGATGGTCTCCGCTATGCTGTGCTCTGGACACAAAGAAACAAGAATCACGTATGTTCTTAACTGAATGAACCGCAAATTAGAATTAAAAATCAGAAACACAGGAAGAAGTAATTGCAAAGTTTTGAACCGGGAGTGTGAAGAGAAGTCGGGACGGATAAACGCGAGAGCAGAACGGACCGAACACATGTCGAGAGATTACGACGATAATCAAAATGCATCTCTCCACCGTTTCATCAAACGATGACGCTAATAAGAGTTTATGGATTCCTGAGAGGATTACAATGAATGACCACAAAAAAACCTTGAACTGGATAATGTGGCCACAGAGACTCTCTTATGGAGATTAGATTAAACTCTCGCGATTACTACCAACCGACCAAGTAGGGCAACTGCCCCGGGACCCTAAAGATGACCGGTTCACTGAACTGAGGACTGAAAACTGACCTGGAAAGGGCTTTACATTAACTCCTATAAGGACTCAAGCTCCGCTGCCACTATTACGACAGTAGTATGTGATATTGTATAATGAGAAACAACACATGATGCATTTACCTGGGAAATTAAACCGATTTTTTTTTTCTTCTAAGGATTAACTTTAGTCTTGTAGCATTTATTTTCTTTCATTTGCCATTTGTTGTGCAATTCTTTAGAAATGCGGCACATAAACACATGTTAACTGAACGGATGTAGAAGTATATAGTAATATAATTGATTGATATAATTCTAGTTTTGTGGACACGTTACAAGAAAATTGTAGGAACACAAACAAAAAGTGTTAATCCAAAAATTATTAAAGGATTAGTTAAATCATTAAAAAAACCATATCTGCACCTTGTGTCTGTCTGTAGAAGGTTGAGTCACTCCCACAGAAGCTGCCTTCATTGCAGACACTGTCCTCGTAGGTGCTGCTTTCTACACACACACACACACATTCATATACAAGTTATATAAGAATGTAGGTTTATTTAGCCGAATTCTTTTTTTTCTTGTTATTATTTCTATTAATGTATTGAAATGTATATACTCGTTTCTCTAAAGCATTATGTTGAGCACGTCTGCATCATTTGTACATTCAAATAAATAAATAAAAATAAAAATAAAAACATGCGAGGCTGCAAATAGTTTGTAATAAGATTGTATATGTAAAATAAATAGATTTGGAAACCTCATTTTGAGGATAGCTTCCTTTTACATATATTACGGTTTGATATTTTGACTCCATTAATTGATTTTAGAGAGTTGGTGACGGAGCAGCAGAGTTCAGTGTGTATGCGGGGATGTGAGTGCATCAGAATGGCCTGACCTGTGGCGCCGGTTCAGAGGTCGCACACAAGGTCACTTCCAATCATTCTAAGGGGAAAACAGGACTGGAACTAAGTGATGTGAACTGTAGATTATTTTTAAAATGCAGTGAGCACTCTTTCATTACTTAAAACCCTAGAAGCAAGCATGAGTTTACTGAGGCGATGTCTCCTAAATAAAGCGAATATTATGTATTTTAGGGCCTACAGCATGGACTTTTTTTCAGTGACATGTATGTGTATGTGTGTGTATATATGTGTGTGTGTGTGTGTGTGTGTGTGTGTGTGTTGTAACATCCAATGAGTTGGGACACATTTGGCTGCAGAACATGGGAAACATTATACTTGCTAAACAGCACGTAAACGTTGTGAGCACCATGTAGGCGGCAGCATTCGACTCAAAGCACGACTGACTAAGAACATCCTCACAGAGCTGCTGGGGATTCTTCCTCTATCCCCGTGTGGTGAATGTTAATGATGATTAAATAAAACATTTAAGGGGACAATGGTAAGAGATTGATTAACACCCAACAATAAACTGTATATTCATGGCTTTGTCCTTACAACTAGCATACAGTTGCCTTCTGACTGCTTTCAATATTTCTCTCAATGTCTGTACTTTAATATACTGCATGTAAAATAAGCATAAAATACTGTGAACCGTCTGTATGCGTGTGTTCTCTTCCTCAGGGTCACTTTGAAGAGTAATGCTGAATAACGGACGAGAATGCCTCAGAGCAGTGTCGCCGGTCAGTGTGTCTCACGAGGGAGATGTTCACTGAAACATGGCGACGCCGCTATTCAGAGCCATTAGTTTACAAATGTCAGTTCCATTAATTCTGATTATTTTCATGCAGCTCAAATTGTTTCTAATGCAAAGTTACATCAGTAGAGCTTTTCCCACGAGAGAGACAGACGACGCCGATTTGACAGTTGATTAAATGTAATTTCCTGCCATCAACAAATTAAACGGTACGATACAGCGTGTGCGTGTGAGCGGAGAATGACAACCGTAAACCAGATCGAGACGCTGAGCGGTGGCCTGATGCCAGCACACATCAGTGCTCCTCCCATTGGGGGGGGGGGGAGCGCGGCATCATCTGCAGCCGGCGACCTCTCCTCCACAACACGCTCACGATGAATGAAAGTCACATATTTATTCCCCTTTAGGCTCCGTTTGACTCTCCACCAACCCCCGAGAAAATAATTATCTGGCTCCTTTGCTGGTAAACACATGAAGCTTTTAGCAGCTGGTCGCTAGCCGAGCAGGTAAAGTGACAGTCCAGTAGGTTGTTGGAGCTTTGTTGCTGTAAACTAGGTGTTGCGGCCAAAAACGGCTAAATAAGAGCATTGAAAACTAACCAGAACAACAAGGTTAAGCAAAATTTCACATAACAGTCATTTGAGCCAAATACGTGATTTGTGCAGCTTTACAAGACATTAGATGTACAAGTATTGTATAATTGTTGTACATCTAATTTCTAAGTAAAAAAACCCCATTATCTACAAACACTGTTTCCCAAAATATGTCCGATTAAAGTTAATTGAGGTTATATCATGAGTGTTTACCGGTGAGCTCTGACAGCGCTCTGTGCTGCACCAGGTGCTTCCTGTAAAGAGTCTTCAGCACTTTGGCGCTGCCGAACCTCTTGAAGCGCGTCTTCACGCCAGTGTAGAACCACTCCAGCGACTGTGTCTGTAACAACCTGAGGGACACACACACACACACACACGTGAAGGTACATATTGAATCACACACGTCGCGAGTGTCATACTTTGTGATAAATGTTGATAGTACATTCCTGGGGACTAAACCGATGTAGCTTTAAAATTTCGGTCCAATGAGAAACTTTGCAGAAATATCCCCGTTGAGACATTTCTGAATGTATTCATGGATTTAATGTTTTAGATGGATTTTGACATGTTTTATTATTTTATTTATAAGCGATGAATAGAATAACTGGAACTTAACTGGAATTTGTCTCTCATTTTTCACTGCATTTTAAGTGGATATCTTAGTCTGTTTCAGGCGTTTATATTTATTGTCATCACAAGGCTTGATAATTGGAGAAATGAATGTTTCCTCTAAACTACTTAGTGATACTGAGTATGAATCAGGATGTTAAACACAGCGAGTACTTCTGTCTGCCCAATCAGACTAATCTAACATATTTGATTAATCAGGCCAATGAATGCCATTTTGAGATATTTGTTGCATGCGGTCAGAAGACTGATCAACAAGTCTGCCGATGTATGTGGGCATCATAGTCCGTCTGTAACATGAAGCTGAGAAGCTGCATTCAACACATAAAAAAGACCATTTAAATAAAATAAAGAGAAAATAGCCTTTAAACATACATTGTTGCCACACATCTTCCAACACCCCCGACTATATGAGCCCAAAGACTAAAGTCTAAATAGTTCAGCCAGCGGAAGACTTGATCCAGTTCTGTGACCAAGTTGTGAGTAATAGACACAAACTCCATGTCTCCAGTGTGACAGTAAGATCTGAACACAGCCTCCCCTCCACTTCACTCTGAATCACCTCCACCTCCTCTCCACCCTACCTGCTCTTCTGGCAGCCGGAGCAGAGCCAGGCTTTGTCCTGCTTGTTGTGGACCCGGCAGGCTTTGCAGACGTTGTAGTGACAGTCGTGGCACCGGCGCTTGGGGTTGAGCAGGAAGGTGAAGGGCGAGCAGCAGCGGATGCAGCAGCTCTGGTTGAAGCAACTCCGCCGCGACAGCAGGAGGCAGCGACTGCCCTCCTCGTCCAGCTCCTGCTTCAGTTCACTGTGGAGGAGCAGGAGGAGGAGGAGGAGGAGAGGGGATGGTTAGAGAGAGGAGGATAGTGAAGCCAGGGATGTGTGCGAAAGAGACAGTTATACAAAATCAAAGGGGTAGAAAAGGACTGAATATTTATGATATTAGTCCCTCTCTGTGGGTGTATTGAGTCATCAATATGAGGACATGAAGTACATAAACAGTCGGTCACACTGATTGTAATGACAATGGAGCATAAATGTATTTTATTCATGTTCTAGACAGCATTTAAATGTTAAATGATTTTAAAAAAGCCGCAATATCTCTTAAAATTGTATTCATTCTATGGTGATGAAATGCCGGCAGAGCTCTTATTAAAAGTGAAATTTGCATTCATGAATGTCTTGATTGAATATTTAAACGTGGCCTGCTGAGCTCACGTAAAGGTTAACGCAGGAGGATATGCTGAACGCTGCGTCAGTGTGTCCTCCTTGCAGCAGCGGCAGCCTTTCTGCCTCTTTGCAGAGTCCAAAACACATTTGTTGTAGCTTGAGGTCCATTTAGTGGCAGATCTGATTCCACCACATGGCATTACTTTTTGACCAGTTGTTAAGCAATTCAATAGGATTAAATACAATTTAAAAAAGGAGAACTTCTACCACCAATGGATTTAAAAGTAGATCAATACAAAATTTGACAAATACACTCACAAGTGTTTTTTTAATAGAATTCTGATAAGCTGAAAAGAATCAAGTAGACTGATCTCATGAAACTATATGCGAATGGTTATTTACTTATTACTCAAGTTTTCTGCATGTCGCTTGCAAAGAAACACAAGAACAAAGGTTTCACGAACACACACGTGAAAAGTCACACGACTCAAACAAAAGTGAAGTGGGCTAAAAGATGATGGAATGAGACATGACAGTAGGATAACAAGGTGGACAAATGCAAACTAGTGTCAGGTGGAAAATGTCACACAAATCCATTACTTTCACACCAGGAGCCTCAGCCATTACTGAATCATTTATAGATGCTCATTTACAACGAGAAACTAATAGTCTGAGAACACGAGGGCAGAGGGTGGGGGAGCCAATGTGGGTTTTTACGTTAATTTCATTTCACTTTTAAATGTCTAAAATTCTAAATGTAAAGCGAAAACCAGCTTTTGTAAAGACTGTTTTAGCTTGTTATTTTAAAGTGAATGTGTGTCGTTTATGGTGGGAAAAAAAGAAAGAATTTTACAAGGAGAGAAGAAACAAGGAAATACATCAAATGGCAGAGAACTAATTCAATATGAAAAAGTGTCACTGTGGTTGCTTGGAGGTTTAGTTTTGTCGCGTGTAACAAACAGATGCACTGTCCAGTTTGTAACGTGAAAGGTTTTTTATTTCTAGAGTTGTTTGGATCCCACAAACCAAAGTATATTGAACTGTTGGCCGTGGGGATGCCCCCCATTTATTGCCGAGAGAGTTCGTCCGCGCCATTGTGGTTGGCTCGTGCCGCCATCCATCATCTGCTGAGGAGCTGTGGACACCATCACTCCACACTCCACTGTGTCTGTCTGCTGAATCATCAGCCTGCTAATTCATGGCTATCACTGGTGACTTTAACCACACCACACTAAATAAAGCTCCCAATCCCATCAATACACTGCCCAACCAACAACAAACAAACTCTTGACTTGCTCTAATAATGCTAAGGACGCATACAGCGCACGCCACCTCCCCCCTCGGCAGGTCTGATCATGACCTGGTCGGACGACTGACCATGTCTTGTTCCTCTGGTGAGTGAAGAGTGTGCCGACCAGGAGGAGGTGGGTGTGGGAGGGAGGCTCGACTCTAGGACCTTGGACAGCAACGGACTGGGAGATGCTGTGTGGACCCTGGGGGGAGGACATCAACAGTATGACCGACTGCACCACGGACATCATCAAGGTACACAGCACCATCCACCATCCCAGATCGGACTGGGATCTCTGCTTCCCCCTAACAACAAGGGACCTGAACCAGGACCTGAAGGCTTAACATGAAGAAAGCTGCTTCCATGATGGGAGACAGGGATGGAGGAGCTGGAAGCCAGGTGAAAGGTGAAGGGCAGGGCCCAGGGAGGGGGAGCAAGGGGCAGAAGGCCAAACTCAACACAAACAGGTGAGGGGAGTGGAAGGGCATAACTGTCTGGCAAGGGAGGAGACACTGGTGGGGAGACAAGGAGGGGCTGGACAGGGCTCCTGTTCTCAACTTTGTTTTTCAATAGGTTCCCCTTCACAGCCCTCCACTCTCCCTCCCCCTCCTCTCCCCCACACCTCCCCCCTCTCCCCCCCCTGCTCCCCTGCACCTGCTGAGCTCCACACCACCTCCTCCCTCCCTCCCTCCTCCTCTCTCTCTGTGCCCCAGCTGACAGAGACTAGACAGCTGGGGTCCTGATGAAGCCCTGGGCAGGTCCCCTAGGGTCCTGTAGGAAGCTGGGGAACCAGCCTGGTCCCTCTTCGTGGCGTCAGGCTGGCCTGGCCTCAGGCTCAGCCTGAGGCTGGGGAAGTCCCGTGCTGTGAAGACGCCTCTCCAAGTCCCCGCCTCAAAGGCCTGCAGGTCACCAACAGGCGACACGACCCGCACCATGTGCTCACCTGCCTCCCATGCACCTCCTCCCCACCCACGGTGGGTGATCATCCAGTCTCTGGCTGCACCCTCCTTACCAGCCTCATGGGTGGTGACCAGCCTCATGGGACTATCCAGCGCTCAGTACCAGGCTGATCATCGTGCTGCTCTGTGAGAGTCACTTTGTGGAGACCTGGTTTTGTCACTGTCTCCACTCTTCACTTTCATTTAACACCATCCTGCCACTCTGGCATGGTGAGTTGCTTGCACTGGTGGCCTCTGGCTCTGAGATCCTCACAGGCACAGACCACTCACACCACAGGCAGAGTGATGTTGGAGCAGAAAGGGCACAGTGTCTGGTGGTGTCTGGTGTGAAGTCTTCTGAGAAGGTTTCTGTTGTTCCCCCTTCACACAGTCCTCTCTGTCTGCAGACCTCTTGCACAACAGTTGATGCCATCTGCAGGTGTGGTCTGATGATTCTGAGGGGTGTGAGAGTACAGGATGATGGAGGAGGAGGGTGGTGCCGCAGAGAAGTGCTGAAGAGGAGTGCAGACGAGCAACCACCCGCGGCTGAACGTGAGATGGAGGTGGACTATGTAGGCGGAGAGAGTGAGGTCTGCCAGGCCCTGACAACTGGAGAGTGTAGACATGGTGGATAGTGGAGTGGGGCTGGTTCCAAGCACCTGAACTGGAATGGAAAATATCTGAACGTGTGTGTACAGAAGGGGACTTTGTGACTCAGGGAAGTGAAGATTCTTCAGCGCTTGGAGCTGGCAAGATGGATGCTGGAGCTGTCCAATCAGTCGGTTTGCAGCTGCGTGCACCACTGCACCAGCTGCTGCTGAGCAGCGCTGGCCGTTCTCGCACCAGCTGGCCTAACAAACTGCTCAAGAAGGCTGGGGCCATTCTTGCCAGCCACTGCAGGGTGAGGAGCTGCCAGCTGGAGAGGTGGAACAGGGAGTGGGTAATAGGGTTTTGGAGAGGACAGACCCTCCACCACCTACCCGGACCTGACTCTCCCTTCAGGCGTCCCCCACAGCTCCTCCTTCCTACAAGAGATACAGGAGAGAACATCCAAGAGGAGAGTGAGGAGCTGCAAATATCTGAGGCTACAGATCACCCCCTACTCTTATTGATCACCTTTTGTTTTTATTTATTCTGTTGTTTTTTTTTCTATACGTCAAGTAAATGAATTGTTTTATC
Source organism: Pseudoliparis swirei (assembly GCF_029220125.1). NCBI lineage: Eukaryota > Metazoa > Chordata > Actinopteri > Perciformes > Liparidae > Pseudoliparis > Pseudoliparis swirei. The sequence continues at coordinate 6,760,806 of NC_079395.1, forward strand.
ATTTATCCATTAAATTTAAATGCAATAATCCTCAAAAGTAGTCAGTTTTTGGTCGATAAAATGAGGTGACGTCTATTAATGTGTGCTTGCATTTGTGTGGATTGTTTTATTTTTATTTTGTTTAAAGATGGTCAGTTTAAAGCTTGAGACTTCAGTTTAATGTGCATGCATCACTTTCTTGAACTTTGTATTAATTAAAATGTAATCGCTTGCAGAGAAGTAGTAAGATGGACTTGGATTGTTTATTTCGATGATTAGTGGCTGACATTCATTTTGGCCGGACATCCACCCATTGAATTTTGTTTTCTTAATCAGCTGAATCCTATTGCAAATACTGATTTAATCCAATTTCTAATTCTTTTAAAAATGTTTAGTTTTTCCCCAGGTCTATAAGGATTTATTTTAATAATTATCAGAAATATGACCAATTTATTCAATAAATTACAATAGAATAAATGTTGGGATTAGAAATCAAATATATTCTAAATGTCAAACACATAGGCACATAAATAAAATGCAGAACCAATCTATTTTGAAAAAATTGAATTACTCACTAAAATAAATGTTGCATAGGACTGGTGAAAAAAAGTTATACCATTATGACAGTAAAACTAATTTATAAAAAATTCTGATAGAAAAGATTCTGTTATAGCTATGTGAGGGTCATCATGAATTATTTGATTGATCAATTCACACTCACGACACCAGTCTGCTGCTGAGTAGACATGCCTTGAATCTAACAAGTTTTCAGGAATATCATGAAGCCTATACGATACATTAGTACACCTATAGCTGAAACTAATGCAGTTTAATACAACAATACATTATAGTTATGATCAGATTTAGTTTCAGATTTAGAAATGTGTTGATTCTATCTACCCACATTAGGAAGAAAACCTAGTCTCATGTTTAATGTGGGGATGAAAAGACGTTTCTCTGCTCACCACTCCCCCTGTTGGCAGGGAGATGAATCTCATCCTAATCTAGAAAGTACTATTATCCGCAGTGCAATATAATATCAGTTAATTTACAAATGGGTGTGTGATATTTCAGTTAACATTCACAGACACCTTTACAAGGTTATGTCCACGATTCAGACGAGCCCACCGTAACCCGTCTCATGCAGAGATGGAGGGAGGGTGAACAATTGAACACTGTTTTCACTCATCTGTATTCTCCTCTAACCTTCAACTCCCTTGTCTTTCACGCATCGCTGTTTGACATTCAGAGAGGCTGAGGGCATTCATCCTTGAGGGCTGTCAGTAACAGATAATGAAAAGGAGGATACATGAAGTCGAAGCCCTTAGAGAGTAGTGTACAACCTGCACGACAAGAGGGAGTTACCTCAAAAATAAAATACATATGGAGAGCTTATAAAATGCAAACACTACCTGGTTGGGGACCCTGGACACAATGCAGGTGTCTAGGTTTTCCACTAAGGAGACATGTTCCCTCAATTTCCTCAAGATGGTCGGAGTCAAATAATTATTTAAAGGAACACAAAAACAAATTTTTCTAAATTCATCCCAAATGTACGAAACAGTATCCAAAGTTAAATTTACAGATTAATGAGCTTCAACTCTACCATCTGCAACAGTACAATGCTTTAGGTCAAACCTGTTGAAAGCTGATTTTAAATCCTTTATTGACGTGTTGACTGACTTGCATTCCTCGTCTGTGTTTTTCGCTCCATTGTGTTGGCTCACTACTGCCACCTGCAGGTCAGTGCGAGACCACTTGCAGAGTCGTGTATCACCTCACTGTGTGCGTGCATGTGCATCCTTGTGGGCATGCACGAGGTAAACAAAACAAGAGCTCACTGGTGCTACTAACATTTCTAAGACTCCACAGAACTGGCACTGTATGTAATGTACGACTGAATTCAGTGTTGGATATCTTGAGGAAATTACAGCCATTAAGTTTATCTTGCATGTTTGCTCCAAGTTGTTATTGTTGGGTTCCTTGATGGCTGAGAGTCTTTCTGATACAGTATGCAGAGGAACACTATTATGTAAGCATAATGACGTACAATCAGCAAAACAGAGTCACGAGGAAATGACATTATTCATAACCTCTGACAGGTCCGACAAATAATTGACCACTATGTACCCCTCTCTTACTCCCTCAGGTCAAAAATAAAGATCAAACCGGCTTATTACTCTTTCTGTCGTTTTGTTCATACATGTTGTGTTTGGGCTCTGAAGGTTAGAGGACTTGAAGGAGCCAGTCTGAGTGCAGCAGGAAAGGGCAGTCGCTTCCTGTCCGGAGAGACAGGATGGGAAACATCCGCAGGGGTCTAAACACGGCTGGAATGCACAATGAGCGCCACACAATGTGAATGAGTACTGCCTTTACAATACATGCTGTTATTATTTGGATGTCATTGACCTCTGGACCCCCTGATGAACTACAGTTGCATGATTGTACAAAGGATTGCTCGAATTAATAAACTTAGAGAATTATTACTTGAATATGACGCTCCTCTCAGCCATATGGAGCTTCATAGTGACTTTCAGCTACGTTTATCTGTCGTCTCCCTCTGTTTATGGTTTAGGTTCACTCTTATTGCTCTAATAGTGTCATAGTCAGCTGTTCTTGTCAAAAAGCTCTAAAAACACACAGTACTCTACCTGCTCAGCACCAGACAGCAGAAAGACTCAGTATGCCACTAGCTGGTGAACAGATATTTCCTTTACGAGTCGGTGGAGACCAAAAACCGAACTAAGTGAGTGACTTATATTAACCAGATGAAGTCAATGATGTGTTCGCTTTTTACATTTACTTCATAGGTATGATTCTTATTTGAGTTTGAATGCATGTACTTTTACTTGTAAGAGTGTATTTCTACACTGTGGTCTTGCTATTTGGGTAAAAACCCTGAATACCTCGATCCACCACTGTGCCAAAGTAGTACACTTGCAGTTTGATGTGCTAAACGTCGGCGTGTGGTCAGACCTAACCTGAGGCGCTGCTCCTCCTTCTTGCGTAGCCTCATGTCCCTCTGCACCACCTGCAGCACATGCTCCGCCTCGTTGTCCGACAGCCCCGACAGATCCAACTTCCTCCCCATCGCCGACACGCCTCAGGCTGTCACTCAACCCGTCTGATCAATCAGATCGTTGTTATCATCTGAAGAGAAAAATATCAATCAAGAAGGAAAGAAACCCAATCAGAGCAGAACATGACAGTGAAATGAGGTATTGGCAGACAAGTGCACCGTATAATCATCTTAATAATCAGTGGCGGAAAGTAGCAAAGTATATTTAGATAGATAGATATATAATTTATTAATCCCCAAGGGGAAATTTGTCGTCACAGTAGCAGCACCAATAAACTAAACACACGAGAATAAAATATCAATATAAAATATAAAAAACAGGGATGAAAGATATAGATGTATACAAGTAAAATATAAAATGAAGTATATATATGTATATAAAATGAAACATATATGTATATATAAATACACACACACAAACAAATATAATACAATGACTGTGCAAAGTATACAAAGTAAAATATAAAATAAAATATATATGTATATACATATATATATATATATACACTACCGTTCAAAAGTTTGGGGTCATCCAGACAATTTCGTGTCTTCCATGAAAACTCACTTTTATTTATCAAATGAATTGAAAATTGAATAGAAAATATAGTCAAGACATTGACAAGGTTAGAAATAATGATTACTATTTGAAGTATTAATCTTGTTCTTCAAACTTCAAGCTCAAAGGAAGGCCAGTTGTATAGCTTATATCACCAGCATAACTGTTTTCAGCTGTGCTAACATAATTGCACAAGGGTTTTCTAATCAGACATTAGTCTTCTAAGGCGATTAGCAAACACAATGTACCATTAGAACACTGGAGTGATAGTTGATGGAAATGGGCCTCTATACACCTATGGAGATATTTCATTTGAAACCAGACGTTTCCACCTAGAATAGTCATTTACCACATTAACAATGTATAGTGTGTATTTTTGATTAATGTTATCTTTATTGAAAAAAGTGTTTTTCTTTGAAAAATAAAGACATTTCTAAGTGACCCCAAACTTTTGAACGGTAGTGTATATATACACAACATATATGCATACACAAATATAATACTAATGACTGCAGTGTAAAATTAAATTAAAAATAGACAGTGTGCGCAAAATGCAAAGTGTATGTGTGTCGTGTAAATGAAATGTGTGAAGTGCAGATCAACAGAGTGTAAATATGAATGTGTACAGTGGTAATAATTATTATGTTATTATTACAGTTATTGCACTCGGATCTGACAAGAGGTGATCTGTTGTAGAGCCTCATAGCCGTCGGCAGGAATGTTCTCCTGTATCTGTCCTTATGGCAGCGGAGCGTGAGGAGACGTCTGGAGAAAGTACTCCTCTGTCCCTGTAGGAGGTGGTGGAGAGGGTGGTCCGGGTTGTCCAATATGGACAACAGTTTCTTCAACGTCCTCCTCTCCACCACCTGTTCCAGGTGCTCCAGCTTGCAGCCGATGATGGAGCCAGCCTTCCTAACCAGTTTGTTGAGACGGTTTGTGTCACCGGCTCCGAAGATCTGTAGTTGAGTTCAATGTTGAGGTACTTATACTTCACTTAAGTATTTCTATTTCTATTTCTGATACTTTAGACTTCTATTTAAATATTTTACAGTTTGACATTTGACTCCACAACATTACAACTGCAGCAACCAAACCAAACAAACCCTGAACATGATGAATTTCATGAAGAATATGTGCACCTTTTTTAAATTCACTACATGTTACTATATTGTGAAATATTAAACTTCAAATGATGTATGAATTTTTTTAAAGCTCTAAACATAAACCATAATGTGAACTATTGTCATAATAGCAGTAAAGTACCCATTCAGAGTCCTATGCTGACTAATTAGAAAGCTTCCCGTAAGTCTATACTGTACGACAGTGAATACAAAAAACACATCTTTTGCATAAACACTTTTAAATGTATTATTATGAATTTATCCCAGCACCTCATATACGCATGTAAAACCTCCTGGTTTATATAATAGAGCACAGAGTCCACTTAAAACTCATGTTGACATCCTACAAGCCACTTACTCAGTAAATCAGGGGTATTAACACCAAGCAGGAGTTGGGACTTTATGCATTAGCATTCCTGAGGAGGAAAATCTCTCTCTGTCAAACAAGTTGAGGCCCATGTTCCTCTGACTGAAGCCGACATGACAGCAGATCAGAGTGAATCTCTGCAGAGGAGAGCAGTTAAAGATGAACCAAAACACCCAAGTAAAAGCAATACTGTTTATCTTTATATAAAAAACAATGAGCACTTTTGCACTATATACATTACATCATGAGAACTGTATTGCTGGGGAAAGTATTCAAACTGGGATAAATAACATTTAGATACTTGTATTGATGAGTGGACACAGACACAATAGCCTCGATATAATAATAATATTGGTTCAATATGCTGACAACAAACAGTATAGTTTACAAAATAAAGGGTTTTACGCATTTAATATTTTGCTCTGACAAGATCACAAAACAACTCACCGATCTGTCGGTCCGTCTCTGGATGAAACTGACCCTCCACGGCACAGAAAAGAAAAGAAGGGCAACACGACGACAATTAATTTACTCTTCGTCCGATTTATGAGAGTTTTCGCCGAAAAAAATATTCAAGACCAAAACCGTAAGGCTCTCTTTTTTACAATCTTTCCTCCTCCTTCGGTTGAGTTTCACTGCAGCGGGTCTGATTCCTGCAGCTTGCCCCGGTTTCTGAGAGTAAAGCAGGATAAAGCCTGATCCGGATCTACCTCCAGTGTTTCTCTGCTGGGAACAAGGAATTAGGTGTCATAGAAGTGATGATAGTTTGAGTAAACAAGTGAGGGAAGAAGGGCTTAGTCGATGTTATGATGACGTATTTAATATGTCTAACAGAAAACAAGCGCACAGCGTAGCTACAAAATAATAATCTAGCTGAAACTGTATCACAATGACCTCCATAAATAACTATATTCATGTGTAACACAAGCAGACGATACATTGATATCCTGTGTTGTGAAACAGAGTAATTGCTGCAGAGCGACAGGCAGCCCGGTGGAAGAGGAGGCTGGAGGGGGATGATTGTAAATGAGGAGCAGGTGTGCCAGGGTTGCCAGGTCTGTGTGACACAACCAGCCCAAAATCAGAACTCAAAATATGCCCGTGCCAAACCATATACACTGCTTTTAAAGTCCAACAGCATTGCTATCATTGCCAAATGTATTGTAATATCTACAAATTAACATCAAATGTTTAGTATGCCAGCATTAAAAGCAGTTTTCCCGAAAGAGTTATTTCACCTATGTCCTAAAATGGCCTTGTGTAATTAGATACAGTATATTATCATAAATAAAATGTGTGTATGTGCTGATCTGGAGTCAGTTTGGTAGGATTTGGTTATAAATAAATTATTTCATTTAAAATATGGATTTTTATTTAAAGATATACATGTAATTTGCATGCAAAATAGGTCTACCCGAACCAGCGGACAAAAAAATTCAACCCGCGGCAACACTTCAAAAGTAGCCCGATTCCGCGAGAAAACCGCGAACCTGGCAACACTGAGGTGTGCTGGTGGCAGTCTGTGGAGGGGCGCGTGACGGAAGGCGCGTGACTGAAGGCGCCCCTCAAGAAACATGGAGGCCAGCTAGTGGACAGGTGGAGCATGGGAGAAGCTTTACCAACAAGTTGTTTCCCTTCTAAACTCCTCACACGGTTACATTTAAATCAATATGTTATGATGAGGGTTGAGCCAGATGCTCACACTACTTGCTGGCTGTGGGGGTGAAGGCCATCGGGCGCTGGCCATCTTGTTGTTGTTTGGGAAGATGAAGCATGGCGGTCATAATCATGTCCAGAACTTCCGGCCCCAGCAGATTCACACATTTCTGCAGATAATTCATAATGCTGGAAAAATGTATTTAAGACAGAGAGCACAGAGTTATCAGATATTACTGATACTTATATTAAATTATATACAATTTATGAATAATTGATTTTAAAACACAATGCACCTAACATCCGATAACAATGCATACAAAAACACATTTTACAGTCATGTTAATAATGTTACTTGTGACTAACTAACTAATAATGTTCTCTTTTTGCTTTTGTGCTTCCATTGTATGCTGCTATTTAGAGCCATAAACCCCAAAATGGGCATATAAAACCTACTAACTGACCTCAACCACAACAGTTATGTAAGTATGTCATGTTATTTCTCTATGAACCTGCTGGCTTTTGTCCGAGGAGGAACTGCAGGGGAAGGAAGCCGAAAACATACCAGCAGTCAAGTTAAACAAATCATTTAAAATAGTTTGTGTGCGTGTGGATGGGTTATTTGAACTCCACCCTCTTAACTGCTTTCCCTTCCTCCACATGAAGTGGTTGCTTGGCAGTGAGTATATAAAGACCTGCGCGTATCAAACTCTTCAGTTCATTTGCCATGGAGCAAAGTGTGCTGCTGGTCCTGTTGTCTCTGCAGGCGTTCCTGCTCATCACAGCCTTCACGTCTTCTGATGCTGCCGCCCTGGAGACGGATGCTCAACGGCCTCCTGGTCTGGTAAGCAGATCCACAGTAAAGCGTCTCTATTGCCATTGAGGTCCTTGATTGTCACAACTAAGGACCTCAATGGCAAACATGTTGTTGCTCAGAGAAATCTACTAAATGCATTTAGATTACTGCCTACAAAGTTAATATCATAAACCAATGAAATACTAAAGTACTGATAAATGGAGCGCTACATTATGCACCCCACTGAGATCGAAGAGACGGAGTCGTGGAGGTCCCTGTGGACTTCTTCTGTTTTGAAACCAAGAACATGATATTCAGTAAGTAAGTGTTACCAGTGCTGAAACATAACCTGGTCATTATCACACGATCTGATATTATGGTCATCAAAAATATCACTGCTTATAGTATTTCATTCTTCAGTATCAACGTTCTTGTAACTTGCCATATAAGTTAGGATACAGCATTTCCTCAGTATATAAACAGAAAATGTCACCTGGCCGGCATTATGTTTCCTTCAAAACTATTTATTGATCCAAAAAAAAGTAGTTTTTAACCCTTGTGTTGCCTTCGGGTCAATTTGACCCGATTCAATGTTTAACCCTCCTGTTACCTTTATATTTACTAACATATTTTACCCTTGAGGTCAATATGACCCCAGCTATTAAAATCTCCAGAAAATTATTAGAATTAATATTGTTTTCCAAGTTTAAGTGTGAGGTACTTTATGTTTGTTTGTTGACTCCCGAAAGAACACCGACATTAAACATTGAATCGGGTCATATTGACCCGAAGGCGACAGGAGGGTTAAATATTGAATCGGGTCAAAATGAACCGAAGGCAACACAAGGGTTAAACATAAATTGTTCGGAGACTATAGAGTTACATGAGAATGAGCGAAACTATGTGAAGAATTAAGATGTTCTAATCACCAGATGCATCAATATATCACAGTTGTATTGTTGTCCACATTTAAATGTAGTTTAAGCTATACAAGTACACAGCTCTTTCCTGGGTTAGCCTCAGGTCTTCTTCAAGGACGAGTACTGCTCATTCCTCAAAACAAAAAAAATGTTGTAGAAGTATGTTGTCTTCTTAGAATAAATATGGACACTATTTCCTGTTTTTACCAATTTCCTGCAATGGATAAGTTATGACCTCTTCTTCCCTTGTAGACTACTTACATATTTCCTGGTAGGTACCTAGTAATTAGGCCTGATATATTGATAACCCCTGTAGCCTACTCACTATGGGCTGTAATTGAAAGCAACATTGAAAGACTTTCTTCATTTTAAAAAAAAATCATGAATTTGTTCTGGAGAAGAAAATTGCACTTTGTTGTACAGGTGGTGAGAAGAAATGACCGAGAGGTATTTGGAAACAGACGGAAAAGAAACTGCAACTGGAGACCAGGAGGATGTGGATTCGGATTAGGTTTGAGTGTAAGAACAAACTTTTAATCCATTCCATCTTACAATTACTGGATCTCACAGAATCTGCATCTCAAAATGAAGTTGCTGAAGATCATTGCTGTCCGAATGCAACACTTTAATTAGCCGTCATTGAAAAGGAAGAGCACGTTGTCTCACCAACGGCTCTGAAAACTGCTGTGTTGTTATCTGTCATTCAGAAATATTCTATGAACAAATATACAACTGTAAAATGTATCAAATGTCTTTGTTACAGCCTAGGGGTGAGCGTCCTCCAACTCTTCCTCCTCCTCATCATCCTCCTCCTCGTCCTACTCTTTCGAGGCAAGAGACTTATATAGTCATGTTTACACAAAACTAAGTCCAACAGGCCTGAAGACATAATATAAATACAAATAATAACGAAGCCGGTCCAGGATGCTATTAAAGATTTGGCAAACATCAGTGCCTCTATGTCTGATTCTGAGCAATTGCATTAGCCATCTGAAAAGCCGCCAGTCAAAAGTGTTTGGAAAAGATCAGGCGCTTTAAAAAAGTACAGGGGTGTCAATATAGTTTTGATTTAGAAAGCACAGTCGCCTCTCTGTGTTGCAATGCTCCTCATGTGATCCCACAATTCTCTGACGATTGTTTGGTTAAAACTATTTTGTGTAACTTCTCTTTGTTCTCTGTGTTTCTGTCTGTCTCTGTGTACAGAGAGGTGTTGTTCAAATGGATGAATGGGAGGGATGGAAGGAGAGACACATTTGGTGAAGGAATCAGTGATTATTACTGATAGAGCTTGAGCGACTACTAGGGATATGATTTCTGGTGGTCATGACACTGCTCCATCACATATATGCACATGTATGATTGTATCTTCTCTTAAAGCATATAACAATGTTACTGGATTGTAAAAGCAAAGTTCACTGGTGTTTATGGTCAAATGCTATTGATGCCAATAGCTGCATAGAGTTAATAGTGGTTGACAGATAATCATTCACCAATAGACTGAACAAGGTGCTCACATTGTGTTCCACTGCCAGCGTTATGTACATCACAAAAATGATTAAAAACAATGAAAAGCAGATGATGTTGTCTTCATTTGTCTTATTGAGTTTTCTGTTTCTAAATTGGGGAAGTAAAAAAAAAAAAAACAGGACGGAAGAATTGTATATTGAATCATTTGCTACAAACGTGTATTATATGTTGTCAGCTGTAGTTTGAATCAACAGAATAAGTAGTGCTGCAGAGTGTGTCCACATGATGGAGCCAGTCAGCCTTCACCTTTTCTCCATCGATGGTTTTCTATGTTTGAAGAGAAACAACAAACGAGATGCATCTTTTCTGAAGCCTTCATTATTGATAGTTCTACATGTTTTTTCTGATTTTAAATGTTAGAATATTTAAGGAAAGCTGACTTTGTGCTGGCAGTGATCAGCTGAGTCATCATCAACCCACCATCTGTCAATAGGCTATGTTTACATGCACAGTATTGTTCCTGTTATGTTTGCTGGTTACAATCCGATTCAGGATGTATTGTGGGAACATTTTCCCACAGGGAATCAATAAGAAAAATATATTATCTAATAAATTGGCACACTGTTTGATGACAGAAATGGGCAGGTATGTCAAAAGAGAGATTACCACATGGATGCAGACATTTCAGGGGTTTTCTGCAATGATGAAATTGGACTTGAGAAATCATTTCAAAACGTGCATTGTGCATGGAAGTGATTATCCCACAGCGAGTATATAAAAGAGCATTGAGTGTCATACTCTCCATGTCATCAGCCATGGACAGACGTGTGCTGCTGGTCCTGTTCTGTCTGCAGGCTGTCCTGCTCTTCACAGCCTTCACTTCTACTGATGCGGCCGCTGGTCTGGTGAGAGCGCAGTCTCCTCTTCGGGTAAGAAGATGACGCACGAGCTGTCCATCTCTGATGGGTTTGGGTTTCTCACAAGACCGCCTCAGAGAGATGGTGTTCAGTTGGTATCGGCAGTTTTGAGTTCCGGCACAGATCAAGCCAGTGGCTTTGAGTACAAGTAGAACTTTAATGTCTAGTTTCTCCTGATGTTGTAAATGAAGGGAGTACGTGTGCCCGCCGGAGGAAGGAGAGGACCAACAAAATCCAGATGGTTTCCCCGCTGCTGGAGGAGGCCCGGTGGATGTTCACTCCTTGGAAGAGTCAAACCACCAAAGGTCCTTGATTTTAAAAACAAATTATTTTAAATGTATGACAAAATAAATTCCTAAACTTGGCTGACTCTTTTTTTCCTCTTTTTCTATAGGTTCCACTTCCAAAGGAGTTGGCCCAACTATTGTAATTATACTTCATTAACATTATCACTAATTGAGATCTGTGTTGTTATCTTGCAATATTGTCAAATGACAAAGAGGAAGTCTCAGGGAACAAAATGCAAACATGTAGAATCTTTTATTTAGTTTAATGAGCCGCCAGATGGATTGAAATAAAAATGTAGATGTTTTTTCTGATTTACATCTCACTGACTTTTCTTGTTTTTTTTCTACTTCAGAAAGAAGGAAACCCAAAAAGTCTGAAGTGAAGAGAGACAAGAAACACCTGCATCTTCTCCTCCAGAAAGCTGCTCTCTGTTGCTTTGCCATTTGCTCTATCTTGGTGACCATCATCAATCCTTACATGAACATTACTCCTTCTGATCTTTAAGCAGGTCATGAAATATAACATATATTCCCATTTCCAACAGTTATTTTATAGAATGGCTTAGAAGCGTGTATTAGCTACTTTACTATTCAAAATAAATTCCCCATACAGTGAGTTCAAATTGTTATTTTGTACTTTGGGTGCCTCTGTAAATAAAAACAAGTGTTTTGTATTCAAAATCAAAGGTGAATCTAGTCATGACTATAGCCTAAATCCTGTGGGAGGCTATTGTATCTCGTTAGTAATAATGAATCAGAACAGAATTATTGAAAAATTAAAATAACATCACATTTCTTAAAATGTGTGTTTTTCATATATTTGGTTAAAAGTCTGCTCAGTAAATGTTATAAGTTTGTATTTTACAGATGCTCTGATAAATTGCTTACTCCAATTGCTGTTGATTCTAAAGTTGGTAGCAAACAAAATAAAGTTTTTGAAATAAGAATACACAAGAAGTGTGTCATCTTTATTCTTAGCAGTTGTCTCGCATGTATAGGGCGACCTATTTGGCATCATGTTTTCTCCACTGGAAGGCTACGGAGAGCACGAGAATATATAAATATATATATATATATTTATATTTGTAAGTGTCTGAATACAAATATATACAAATACTTTGTGTGTTCATTTTTCCACACAAAGTGGCCTCAAAACTTTCCACAATGGAACAAATGTGAAACAAAATTTCTTTCCGCTAACAACCACCACAATGTGATGCAAATCAAAGGTTGTGCGTCACTTCACCTGCCACCATGATGCTAACATGATTTGTGGTGAGAGAACTAAAGGAAGTGATTTTGGACACAGCCCTTGGCCTCACAGCGTGTTCGTGAAACATTAAAGTATAATGTCTGAATCAGGGAGCTTTCTATCAGAGGGTCTGTTATATAACACGATGTAAACCACCCTGAAAAGAGGACACTTTTTAAATCACTTCTTTCACTCATGTTTAACAAAGCAATCATTTAAAAGCTCTGACTTCAGTCTAGTTATGATCACTAGACATGTAGAATAATACAAACCACTAGCAGCCAAAATAATTTCATACTAAAAAGGGAAATCCGTGTTTATGTGTTCTGTTACTGGGTGGTGCAGCTCGACAGCTGATGCAACACCAAACAGGAGAAGGAAGTGTTCATCTAAAAAAAACTTTGAAAAACAAGCTTGTATAACTTAATTTCCACGTTCCTCGTTCCTCGTTGGTCTTTCCTCGTGGTTTTAGCTGTGGCAAGGTATTAAGGTATTAATCCTATAAGGATGACAGGAAAGACACCACAGGTTTGTTCATACTTTCAGTTGCAAGTATTCCTTTAGAGTGATGAAATTGCATTATTGCATATTCTAGCACATTTTGCAAAAGTCTGCCCCCCTGTGTATTTTTTTTCTCTATTACCGGACTAAATGTCTTTATGTCGTTAAAGTGGGGATTAAACTTAAATCTTCTTTCAAAATATATCTTTCAATCTTTCTGATTTCTTCATTTTTATGTATGGGGGGCGATGACTAATTGTTGATGAGTTTCCTCAATAAACAGCTAAGACCAGATGTTCCCAAATGGGGGTATGTGTACCCCTGGGGGTACGTAAAGCACTACGGGGGGCGGGGGGGGGGGGGGGGGGTACGTGAGATAATAAAATAAAAAAACATTTACAATTAAAATCCATTCAAAACTCTTTTTTTAAATAGTTATTTCATACATATTCAATCAAATATAAGTGTTTGTTCATAAACTGAATTGTATATATTAAATCAGACACTGATGGCACAGCCCTGTGTATTACACCTTTTTTTTTTAAACCCAAAATGCATTGTGCTGGTTAGGGGGTACTTGGCTGAAAAACTATTTTAACAGGCGTAAGAAAAAGTTTGAGAACCACTGGCAACTGATTTGGTTTCTCACTCTCTCTCCTTCTCTCTCTCTCTCTCTCTCTCTCGGAGTCATACTTCCAAGAAGTGTGTTTTCAGAGTGCATCGCTACAAGACTGAAAGATTGAAAGCTGGTCTGATTCCCGGCTCTCTTGCAGGAGGAACAAAGCACGGACCGGTAAGATGAGTTTTTGATCGACTCCTTTTTTGGGGACAAATATGGCAGTTTTCCCAGTAGATTTAAATGTAAATACAAAATGAGGCAACACTTGACAAATAGTATTTACAACTTCAGAGTCATTGAAGTACTGGGATGTTTATTGCTTCATATATGTCACAGCTATTAATTACATGTACTTAATTACTTTTCACTACGTTGTTGCAGTGAAACTGTGAATGTTGAGAATATCAAACAGGCGGCTCAGGTGACGGAGAGCTTGGCCCTCACTCACTGCTGCCTCAACCCCATCCTCTACGCCTTCGTGGGGTCGTCCTTCAGGCAGCACACGATGAAAGTGGCCAAAACGTTTGGCGAAAAGAGAAGAAAGAGGAGGGGGCATCCGGCGGAGGATGACGAGATGGAGGTGTCATTTAACTCCCACAATGCATCCCAAGAGACAAACACTTTCTCAATATGAGCCGCCACCCGAGAAAAATCCATGTAAAAATCCCATATTAAAGCAGAACAGATGTTTTATTACTTTAACACTTCAATTCCCTGAAAACAGGAGGTTGTTTGTAGGATTACCTTCAAAGACCAAAGAACTGCATGTTTTTTTCTTCTATTGTGAGCGATGAATTCAAAAGGAATTTGGATTTCTGTTTTGAGTGATGTTTTGTCCGTTTTGTCCGTGGTCCAGAGGAAACTATGTTTCATTTCCAGTGTATTGTTCATCGTTAGCATGACAATAACCTCCTAGTATTTAGACTAAAACTGATTTTACAGAATCAGATATACACTTTACAGAAAAGCCCACAAGCTTTAATCTGTTCATTTCTATTTTTCATTATCCAGATCTGAGGGAATGCCAATATTTCACAAGAAACATTTACCACTCGAGCGTGAGCCCTTTTTGGAACAATGTTGGAACTGCAACTTGTTTGACATAATGCATGTTTTAAGTCTAATCACTGTAAAGTAAATAATCCTGATTCACTTGAAATCACACATCTGCACACCAGATGTTGGCTACCACACTGCATGCATCATAAGAAGTGAATATTCTAGTTGAACTATATACTTTCTCACTGTTATTATTTTTCTTAGCCCAAGATAACCTTGAGTTCCTTATAATTACCTTCGCATTGAAAATGCGGAGGGTTATGTTTTGATCGCCGTGTATTTATTTGTATGCGTGTTATTCGCCTAACTCAAAAAGTATTAAACCGAATCGCATGGAATTTGGTGGGATGATTGGTTATTATCCGGGGACCATTTGATTAGATTTTGGGATCGATCGAGTCAAAGGTCAATGTAAAGGTCATGGAAAGGTCAAAATCTTCTTTTTACCATAGCACGGTCAATTTTTATCCAATTGGCATGCAACTAATGCCAAAATGTTCATAATGCAATGCCCAATCTTGTGATATGCGAAGGTATGCGCTCCACCGAGTGCCCGTTCTAGTTAATGAGTGAATTGTTTAGATAATTTTGAGCGTCTTAATAACCGTCTGTGTTTACTATTGGCAGAGGGTCTGGTGTCATGCACTTAAAACAAGTTTCTAAAAAGCCTGTAGCCTGATTATTAACGCAAGCAACAGCATGAGGATTTCAGATGTTGCACAATTTCCCAAAAGTTGTTGTAACTGATGCATTATTTTGCCAATAATCAAGGAGGAAAACTCCTTAGTTGAGGTTAGTGACAGAAGACGGGTCGTCAGCAAATACAAACCGTCTCCAATTAAGTAAACACAGCACAACGTTTAAACAGTTTGCATTAAATAGTTATTGTTCCCGTTAGCTGTAGCTGTGGTTCGTCATGTCGTTAATCTCTCATACTGAATGTAAACAGTGACTTTTCACTGAAAGTTGGATTGTCATGTTCTTCGTGGATGAGGAAGCCTTCCTGCATCTCAGCTGGTACAAATCAAGTGACGCTGCAGGTCGTGTGGAATCAATTTCACTGAGCCATCTGTTATCTGAGCAAAACAAGAAGAGAAAGAGACAAAAAACCTGGGCAAATGGTTTGTGTGTGATAAACAACACATGTATGGTGACAACACCCAAACAAACTAATCCTACTAAAAAGTTGAGTCCATGTTGGAACCATTTGGGATCGTTTTCCTTCTCATTTCATATGTTCAAACCAAACTCAAATCAATATTTGTCAAGAAAGAAAAGTTTGTAAATTGATTTTAAATCCATTTATTAGAGAGAAAAAAACATTCAGAAATGTGCAAATAAAAGCAGTGTCACAAAAACAAGACTTGTATTCAAAGAAAACTATAAATATACAAAAATGCCACTTTAGACTCGTAAGATCTGAAATTTCAGATCGGAAATATGGCCAATTCAGTTTTATTCCAATTAAGGCAGTCAACCAACATCACTTTAAAAAATGTTGAACCAAGAAAACTTTTTTCTTAAATTAAATAAAAATTATTAGCTATTCAAATATATAACTAATTATACAAGAAATAAAAAATATTTGGAGGTCCAAAATGGCAGTGTCGCAATAATTTAGAAAATTAATATTTCTGCCATTTTCACACGAGAACACGGCAACGAAATGTAGCCGAAACATTCACTCATTAAATACAATATGCCATTTAACCAAATATAACTGTTGAATTGAGTAAGTTTTTACACAATATGCTTTTTAAAGAACCCTAAGTTACTCACGTACGTAGCCAGATCTAGATTATTGACCCTGTATCAAATGTTAGAAAGAGGTAAATACTGAGTTGTGAATATCAACGAATATGAAAACACTCACAGTCCCAACTGTTCATGAACAAAATGTAAAGCTGTCGTATAATCTCAGAAATTCCACTGGATGTGGAAAAATACAAAAATACTACCATGCAAAAAGTGCAGGAGGCTGAAGGATGTGTCCTGGCTTCAGTGGCTTCAGTGGCTTCAGTGGCTTCATGGATGGTCTTTACCCAGTGAAACATTCATTGGACGGTTAATGACTCGCGGCTTCACACGTAGCTCTTGGCAAATTAAATCAGGCACCGTGCTTTGTGTCGGCAAACAGTGGAGCACAGCGACGGTCGTCTAAATGTGTGGACGTTCTCTTTTCTTTTCATGACAATGGCATGTCATAACACAAATGGGAAAAGGCATCTTTGAAGAGTCTTTCGAGAGCGAAGAGAAGGCGGCTCCTGAGATTGTAAAAGCACGACGGAGAGGAGGCGCAGCGAGTCGTCAGTAATTGAGGATCTGCACATCAAACAGGTCACAGACGCCCTCGTTGTCGTCCAGGTTGAAGCTGTAGTCTATTCCTGTGAGACACAGACGGATGAGACGGAGACGGATAGAAAGACAAACTATCCGCAACAAACAATCAAACAAACATCAGGCGGTCAGCCACTTCGGTCCAGACAGAAATACGTCAGACACTGTATCATGGATTGCTTTTAGATTTTAGTTTGGGGTATCTGTGGTGCGAGGGAAGGTCCTTCTGACTAGTGATCCGCCGATGTTTTAGCGCCACCATGAGCTCAAAACTTTAAAGCCAATATTTTGGTTAATAATCAAAACGTCTGCAAAACTAATGAAACTCCCATCGGCCTCAAGTGAACTTGGTTTGGTGCTAATTTATCTCCACGAGAACGCCCGCTAAAGTCATTAACATCTCACACAGCTGATGGCTGTAGTGCTGTTGATTATATTTTTTAATATACTGCAATGGTAAATATTTGTCGACACAATTTTTCATTTTTAAAGTCAGTCAAAGTTCTTTTGGGCGCTTACCGTCAGTCGACATCAGCTCATCGATCAGGTCGACGGCTCCTACGAGAGAATTAAAAACATGTTTCCATTTCCCCGCATATGGAACAGTCGCTGCAGTCCATGTGACATTAATTTATAACCATCAACGCTGGATAAAAGTAGTTTATTAAACACGTCGGTATATTATTCAGCTATTTCCTCCCACCAGTCCCAGTCCTAAAGCTCAGGATGAAAACAAACAGAAGCAAGCTGGGATCTGAAAGCCTTCACGGAACCTTGACTGAAACCCATGGGAGGGAAACAAAAAGCTCCACTGCTGGATGTAATCAGAGTAACGGCGGCGCCGTGTCCCGGAGCCTCACCCGCTCGGCCGTCCTTCATGTGGTCTCCGGCGGCGTTGAGCTTCAGCAGGCTGCTCATGTCCAGTCCAGGGTGGAAGTCTTGGGCCGCCAGGTCCATCTGCTGCTGCTCCAACGCGGCGGCCGACTGACTGCCACACTCTGCCGGGAGCAACAGCGTTAAACGTCCCCGGAGGATCTTCATACCGAAGCGTCTTCAACATCTCTAAACCTGGGCCGTCACGTAAACACGCTTCATGTCAAAGCTTTCAATATTGTTTGGTAAATGTATATTTTGGGTTCAGTTTTTGGTAATTCCTCATTTTCTGACTGAGTTTCAAATTTGAGAATAAGAGTTCGTTAGCATCTTAGCCCGAATGACCCGTGCTCACACATCCCGACTCATTCTTTTATTATAAACATAGCTCCAGATAAGTGCTTTGCCTCTCACAGACTGGACGTTTATTGCCTCTTTGGTCCGTTCCCATTACATAATCTGGGTGCAGCTGTAGATGCAGTCCGTCTAGCTGGGAAACGAGGCAATGGATGGTGTTATATGCATGATACATACAACAGAAAATCTATTTATATCCAGAAATGCATTCTTTACAAAGCAAATCCTACAATTGTAAAAACAAGCCGAGATCAATTCCCAGATGTTTGAAATTCTGAATCTCCTGCAATTCACTCAATTATTCTATAGAACCGTCACATAGAAGAACCGTGTAACCGTTCTGCTTTAACTCCGTTGTTGCCTTCTCAACAATAGAGCTGTTGTGGAGGGTTTAGAGAAATCTCACTTGTTTTAGACAGAAAGGTTAAACAGAATGTTAACCAGCTACGGCTGATGGAGGGAAAGCTTACGAAAGGACGGGTTTTTAGGAGTGGGAGAATTTAAGGCTTTTGAAACTAAGTTTAACATTAAACTTGCTCAAGTTAGGTACATATTTTAGCAATTTGATAATTCCAGTTCTTGGACATGGCAGCGTCTTTGAAGGCAACATAAATATTTGAAAAAGTGTTTCAGTCAATATTTAAAATCAACCTTAATTGTAAGCTAAATCTTTTACTCTCAGTATAATGCAACAAGGGTTAAGAACTCTGGGTATTTAATAGATTAAAATGAGTAATGGCTTTGCACACCCAAGGCGCAGTCAGATTAAAACTAGCTTCCCACTCATTTCTTTGTGGAACGAGGCAAGACACACTTGCAGGGCTGTAATATTCAACTGCTGCGTCAGTTGTCGCCAGGTGGCAATTGAGTCTATTGTCTAGAAAGCTTGTCTGGGTGGGTTGTGTTGCTGGTGGCATTTGGTAGACACGTCTACACAGGTGGGATTCTCTCTACTCTCTCTGTTCTCATTCAACTGAAACATGTCTCTGTGCTTCTTACCCATCTGCACATCGGGAGGGGTGGACGTTGGAGTCAGCACTTCATCAAGTTCTGGCAGCACCATCTGGTGGTCGCAGCAGAGAGAGTCCTGGCTGCAGTAGGAGGGGGTGGAGTACACCGACGTGGAGAAAGGGAACCTCTGCAGGCTGGCGGGGGTGCTCGGCGGAGTCGGCATTGGACAGATGTCGTCGGTGGGCGGCACGGAGAAGACCACAGGTCTTGTGGAGTCTGAATCCCTGTTGATGAGCATGACCTGTATGGGGGCCGAGAGGCTGCGGAGGTTCACCTGGTACTTCTTCTGACCACTCTGGCCCTGCGGACGAGCAGTGGAGATAAGATTATCGCCATTATAGCAGATAACAAACTATGTACGCAAAAACAAATCCACAGAAACATAGAGGGAGAACATAAAAAATAAAAAAAAGGTCAACCGTTTACAAACTCAGTGTCATTTAACCCTCCTGTTACCTGAAGGTCAATTTGACCCCATTCAATGTTTAACTCTCCTGTTACCTTTATATTTTCTGACATATTTTACCCTTGGGGTCAATTTGACCCCAGCAATTAAAACCTCCAGAAAATTATGAGAATTAATATTGTTTTCCAAGTTTAAGTGTGAGGTACTTTATGTTTGTTTGTTGACTACCTAAATAGCCCTTTAAATATATAAAAAGTTGATATTTCTTATATGTTTGACAGTGAAAAACAGCCTGGGGTCAAATTGACCTGAAAGAACACCGACATTAAACATTGAATGCAAGTTTTTTTATAAAGTTTTAAAAATCTCTCTAATAATTTAATGACACTATTTGAGAGATATTCCAGAAAATACACGCCGGCGTACAGAACAAGCAGCCAAAAGTGCGGAGAACCGAGTCCCTTGCTTGCATGATTGTTTTCTATGTGCAGTTAGACTTCACATGTCACAAGGACATACTACATGTGGTTTACCAAAGGAAACGAGGAACACGTACAGGGAATAATGTCCCTCTGGTGACTTTATGTTCACAAGGGGCAAAAACAAATTACTTGTATGCCAATCGATAAAGAAAGCTTGTAGGACGTGACCAACCGTTTCAGGTCGTGGTACCTCCAGCTGGGTCCCAGCAGGAGCCACAACAGCAAGGAGAGTGTCTCCGCGGAAGGCGCTGCAGATGTCTTCATGTGTGACAAATTTATAAGTGGAGGGGTGTTAAGGAAACAGGAGCTAGATTACGTTGAGGACTAAAATGGAGACAATAGACTGGAAAAACAAGACTGTGCAAATCAGGATTAGCCTGGCCGGGATTTCACAAGAGACTGACAAAAGCAATTGTTTTTCTAATCCTCCCTTCATGGCATTTAAAAAAAATAAACAATGTTAAAAGGATAAGTAGAGATTTCTTTCCTCTGAAATTAATAAATGGAGCCTCAATTGGATCAGAGTCACAAACTGTAGAAAGAGATGTGTACTCAACATTAGAGAATGTAAAGAAATACATAAAACCCATCACCTGAATTGGACTAAACTTAAAATAGAAGCAAAAGAAGTACAAGCAAAACATCTCTATTAAATGCCAGATGTTACGAAAGGATATGTGCTGGTGATGGGATCGAGGTTACAGTGTTTGATGTTCTCCTCTAGCCATGTCTTCTGGTTGTCCAGCTCTTTTTCTTGAGCCTCCAGGTCAGAGATTTGGGCCTTCAAAACATTCACCTGCTCGAGCACCTCCTTAGATTGGCTGCCGGAGTTCTCTCCCCTGGATATAAAGAAGATTACAGATCGGACAAGCAAGCATGAGGTATGAGCACAAGTCATATTCTAGTAATGTTTTGCTCCATTTTGGCAGGTTAACAGGAAACTAAAGATACGATTTGACTACTAAAAGCATCAAAATGTTTCATTTAAAAATGCAATGCCTCCGGGTAGGATGGGAGATCCTCTCAAAATGTCCACACTGACGACCAGAGTACAAAGACATCGAAGGCATTGGCTTTTATATTTCACGGATATTAAAATATGAAAATAGTTTTTTCAAACCTCCACTGGATTATGTTCTTGTTTTTCTTCTCTATCAACCCCACTCCTTCCAGTACGTTGGTTATGTCATATATCCTCCTCTTCTGCTTCACTGCCAAGCTGTCTGCAGCCTGTTGATTCAGTCAAACATTTCCATAAAGGGTCTTATTGAGTGGCAGCTTAATATCAACCTTGCTGACAGAAAGCTCACAGACCAGGCTTTAACAGGAAACCCAGAACTTCTGTGGAAAAGAGACTCGAGCAAAGCCTACACATTAAGGATTTGGCTAAATAAGATGCACAGACAGAAAACAAAACCTTTGGCAGGAGAGGACAGGTACAATAGTAAAGGAGGAAGGAGGAGGAAAGGGTCCAAGAAGCCTACTAAACATTACCAAGTTTTGGCGCGCAAGAAGGGAGGGAAAGCTGCCATTAGTGTGATGGAAAAAAAATAAACAAGGTAGAATTACGAAAGACAATTCAGGTGGGAGAAACACATACGCAAGTGTAACCACTAAGGGCAGTGATGCAGATGATGGTACAACAAAGTGTTCCTCCATGTTTCAGGAAAGGGGTTCAAAAATGTTCATTCACTGTTAAGTTTCTATCTGATAGCCATAAGAAAACTATCATTTGAGGGACGGTAGGAAGGAAACTTTCAGAGGAACATACACGATATTGTAACGACCGACTATGTTCATTATCGATTAATCTGTTAATCATCTTCTTGATTATTTTTATTCTATAAAAACATCAGAAAACGGTGTCCATTCCTGCTTTTCCCCGTCTAAGGTGGCACATCCAAATGTGTGGTTTTGTCTAACAAACAATCCAAAACACAAAGATGTTCGGTTTCATAAAACACAGGAATGCAGCGAATCTGGAGAAGCAGAAACCAGAGTTGGTTAGATTACAGGTTCCCAATGTGATTGGGAGGGAGTCTGGACATCCCAAAGGCTCATAAAAAATACATCTTGAACATTATGACGAGCAGAAAAACACACAAATAGTCAGATATTCCTCCTAATCATTGCATTGTTTTTCCTCCACATGTGAATTACTTCATAGTTTTTCCTCATCAGTGCCCGACAAAATAAATATAAAAAAGGATGAATCACTTTTTTGATTTCCCTGGTAAATAACCCATACAAATAGTCGACTATATTTATGGATTTAAGGTGTTAGCATCCATAGTGTTTGGGCTAACTCTCATTTGGTAAAAGAGGATAACAAATAAAAGTAGTCCTCATTTCATGAACCAACAGAAGTTAGTATCACATTGGACTGCCTCGCCACTTCAGGTTTGTTTTGTTACCCTACGCTATTATTTAAGAGGGGGAGGGGCTCACTTTAAATGTAATTAACAGTACAAAGTGGTTTATTTCCATGAACAATCTGACTGGAAACTGGTAGCTACGCACTCCCTCTGTAAAAAATATAATATTTCATTTAATTTGTGTCCCCACTTGTGAGTTAGCGTTATTGAACCCACAAACGAGGAGGTAATGGCGGCTCTAGCTGGTCCACCTGTTCAACAAATCAATGCACCTGACGTTCGTGACCGACGGCCCTTGTTTTGCCGAGGGGACGCTACAGAACATCCATTAATTCCCCTCCCAACCGTCCCGCTGCTCTCCTCCGTTTCACTGACCACTTTCAGGTCGAGGACGCCGTCCTTCGCATCTTGAAGCAGACTGACAAACTTCATCGTGAGGAGCCCCAAACTTTTCTCGTGGCGACTCGGTGTCGAGCGAACAGTCTCCGTCGCCTCGAACTCCATCTTCTTTTCTTTAAAACAGAGAGTCCCGCTTTCACGGTCAGCCGCCGTGTTTAACTAACGTTAGAAACACCGTACGTTTACACTTCAACGTAACGTCACTGCGGGACGACGGTGGAACCTTCAGGGTGTTTAAATCAACGGACGTTACGTTGGGTTACGATTGCCATGGCAACCCTTGTCCCGCTCGCGCCCCCCTGCTAATGACGCCCCTCCTCAACCAGAATTTGAGCCTTAGCCCCGCCCCCCTTCAACAGGACAATCAAACAATACTAATGATAAAGTCTGAATGTGGACTCCTCCTAATACTTGCTTCATACTTATTTTATTCACAATTACATTTTTGTTAAATTGTAGTTCTTGAATCTGAGTCTCTTTCATGTATAATGTGTGATGTATTGTTCTGCACATTGCATATGGATGACATATATATTCATATTATTTCCCATCAATCCCCGTGTTCTCATCTTAAAGTTATGTACGATTTAAAGGAAAGACACACATATGGGCTCATCTCTGGTGGGGACGAGACCGCCTACAGGTGGGAGACTGACCACCTGGTGACCTGGTGCAGCCAGAACAACCTGGAGCTCAACGCTCTAAAGACAGTGGAGATGGTTGTGGATTTCAGGAGGAATGCAGCCCCACCCGCCCCTCTCATCCTGTGTGACTCCCCCGTCAACGCTGTGGAGTCCTTCCGCTTCCTGGGCTCCATCATCACCCAGGACCTCAAGTGGGAGCTGAACATCGGCTCCATCACCAAGAAGGCCCAGCAGAGGATGTTCTTCCTGAGGCAGCTGAGGAAATTCAACCTGCCAGGGAGAATGATGGTACAATTCTACACGGCCATCGTTGAGTCCATCATCTGCTCCTCCATCACCGTCTGGCACCCTGCAGCCACAGCCAAAGACAAGTGCAGGCTGCAGAGCATCATCCGCTCGGCCGAGAGGGTTATCGGCTGCAATCTGCCTTCCTCCAGGTCCTGTTCACTTCCAGGTCACTGAAGCGGGCCAGAAAGATTGTCGCTGACCCTCCCACCCTGGACACTCCCTGTTCGAGTCCCTCCCCTCGGGGAGGAGGCTGCGGTCCATCATGACAAAGACCACCCGCCACACCAAAAGCTTTTTCCCGTCGGCAGTCGGGCTCATCAATGGAACCCGGGACTGACTGACTGTCACCCCCAGGACTACCACCTCTTCTTCCACCTTCCTCTCCTCCTTCTTCCCGCTCCTTCCTCTTCCTCCTCCTCCCTCTTCCTCCCACTCCTCCTCCCTCCTCCTTCTTCTTCCCTCCTCCACACACGTCACTTTAACATGCACTTTAACTTGAGGCCTCCTCCACACACATGCCACTTTATTTGCATGCACTTTAACTTAAACACACGCCACGCGTAACATACACTTTTAACTAAAACACACCACTTGAAGCACACACCCAAACACTTTCACATTATTTGTTGTCTTTCTGTCGTGTTGATTGTTGTTTGTTTGTCATGTCCAAATGTTGCACCTTCCACCAAAAAAAATTCCTCGTTTGTGTAAACATTCCTGGCAATAAAACTGTTTCTGATTCTGATTCTGATGCTCAAGAGTGCATTTATTAGATAAAATCGTGATGTACTAAAATACAACAATAACTTAACATAAAACATGTTTACAAACGGGTACATTTATTCATTAAAAAAAATGAGATTCTAATTTAAATTCATACATTGCCATAGATGCAAAGTCATATTTAATTTGTTAAAAGTCTCTTAGTACACTTGTGAGACGTTTCATTTTCTCTTCCGTGATTCTCTTGTTGATTTCCGTCTCCTCCAATAGCTGACGCATCTCCTCCTCCACGTCAAACACCTGAAGAAGGCACACACGTTTTTTAATTTATGATAGTTAACTACGAGAACCTTTTAGAATGGTGAAGAAGGTAAAACATTAGAAAAGCACACTGCTGTACAATATCAAACTAAGACTATCTATACCACACACCGATTCATCCAGAGTTTAGGCCGAGACTTGTGTTCATATATGTCACATATGAACACAACGGCACAAAGCACCAGTTCCAACTTTGAGGAAAACTATCCTAAGGTATATACTTTACCTTCTGATTGGCTCGTTCAATCTGTTTCTGCTTCTCATTCGCCAGTTTAAGCAACTCAGCTTGATGGGTAGCCTCGCCAGATTCTAGCTGCCGACGAAATGCATCATCCACAGAGTGGAACTTCTCTACTGCAGCTCTGCAAGACAAGCAACAAATACAACTCCATGTTATATAAGACCTTTGGGTATGTAATTACAATTATGAATCATCAAAGTTATCTAGCTTTTGGGTTTGGGAGAGAGATGAAGCGGCCGTGTTTAATAATAGTAACATCACGAGATCATGTGGGCTATTAGAAGTGTGCCTTGATAACTTCACATGTAAATGTAACAGAACAGCAGATTTTTGAAGAGTTTCAAAATGTTTGCTTGGATGTGTTATGGATGCATGTATCGTACTTGTGCGCTTCTGTTGCTTTATCTCGTTCCTCCAGCAGCAAACGTTCCTTGGAATCAAAGTTTTCCTTCATGCGCTTCACCTGGTTCTCCAGCCGAGTCAGCAGGTCTGCCTTCGCCTGCCACTTCTTTCTGGAATCACTGGTATTCAAAATAAATATGGAGTGAGAGGGGGAAAAGAACTCAACTTGATGATAGTGAAGAAACAGATCTGATCAGGTGGACGATAGAGGGAGCAGGTTCAGGTCATGAGGTGAAGTGGGCTTTATTTTAAACAAAAATCAGTTATTCATATTGAACAATACTTCCAAATTCTTTTTTTCCCTGGTTTATCTATGTTTGTGGATAGCGTCTGTGTGTGCTTGTGATGGGTCGCTTGCCTGTAAACTCTTTTGATCTCCTCTAGCTCTGCCTCCTTGTCCTCCAGCTGCTGCTTCAGCTCCTCCTTGCGCAGGATCAGATGCTCCAGCCGGTCCCTCAGCTCTGCCTGCTGAGTCGTTTCCCCTTCCAGCTGCTGCTGGGATGCCTTCTGGGCCTTGACCGCCTCCTCCTTCAGCCTACGGAGCTGATCATCACGCTCCTGCAGGGTCTAGACAGCAGTAAGACATATATTTATATATATATATATATAGAAATACATAAACCAGCTACACAGTAATGTTCAAGTTAAAATGCACAAATGCAAACTGTGGAAGGAGTGGCAGGTTCTTGTATGATGGGATTGTTTGTTTTAAGAACGAAATACTGATTTAAATAATCAAATGATGCCAGTGGAAAAGAAAAAAGGTTAATTGCAATCAAATTGTTGTTAACATTTTGAACTCCAGTGTCATTTGCCACTGCCTTCATCATTTCACGTGTTGATGGTAAAAATAAATGTAATTTTACCTCTTTGAGTTTGCGGATGGTCTCGGTCTGGTCATCGATGATCTTGGTTTTGATTTTTAGGGCATCGTTGTCCCTCTCATTCTGTTTCTTCTGCGTCTCCAGCTCAGCGGCCAGCAGCTCTATCCTTCCCTCCAGACGTCCACGATCCTGCGCCAAGGACGATCCTTGGGAAGAGAAGTACATTCAATTGTGAAATTGTCTCTCATGATATCACTTCAATGTTACACTTTATCTCTTTAACATCTATTAGTCTTTTGTCTATGTTTATCTACTGGATTCCTTTTTTATTTACTTTAATTTCCTTGTTATATTGCAGCTTAACACCTTGTAAGTAGCATCCTGTGTTTGTTTTTCCTTGGGAAGTCTACTGTATACGGAGTGTTTCTTACAAATGACCACTAGGGGACAGGCTTTACTCGTTACGGATACAAAATAAAACATCAGCACATACATTATTGCTCATGTCTCCTTCATACTAACTAAAGTGAGTGATTCATCCTAGATGCCTCCCACCTTGCTGAGCGAGCTCCTGGCCCCAGATCCTCCTCTCTGTCCTGAGGCCATCGATCACCGATTCCTGCGCTGTCAGCTGGGACAACAGTCGAGCCTTGTCCTTCTTGAGCAACTCGAGCTGCAGACCGAGACGCCGATCCTGCGCCACCTCTGTTTCCAAAGAATGCAGACGGTTCTGGCAGAGGGACAGCACCGAGACAGCACTGGTGAAAATTACAAATGACCTCCTAATTGCATCAAATAAAGGACTCATCTCTGTACTGGTCTTGTTAGACCTTAGTGCTGCGTTCGACACTATTGACCATGACATCCTATTACAGAGACTGGAGCAGTCGATTGGCACCGCATTAAGTTGGTTTAAATTCTACTCATCAGATCGATCTCAATTTGTATTTGTAATTGATGAAGCCTCGATGACCACCAACGTTAGACATGGAGTTCCACAAGGTTCTGTCCTTGGACCAATTTTATTTACCCTATATATGCTTCCTTTGGGCAATATTATCAGGAAACACTCAATAAACTTGCATTGTTTTGCAGATGATACTTGATCCGATATGAGATCCTGGGACCGGGATGTCATATGTGTACTGATTGTAAAGCCCGCCGAGGCAAATTTGTAATTTGTGATTTTGGGCTGTGTAAAATAAAGTGAATTGAATTGAAACAGACAGACAGACAGACAGACAGACAGAGAGTTTTAATGATCAACAGCCATCTGTCACGGCTGACAGATGGAAAGGCAGCTGGACCATTCAGCATTCATGAGGTCCTCAAAGTCTCCTAAAGGCTCAGCCTGAACAATATGACTGATGCCCAGAACTGTTTATCTCGACTGTATCTTATTAACAGTGTTGGGCAGTAGCGGCGCAACATATAGAGGCGTTAATATTTATATTACATTTGTCTGTAGCCCCGCTAGATTGTCGCTGTTTTCGGAACTAAATCGCTTTTTTGTAGCTTAGCTCTTTTATTGATCAGGATTATTGATATTATGTATCATCCACACAAGCTACATTAATGATGCTCAAGCGCAGCAGTTTTCTCCTGCGGTCTGGAATAAAACTGCAGTATGTGTACATTTAGCTGACAGCTGGGGTGACGTGACACTGTGATCACGGACCAATATTAGACTAATGCCTGTGACGTCTCTGCTTAACTTAATGTAAAGGTGGCAGAGGGTGAGGACGGCCAGGAGTTGAGTTGCACGTACACTGTTTAATTATACTAATATGCTACAGACAGAGTAGTATGTGTACATTAGTGCAAGGCAAGTGTATTCTCTTGTCTGTACCTTGAGATCAGTGACAGCATCTCTCTTGGCTTTGATGAGATCAGTGATGCGGGACTTCTGTTCTTTGACCATGGCTGTGAGCTCCTGCACCAGGGACCCGGATTTCTTCTCCCTCTGTTGGGTCTGGTCGAGGCTCGCCTTGAGCCCCAACAGCTCTGCAGCCATCTGATCACAAACCTCCTTCACCTACAGAAGCAGAGCGGCGACCAGGAATCAAATGAGTATTGAGAGTTGAACAGAATGAAGCACTTTGGTTGGAGCATTAACTGATTCGACAATGTGATCAATCAATGTCACATTCTGACAGAAGAGGTTTCAGAGTTACGTATTGAAAAAAAAAGCTTCTTTTTTTTCTAAAGGTTTCCATTAGTGAGCGTTTGACTCACAATCTGAATCGTATTCAGTCTTTTTCAAAGGTCATAGGTTTAAGCCTTGAAGTAAAAGTGTGTGAGCAGTAGCACTCGGGACTAGATTACATTTTGTGCAGAATGCGTGAATAAAATCATGAAGAGAAGATTGATTCAAATCCAATCCTTTCTTTCTTTGGGAATTACAGACTACTTGTCCAGAGTCAGACGACCCTAATTCAATCTCAGCTTTAACACTAACGCTAAATCTATCTAGATTGGGGTCAATTCTAGGTCACTCATTTCCCTTTTTACTGGACACATTAATAATGTATCAGCTTAACTGCACACAGAATGTAGAGACAACCCTGCAGTGATGACAGGCCACCTGTATGGCATGCATCCATCTTAAATCAGACCTCAGAGAAGCGAGCAGCCTCGATGGTAAGCGCCATGCGGAACTCGTCCTCCAGAGCAGCGTACTGTTTCCTGCCCTCTGCCAGTTTCTCCTGCAGCTCCACCTCCTTGTGGCCGTGTCTCTGGTCCACTGATGCAACTTCTTTCGCCACTGCCTCTCTGAAATCTGCCCCGCCAGGCTGCAACCGTAAATCCAGCTGTTTCCTGTGAAGCAACACAAACAAGCATGGTACACCGAGCTGTTCTGAAGGCTGCTGGCGCCTCAACACAAACAGGGGAGCATGTAAATGAACATCTGTGGGTCATAACATAAAAAATCCAACTGTATAGTTAAAATAAATCCAAAAGATTAAAAATAAATAACCTTCCATGTAAAAAACAAAGTAAATCTATTCCCACATGTTTTAGATTGTATTCTTTTAATGGGGGAGCGAGTTGATATTATGCAACACTCCTACCAGGGATTGAGAATAAAATCCTGTAGGTGTACCTGTGCTCTTGTTCCCTGGATGCCAGCAGTTCATGCAGCTGCTGCATTTTGTCTTTGTACTGACGCACTGAGGCTCTCTGGATGTCCGACTCTCTCCTCAGAGCTCCTGCCTTGTTCTCCAGCTCCTGGAGGCGCTTCATCTGAGGAGGGTTTTATTAGATACGGTCGGAGCTGAATGTGATCGCTCTGCTGAATCTTTTAATCTGGCTGCATACATTCCCCCTGCAGGAGAGATCACTGAATTTCTACGCTGGTTTAATTAAAAACAATCGTAACATTGGGAGTCAACATGCTCAGTTATGGGGAACAGAAACAGCGTGATGTTTTCAAAATGTATGACTGGGTTGCTCCGAGGGTGCTCGGATTTCCTGACTGAATGAACACTTATGTGTATCAAAATGGCAATACAAGAGTTCTCAGGTATACTACTGTACCTCCTCAGCCTGCTGGCGGGCTCTGCGTGCCTCTTCATGGGAGATGCTTTCCTCCAGCCTGCGCAGTGCAGTCTTGTGTTGATCGCCATTGCTGCGGGCCTGTTCCAGCTGCTGGGTTAGGGACTGACACCTCCCCTCCAGCTCCTCTCCACGAGTCTGCAGGTCAGAGCGGCCCGACCGCTCCCTCAGCAACAGTTCTTTCAGTCTGTATGGGGAGAACACACCATGAGAGCAGCACGAGGAATACCCTGTATGGCTGTTTTGACTGTCTATGGACAACCCCTTCCAATTGTGTGATGCCCTTCATTGTCTGCTGTTAACTGCTGAAGAATGTGACATTACAGCATAGTCCAAATTGTGTCTTAAGGAAGAGAAAACATATATAGTTAAAATGGAAAGAGGAAAAAACATATAAGAGCTGTCTGGTTAAAAAAAATAAAAACATGAGAGAACACATAGAGAAATTAGGAAACAGTACAACCTACAATGACCGCACGTCAACAGTAGCTGCCGTGTTCACTGTCATTACACAGCGACGGTTAAGATGGATTAATGTAATGCAGCGGACATATGCTTGTCACCGAGCTTCTAATTACAATCATAAGTCAGATTTATCTCAGCAGGGTGTGATGCTTATAATACGCACACCTGGTATCTATGAATGCAGTGTCAAAGACAAACAGTCTCACATATAGGAAGGAGTACATGTTGGGTGCGTAGGTTAAGGAGGTTTATACTAATAGCTTTAACATCGAAGGATACTTTACTTGCAGGCTTACTTTAGGTTTTGGAGTAATAGAGCCACAATGTGAGGATGTTTAATGGTGGGACGGATACTCATTGTTTAAGAATGAGACAGGCAGCGCCGTGGTCTCGGGAGAGCCAAAACAAAATATGAAAAGGGCGGAAATAGATGAGAATTCATGATGCAGTTGACAACTAAAATCCACAGAGAGGAGTCCAATCATCCCTTTTCCTTGTGAGATCTGCTTCAGAGCTACTGCAGTGTTTCCTGTGGAGGTTTGTGTGCAAACGAGCATCTGTGTGTCCAGCCGGTTTCCCTCTTACCGGTCGGTGGTGTGCAGGGCCATGCTCTGGAGGTCTTTCTCCTCCCCGACCTTTGTCTGCAGGCACTTTAGATCCTCTGTTAGTTTCCTCACAGCCTGCTCAGCCTTCCAACGCCTCTCCCTTTCCTGATCTCGCTCTTCCACAATCGTCTAGCACATGGACAAATAATAAATGAGGCATAAATAATATAACATTGACTGTTTTAAAAGGTTCAAGTCTCAGTAAATTCCTGTAAAAAATAGCGATACGCTCCACCGATTTTAGACAATAAAGTCTGTTTACAGGTCCAAGGGAGTGCGATTGTGGGTAAAGTAGGCAACATGTTTTGACAAGTAAAAACAATGCTTAGTAAAAACTTTTGGTAAAAAGAAAACCTGATCTTTTTTTCTAATACAATTGTCTATCACGAGTCTGACAATGTCACAAGAAGTCAATGCTCAGTTGTTGGATAACCATAATTTCCCTTTTTTAGCATGGGCTAAAAACATTATAATATATATATATATATATTTTAGATATTTAACTGAATTCATGTCCTACTGTATTTAGTTAATATTTGTTGTGTGTGAAGCACGATGAGCTACTACTGTATGAAATGTACTAATCAAATTCATTTGACCTGACTTGACTGGGATGTAGTTTAAATCAGTGTCGTTAGGTTATTGACTAGTTTCTCAGAATTAGCAAAACGTCTAATGGAAAGTTTTAAAGCTGTTTGTTATTGTCTTCGTTTTATTGGGTATCTATTATTCTGCTCCTGAATGTGCACATTGTTTTGTATTGGTTTTGTGGAAAGAAAGTAATAAAATACAAACAAAAGTATGCTTTCACAGAGATACAAGTACAAACACCCAGAAGATGTGTATGCTCCTCTTGTACAAGAGACATAACCTTTGTCAGATTACATTACATTCAAGCTGTTGTTCCGACCACAGGTGACCTATCCATGCCGTACCCTGTAGGTTTCCTCCTCAGTCGACTTGGTTTTCTTGCTGCCTGAGGCCTCAGCAGCTCTCACAGGTCCTCTCCTCATCATCCCCGCTGAGGCTGCACCCCCTGGGCCGCCAGTCTGCCTCCTGTGCCCCTCAGCACACTTTGAACTCCTCTGTTTAGGATTCTCCTGATCGCTGCACAGAATACAAAAAGTGCACGTAAAGCGCAAGTATTGAACTAAACCAGCTGTACAATTGATAAGAAACAGCCCTCAAGCTTAATTATGGTTCAATAATGGTCAAAGCAGACAACTTGCTCACTATTATAGGTAAGAAAAGTTGTAAACAACTTTGAATTGAATTTGGAGCTAATATTTTAAAAGTCACCTTGCCTCTGATGAAGACAGTTGGGGGCTTACATAAATTAAATTGCTCAATCCTGAACGCGTTATCAGTGGCTGATGAAGCAAGATGAGGGGGTAGACCAGTAAAGCATGATCGTTAATCATGGGACTCAGATGGAAATTGTAATATCGGAGAGGAGGAAACTTTGCAATATCGCTCACAGAAGAAATTGTGTCACCGTCTTATAACCCAAGATAAAAGGGTTTCCTATCCTACAGATATATGATGATATTATGTTGCATGCCGTACAAAATGGAAATTCTCTTTGCTGCATATTGTGTTTGGCTATCATAAATGCAGGCTTTTTCAATTACACCATCATAATATGTGTATGCGTGTCATTACTCTAAAGGTACACTCTCTGATTGTGTCGTCCAATAGAGCTTCAATGTATTCACACAGTGGAGTTTTAAAACATCAACAGAGAGCTATGATGAATTTGAAGTTTGGGCTGTTTAACAAAATCTGTGCAAACTCTCTGCGGCTAAATTACTAATTTTGCATGACAAATTAATTGACGTGACAACTGAAACATGTTTTGTGCAGAGATGTACGGGTGCAACATCACCTGTCAGATTTCGGGCCCTTGATCTTGGTCGCCCTCGATGTGATGGTGTTACGATGTTTGGGGATCCTGGTGCGCCTCCGGTTTTCCTTCCCGCTGTCACACTCACTCTCTGACGTGCGGTCAGTGTCCCTCTTGGCTTTCCGTACCACTGCCACAGAGTGAGTAGGGCAACTGGATTCGTCACCAACAGGAGCCTGGTAAGAAAAATACAAACTAAATCATAAATGAATAATGTCATGTCTCGTCGGTTGTGTTAAGTTTTAGGTTTAAGTCCTGTTTTCCATGTCCTTTTATTTTGTAGTAACTGTCCTCTCTCATTTCAGAAACTTTATTTCCTGCCCCGGTGTTTCCTCGTTAGTGTGATTGTCTGCTCCACCCCTGATTGTGTCCACCTGTTCCCCATTTCCTCATGTATTTTAAGCCTGTGTCTACCTGTGTCTTGTGTCAGATCGTCTTGTCTCTTCCTGATCGCTCTTGATAGTGTAGTCTTTTGTCCTGGTTTACTTTTCCTGCATAGTTGTGATTTTGTTTTGTAATTTGTTCAAGTCTTTTTCCAGCATAGCTGTGATTTTCTGTTTTTTTATAAATCCTTTTGATTGCCCTGAACATTGGAGTCGTGCTTTTGGGTCCTGTTTTTTGAGTCGTGACAAATAAAACATAGGATATATTCGATAGACATCGCAGAATTGTTACATTTTAGAATAAAAATATGTATATGTAAAAACGTCACACTGAAGGTAAATAATTTACAAATGTGGTATCAAAACCCACGAATACTTAACCTGGAACTGACTAAGTAAGCAGAGGCCACAGGCATCTATGGGAAAAAGGTTCTATTAAATCAGAAAATGCTGAAATATTCCAGTTTCTAATAGCATTTGATTTATAACCTATTTTATAAAAGAGGATGATTACCTATCCATCCATTTTTTTCTTCTTCACACATCTCACCTGCTGTATACATCACACACATACTTCTTAATTATTGACTTAATGGCGTTCAGCAGTGTTAAATAAGCACCTTCTGGATGAGCTGGGACACCTGGTGCTCCAGTTTTCTGATGCGGTGTTCATTAACTGGGTCTGCTGGACTGGCCCCAGTGGAGCGGACCTGTGCGGCTGGATCGGTGATCGCTTTGGAGGAAATCCGCTGACGGAACTGGGTCAGCACCTCATCGATGCGGGGTGTGGTGAGAGCGACATCTTCTCTGGTCTGCAAGAGAACGAGCCTTTTTCATTTCATTGTGTTACACTGCAGCTGGTTTTGCTGAAGAGAATAAATAAATGTATTTTGCCAACTGATGCAATAAGAAGAAGAATTTGACATTTACCTCTCAATAAGCAACTTATTGGTAAGAGATCAGATTCCTTAACTTCCATTTTCCTGGTAATAAATACAGTAAATTACACAATATTCCAGCCATTCAAGGACCTCTGTGAATCTGCTATTCACAAGCACTACTTTGGTTGAAGGATGACACAGTGGCTCAATGCTCAGCACCATCACTTCACAGCAAAGTGCCGACTTAAACAATTCTCCCAACGCTTTCAGTAAACAACCATGACCTATTTTCTGTTAACATGTTGGAAAGTAAGAGGAGAGGCTCTGCAGTAGAAGCTCACACTTTGTTTCATGCGTGTGTTTATACGAATATTCCAAATATCAACATAAAGAAGTGGAATACAAGTTGGCAGTTTTTTTATGACAAATTTAGATTCTGGACTGAACTATTTTGGATACAAAATGCCACATCCATTGACAAAGACCTATTCATAATTTACTTCTCTCCGATCTCAGATCACTTTTATAGAGATAAACTTCTGTTATAAAGGGATAATGTGTAGGATTTGGTGGATTCTAGTGGTGCGTGGCTGCAGAATGCAACCAACTGAAGGACTAAATGTCCTGGACTGATAATAAATAACCCTTTCCTGAAACACTAATGAAAACCACTCTTCCTGAATATTATATTCCATTTCTGCTAATATATCCCCCAAAGTAACACACTGGCCTGTCAAAGTATTGCATATCTCTTTTATTCCTCTCATAATAAATGTTGGACATGAATGATGTGTTTTCTTCTGTGTTTTGACATGTTGTCTGGGTGAGGCTAAAATGCTTTCTGGTTAAATAAATGTTGAATCAAGAAAAGATTCAACCTGATTATGGTAATTAGAATGAAATATAATGGTATAAATATAAGGCTACTAATGGTGGTATGGCATTAAAACGTACCACTTCATTGGGACTGGTATCCGAGGACAGCAGGAGGTCCACATAATCCTCCAGACCGGGGATATCACAGGGACTCCCTGGACCTAGATGTGATGGATTACCCAGCCGGTCCAGACCATCGAGAGCAGAGATCTGTGGCAACGACTGAATAACAATCTCTCTGTAACCTGCAGCAAGACAAACGCATACATTAAAACATGACGAGACAAGAGCTGCAAGACTGTCCACGAACACCATTATGTATTATTGTCACATTCGTGGTTTATTGTTGCACAAAATCAAATAATCTGCATCTAAATGAGTAACTTCTCCTCTGTGTGTACTATCCTCATGTGCACTGTTGATGCAGCCCACCCACTGAGATATGAGCACTATAAGTGTAACTTCACGTATTGACAGCAACGGTAATAAGAATACTTTAAGTGCGCCCTCATGGATTTAAATATGTGCTTTTAACAGCTACTGCTGTGAATTCATCATAAACTAGAAGATATGGATCACGGGGGCACAGCATAACTCAAAGGAAAACACTGCAACAATTTTACATTCATATGAATTCAGTCAAAACAATTATGAAAAGATACTGACATAAGATGTCTAAAGATATACATATATCATTAATTACCATCAGTAGCATCAGTCGACATTCACTGATTTTCATTGTGCTTTCATTATTGACATTATGAAGGGAGAGTTATGAGTCAGTTATTCTGCAAAATCTAATTATCCTCTGGATTAGTGAGCAATGCATCAAAGACAACAGAGAGAGAGAGATAAGAAAAAAATCAGCCGTTTATAGCACACGAATCTGACCTATAAACTCAGTTGTCAGTTCAATTGTTATACCTTAATAAATCCTTCCTTCATGGTTATTATGGCATTCAAACTGTTTGAAGGACTTTTGATTCCAGAGTCTGGGCTGCTGTTGAATTGATAGGTGTTTCTGATATTTAGTTTACCATCATTGATAGAAACGTGGTGGACAGAATAGTTAGATTATTTGGTCAGGTTACATGCAGTTATACACACTGTCAAACTTATGCCAATATAATATATCAGTTTGGCAGGTGCTTTTTGTCCAAAGCAACTTACAATAAACATGTTTAGAGCTATTAGAGCTTTTTTTAAAGAAATGGACAAATTCTATCAAATCTTGAATAAATAAATAAATGTATAACCCTAATTGATATTTTGTATGACTCCGCTAATAATTTCATGCTCTTTCCCCCTTCTTGATGGGAATAACAGAAACGAAAGCTCGCTTGGTTCTAATGTATATATTTGTGTGTTTAATGGGGTGTGGGATGAGAATGTGTGAGCAAGGAAAATAAGAAAATTGCAAAATGGCATAACAATTGTAAATGAGAGCAGCATACATAGATTTGTCTTTACCCACAGACTCCAGGACAAAACAATGTTGATGATAGTTGGTTGATGGTTCAAAAGTTACAAGCCAAAACGGGAAGTTTGTTCTTATAGCGCGCCACCATCTGTAGAAATTGCTCTCACTTCCAGCAATGCACTGGTCATGTGTGAAGAAGATCAGATGGTTCTCGGGATTTGCAAAGGACATACCATAGGTTTTTACTTCAACCTCTTCTAACTGAACTGTCTTAAGTGTTTGTACTGATACGGTATATCTGTGAAAGGCCAATATCTACAGGTAATAATACAGTCCAACCACTAGTTATAAATACTCCAAAATAAGCGTTTTATGTCTTACCTGGTGACCGGCAGACAGCGTTGTCTCCGCCATCCTGACTCAAAGTGACCTCTCTTAAACGTTGCAATCCAAGCAAGCACTGCAGGAGGTGATCGATGTTGTCCAGGTGGTTGCCATGGAGACTGAGGTGCTTCAGCTTGTAGTCTGTGCCATGAAGGTACAACAAGCCTAAAAAAGACATCAGAAAAAAACAGCATTGACAAGTCAATTACTTGTTCGTGTTTCTATTTGAGTGGAGAGAAAGAATGACACAAGAGCGTTGAGTCGTCGTTCAACTCACCAGTGAGGCTGTTTATCTGATTGTAGGATAAGTTTAATCTTGTTAAGTTCACAAGGCCATTCAGTCCTGAGGTAAAAGGGACGGGACATTAACAACTGAGTGATTTCACAGCTCAGAGAGTCTGTAATGAAGAAGTATTACTCGGAAAACACCCACAACACTGAAACATTTATCGCCGGAGTAAAATGGTGACAAAAGACTAACCTTCAACCTTGGTGATTGAGTTACAGGATAGATTTAAAGTCCTCAAGAAAGTGAGGGAACTTAGACCCTCGATCTTAGAAATGCAATTGGAGGAAAGGTCCAAGTGACGCAGGTGCCACGCTGACGTCAGGCCCTCGATCCCCGGGATGTGATTGCAGTGCAGATTGAGTGATGTGACAGTGGGACTCAGGGGGACATCGAGCAAACTAGACAGAAAACAACAAGGACAAAGGACAGATTCACCATTGATGAAAGGTAAGATGTTGTGCCCGGACAAATCTGCTTTGCAAACTTTTTTTAAATGTAGTTTAGCAAGTTAAAATGCTGTTTAAACTTGAATGCATAAGTAATAACGATCCAATAATAATACACTAATCAGCTTTCACATGTAATTACTATGAAGGAAAGTAGGTATTCTTCTGCATTACGAGTAACGTTAACAGTCACTTCAAGTATTTGAAGTAAATGCTGCTTCTGCACTTTCACGAATGGTTTGAAGGCATATGCATTCAACGTGTAAGCTAATACAACTCAGGGCACAAGTGTTCAGGAAACTAATATAACGTAAACGTTACCTTATTATATTCTTGTCAATAAGACTCAGCTCCTTGTCTCCCATGGCGACGACACGTAGACACCGTTATGTAACGTTAACCGTTAACTAGTGTGTACTCGTCGTTAAGCATGAAGTCTGCAGACTACCTAATGACGCCTTGAGCTAAGTTAACCGAGCATCCCAGCACAAGTTTACGAGCGACCGAGTTCAGGAGGTTAACGTTTACAAAGCACAGTAACCGACGCTGGAAGAGCCGCCGAGGGCTGCGTCGTATTGTATTTAACGTTAAAATGTGTGTTGTTATTGTTATGAGCTTCTTCTCTGTCGTGGAAATTGAAAGAACCGCTTTTAGCATCGTACTTCCGGTTTCTATGACGTCGTCAACAGTAACATCCGGGACATCTGCGATACGGTGTTTACCATCCGGACGCGTTCGTCCAGTCAGAGGTGTCACCAATAACTCGGATAAGAACCAATAAATACCACAGTGTCTGTTGCAAGAAAAAGTCCCAAATGCACAACTTTATTAAAACTACAGATAAGTATTGGCATCGATATTTACTCAAAGTAGGCCTACTAGAAGGAACGGGATTCATTATGCAAAATGGCCCGTTTCAGAATCATATATATGTGCCTCTATATGACTGGATTATTTATAGATCCATTAATGTGTAGATAATGTTTTTTTTAAAGTCCATTTAGTGGCTGTTCTGGAGCTTTCGATTATATCACATGATCTCCGTAAGCAGCGAAGAAGCTATAAATAAACCGTGAGAATATATTTGTTTCCCGGTTTGTCCAGGAGTGCACTTTTAAGATTTTGGATGGTTTAATAAACCAGAAACATATAATAACATAAGCATGAGATATGTATTAAATATGTTTGGAAGTGACTAAATTTATGGAAGAGAGAATACAGGAACAATGACTCTCCATTCTGTAAACCAAATACATTTGAATGTTTACAGCATTTGTAATTATTAGGAATTTGCTATTCTAAACCCAATAATGTTGTTAATCCCTCACACGTCAGTGCTGTGCTTTTGTCTGATCCCCTGACTCTCCGTTTTTATCAGACATTTTTTCTTTTATTTACTTATCTTAAAGCTGTGAAAAAATAAAGGACATATGCGTTTGCTTGGTTTTTCACATCTTCATTCTTGATCCTCTTTAACCACCAGCTGTTTTCCTCAGAATTGCCCCCCCCCCCCCCTTTCTGGCAGCAATCCACAGTAAACAATGTGGCAAATGCAGAGAGAGAAAAACAAAGACACAAACTGTTGCAGTATTTCATGCCTGCTAAAACAAGATGTTTGTGTATAATAGAAATTATGCCTTTATCTCAATGCAAACATATATTCAAATTAAATTACTTGTTGACCTTCATCCTGCCATTTTTTTAAACAACTGAATATAATCTGCTTGGTGACACATTATTGATATATTATAAATCTCTCTCATGTCTCTCACACCCACACACTAGAATATTTCATAAAAGAACAATATATTTGATCAAACCAATCCTATTAGGCATCTCCATACCAGAATTAAACACTTACTTTAAAAAAAATGCAAATAGAAAATCAATATTGAAATTTGGATATATCCACAAACGCTTCAGACGACGGGTGGGAAATATTTTTCCATCTCACAAATATGTTTAAGCGCTTGAAAGTGTCAAGCACCAAACAAATATGTGACAAATTGGAAATAGTGCGAAGGGAAAAGTAATTTGAAGTGAAATAATTAACTTTGACAACCAAGAACAAAGAGTTTGAAAGACTTCAGCTGATGATGGAAGATTTTGCCATCTTGGCATTATTCATGGAGGAATATATTAAATGTACTGTAAATGGCTCCTTATGCTGGCTTTTGCTAAGATATAATTCATAGAACCCGAAGCTCTATATTGGACTTAATTGCTTGTGAAATAAAGCTTGCTGCAAGTTGTGCACCCTTACTCAAGCATGCTAATCACATACTGTATGTGTTATAGAGATCCTGACCCGTCATATACTCATAATTCATCTTGCAGCAAAAGGCCAGTGATTGATTTAGTTCATCACGCAGTGAACATTGTCCATATTAGAGGAGCTGCATGACTGATCATTGTACTCACTGGCTGCTAGCCAGCAATGATAGAGCCAATTATACCTGAAAACCAGCCAATGGCCCTCCTTAACCTGTGAAAATGATGATCTGGTGCTAATGAAGTGAGTGAATTAGAAATGCCATCTGCTGCAGCCCCACCGCCACTTATCGCTCAGAAGCAAGTCGTTTTCAAGGGCACTGTACTTTAAAAAAATGAAATAGATGAATTTTCTCAAAGGCAATTATAGAATATATAATTAAACTTGAGTCGAGGGAACATTTAACCATAAACATGTGGCATTATTTTCACCTTGCTACTCACATTTGTTTTGGAAACGGTTTGACGGTGGAGAGAAAAGTTACTCAGAGCGAAGCTAGTGGCACGGAGATGTTTTCCTCTACCTCAACAATGACAATGCCAACACGTCAAGGTGTTTCATGTTCACAGCCTTTACCATCTTAGTCTGTTATTAACGTTTGCTAGAACGACACAAAGCTCAGCTGAGGCTGATGGGAATGTCAATAGTTTTTTAAAATCATAAACTGAAGTAATTAACTAATTCAACATGTTACAATTCATTCTGAGGGACACATACATCTGCAACAGTGGAGAAAATATATTCTTAACTTAAGTAATGTTTCAAAGACCCTATTTAAAAAATACTCCATGAGAAGTCCTGTATTGATGTTACTTCAGTTAAAATACGCAAGTAGAATAAGTAGAATATTTTTTAAAAAGCACTGCCTGTAGCCTGTCAGACTGTAGTTTATCATTTAGTTGGTGTTACTCATGCATTAACGAGTATGCAGCAGTTAAATGTTGGTTGTGAATAACGATTATTATGCCTCTGCAGCAGCGACAGCCAAGGTCAGCATTATATTATTTTTGGGTCATTCTCATGAATATTAAAGTTATTTTTTCAAGCAGAATGTAAATATATATATATTTCTTTTACTGAGCAGAAAACCCGAAGGAAAACTAAATGTGCATTTCCCCTCCACGATTGTTTGTAGAAATAAAAGCCAACACTCTCTAGCAGGCTGTTTTTTAAAAACGTTTTGGGGAGGAATGGGTTTATTTCAATAAATGCTATAATTTATAGCTGTACAACAGACACAATGAATACAAATGATCCATAATAATAGCCACATTTTTTAACATGCTGATAGTAAAAAAAAGTTGTTTGTCAAACATAAACATAATAAAAATGCATCTTATGTATGACAAATGACAAACATGATACATACAACACTGCGTTGAGACATTATGAATAAATTACATTTCAGTTAAATGTACAAATAAAGCAAAATCACATCATTATCAGGTCTTATCTCAGTTTTCAATGCACAGAAACAGAACAAACATTACAATAAAGGAGTGTGTTTTCTTGGTTCAACTGAGTGATAACGTAACTGTATTTGTATGCACAATACAGACCATAATATATAAGCAACACAATATATCGTCCTTACTTTCCAGAAAGGCAATCAGGTTGGAGGGGAATTATAGATTGCTCTTTGCAGATGATCTTGCAGTCAACTGGAGAATATTCATAATCGGCGTTTAGATGAAGTGCCATGTTTGAATGAGGCAAACAAGCAAAAAAAAATGTTTGAAAAACTCTTCCTCTGCTTTCAGGCACTCCCGTCATCGCTTTCCTTAAATTTAAAATACATCTTCTTGATCAAGAAGGTTTTGCTGGCATCTGTTCTTCCCTCTTCTTCTCATGGAGGTTTCCTTTTTCCCCAACTTGAATAAAACACAAGACAGACAGCAGTGGTAATTCATAATAATATTATATACTTTCACAGTAAACCTAGAAACTACATTATAAACTGCATTATCTGCTAGATAAAAAACAGAGGCAGTGGGGTAGGGGTTACAATCGACATTAAAACAAACTAAAGCTTTTGATGTTACCTGCAACCACTGAGAGAGATATCCACATGAGGACACGCAGCTCATTATGCATCATCTTAACAATCAATCATGTTCAGAGCGGCTGAATAGGATTTCTGTTATCAGGCATCGAGGACAACAGGGAGGAAATATCAGCCGAGAGGCAAATTAAATCTCAAAGCTATTTGTTCATATTACATTACATTACATGTCATTTAGCAGACGCTTTTATCCAAAGCGACTTACAATAAGTGCATTTCAACCTAGAGTACAAACTAAGAACAACAAGAATACAGGAAGTAACATTTCCTCAACATAGTCGAACTACAAAAGTACCATAAGTAAGTGCTATCTAAGTGCCACTGAAGTGCTAATCTGTGTTTTAATCCAGATATAGTCGGAAAAGGTGTGTTTTCAGTCTCCGACGGAAGATGTAGAGACTTTCTGCTGTCCTGATGTCAGTGGGGAGCCCGTCCCACCACTGAGGAGCCAGGACAGCAAACAGTCTGGATTTCGGTGATTAGCTCGAGGTGCAGTAGACACAAGTAGATTGGCTGTTGCAGAGCGAGCTGAGCGGTGTGACCATATCCCGGATGTAGACGGGCCCGATCCGTCTAGAAGCACACACGCCAGGACCAGTGTTTTGAAGCGGATGCGAGCAGCCACCGGTAACCAGTGGAGAGAGCGGAGGAGCGGAGTGGTGTGGGTGAATTTCGGGAGGCTGAAGACCAGTCGAGCTGCTGCATTCTGGATGAGCTGCAGGGGTCGGATGGCCTTAGCAGGTAGACCAGCCAGGAGGGAGTTGCAGTAGTCGAGGCGTGAAATGACCAGAGCCTGTGTCGCCTTCTGAGTAAGAAGAGGACGTATTCTCCTGATGTTGTGCAGCATGTACCTACAGGAACGCGTCGTCGCAGTGATGTTGGCCGTCAGGAGAGTTGACTGTCGAGTGTCACCCCGAGGTTCCTGGCAGTCCGGGTAGGGGCCAACACAGAGCTGTTGAAGGTGATAGTCAGGTCGTGGGTGGGGGAGCCTTTCCTGGAAGGAATAGTAGCTCAGTCTTGTCAGGGTTGATCTTCAGGTGGTGAGCAGACATCCACTGAGAGATGTCAGTCAGACAGGCAGAGATTCGTGCCGCCACCTGTGTTTCGGACGGTGGAAACGAGAAGATCAGTTGGGTGTCATCAGCATAGCTATGGTAGGAGAAGCCATGCGAACGAATGACAGAGCCGAGAGAATTTGTATACAGAGAGAAGAGGAGGGGACCCAGGACGGAGCCTTGAGGAACCCCAGTAGTGAGAGGACAAGGATCAGACACAGATCCTCTCCAAGTTACCCGGTAGGTGCGGTCTTTAAGGTAGGAAGAGAAAAGAGCGAGTGCAGTGCCTGAGATCCCCAGGTCCTGAAGAGAAGAGATCAGGATCTGGTGGTTCACGGTGTCAAATGCTGCAGAAAGGTCGAGAAGGATAAGGACAGAGGAGAGAGGCTGCTCTAGCAGTGTGAAGCTGCTCAGAGACAGCAAGGAGGGCCGTCTCTGTCGAGTGGCCGGCCTTGAATCCAGACTGGTGAGGGTCAAGAAGGTTGTTACTGTGGAGATAGGAGGACACTTGGCTCAAGATAGCTCGCTCCAGAGTTTTGGAGAGAAAAGGAAGAAGAGAGACCGGTCTGTAGTTGCTGACTTCAGACGGGTCGAGCGTGGGTTTCTTCAGGAGAGGGTTGACTCTCGCCTCCTTCAGAGAGTTAGGAAACAGCCAGTTGAGAGGGAGCTGTTAATAAGATGGGTGAGCGGTCATAAGGTCAGGAGCAATAGCCTGGAG
The DNA here is from genome assembly GCF_029220125.1 of Pseudoliparis swirei. Lineage (NCBI taxonomy): Eukaryota > Metazoa > Chordata > Actinopteri > Perciformes > Liparidae > Pseudoliparis > Pseudoliparis swirei. Next base: position 6,804,379 of record NC_079395.1, read on the forward strand.
AATGTGGGACGGGGTCAAGGGCACAGGTGGTCGGTCGGGCGGAGGTCACCAAGCTAAGAACTTGATTGGGAGACAAGGGGGTGAAAGAGGAAAGAGAGGGGGATGAAGAAGTTAGTGTTGGTGAGGTGATAGAAGATGGATTTGTAAAGGAGGAGCGTATGTCGTCTATCTTGTTTGTAAAGTAGTCGACAAAGTGGCAGAAGGGTGGAAGGAGGAGGGGCCAGGGGGATCAAGGAGGTTGGAAAAGATAGAGAAGAGTTTTTGGGGTTAGAGAAGGAAGACTGAATTTTGGTCAGGTAGAACGAGCTTTTGGCTGCAGAGATAGAGGAAGAGAAGGAGGAGAGGAGAGATTGATAGAAGAGCAAGTCTTCCGCTTGATTCGATTCGCCATTTTCTTTCCGCCGCTTAGGGTGGCTCTCTCGGCGCTTGACGTCCGACAACCACGGAGCCGGAGAGGATTTCAACCGGTCGTGTCTTAAAAGGACAAAGAGAATCAAGAGATGAAGACAGGGAAGAGAGGAGAGTGTCTGCGGCAGAGTTAGGATGCATGAGTGAGAAGCAGTCAGTTGAGGGAGAGCAGATAGGACAGAGGAGGCCAGAGAGGAGGGGCAGAGGGTGCGAATGTTGCGGCGTACAGGTGCAGAGTCTGTAGATATGGGTGGGTTGTCAGTACCAGAGAGCGAGAGAGAGTAAGAGATGAAGAAGTGGTCAGAGACATGGAGAGGAGTCACAGTGAGGTTAGAGGTAGAGCAGTTTCTTGTGAAAATGTAGTCAAGGTGGTTGCCGGCTTTGTGAGTAGGAGGGGAGGGACTGAGTGAGAGGTTAAAGGAAGACAGTAAGAGTAAGAGATCACATGACTTCTCTGTCTGGATGTTAAAGTCACCCAGAAGGATGAGCGGGGGGCCGTGTTTTCGATAGGACGACGTCTAGCTCGTCCAAGAAATCTCCCAAAGAACCAGGGGGACGGTAGAGAACAACAATGTGAAGTTGAACCGGATGAGTAACGGTCACCGCATGAAACTCAAAAGTCAGTGGGATAAAGAGTGGAAGCGGGTAGGGACAGAAACACCATGTGGGTGAGATGAGTAAACCTGTACCTCCACCCTGACCAGAGGGTCTGGGTGTGTGGCTAAAGGAGAAGGCAGAGGAGAGAGCAGCCGGGGTAGACGTGTTGTCTGCTGTGATCCAGGTCTCAGTGAGAGCCAGGAAGTCAAGCGACTGCTCCACAGCAAAGCCAGAGATGAAGTCGGCCTTGCGGTTGGCTGACTGACAGTTCCAGAGGCCTCCTGTGACCAGGTGCTGGGTGTGAGTAGAACGGGTAGGAAGGATAACACAGGAGGGGTTCTGGTACATGAATGAGCGAGTCCTATAGTAACTACGAGTAGAGATACGCACAGGTATGGAAAAGACACACATATTTAAAAAATGGGAAATACTCAGCCACCCCGAAGACTCCAGCGGAAGACTCCTATGTCTTTGTCCTCCGAGTCTTGACTCCAACGGAAGACTCCTATGTCTTTGTCCTCCGAGTCTTGACTCCAACGGAAGACTCCTATGTCTTTGTCCTCCGAGTCTTGACTCCAACGGAAGACTCCTATGTCTTTGTCCTCCGAGTCTTGACTCCAACGGAAGACTCCTATGTCTTTGTCCTCCGAGTCTTGACTCCAACGGAAGACTTCTATGTCTTTGTCCTCCGAGTCTTGACTCCAACGGAAGACTCCTATGTCTTTGTCCTCCGAGTCTTCGTCCGATGAGTCACGCTGGCTTTGTCCAGCTGGAAAAAAAACCCCCACGTTATGAGCCCAAGTGTAGTGCCAATTACCTCCAGCCGTTGACACCGCCCTTGGCTTTTGGTATTCAAATGACACTCAATAGAAACCAGGTGACGATCGTCATTCAATCAGTGAAGATTCAGGTGTCGGAACACAGGACACACCTCTCTACCAAAACAACTCCTTAAAACAGGACAGACTAACAATCTAGCAGCTTTAAACAACAAATACAACAGTAACTTTAGCAGATAAAACTAGTTTAAAGAAGATACTTAGCAGGATCCAAGTAGTCAGTAGTCTCGCCTCACAGGTAGAAAATGCACACTGCAGACTTGGCCCGGAGATCTTTTAAAGACACTCAGCCAGCCACGTTGACACCGCCCTTGGCTTTTGGTATTCAAATGACACTCAATAGAAACCAGGTGACGATCGTCGTCCAATCAGTGAAGATTCAGGTGTCGGAACACAGGACACACCTCTCTACCAAAACAACTCCTTAAAACAGGACAGACTAACAATCTAGCAGCTTTAAACAACAAATACAACAGTAACTTTAGCAGATAAAACTAGTTTAAAGAAGATACTTAGCAGGATCCAAGTAGTCAGTAGTCTCGCCTCACAGGTAGAAAATGCACACTGCAGACTTGGCCCCGGAGATCTTTTAAAGACACTCAGCCAGCCACGTTGACACCGCCTTGGCTTTTGGTATTCAAATGACACTCAATAGAAACCAGGTGACGATCGTCGTCCAATCAGTGAAGATTCAGGTGTCGGAACACAGGACACACCTCTCTACCAAAACAACTCCTTAAAACAGGACAGACTAACAATCTAGCAGCTTTAAACAACAAATACAACAGTAACTTTAGCAGATAAAACTAGTTTAAAGAAGATACTTAGCAGGATCCAAGTAGTCAGTAGTCTCGCCTCACAGGTAGAAAATGCACACTGCAGACTTGGTCCCGGAGATCTTTTAAAGACACTCAGCCAGCCACGTTGACACCGCCCTTGGCTTTTGGTATTCAAATGACACTCAATAGAAACCAGGTGACGATCGTCGTCAATCAGTGAAGATTCAGGTGTCGGAACACAGGACACACCTCTCTACCAAAACAACTCCTTAAAACAGGACAGACTAACAATCTAGCAGCTTTAAACAACAAATACAACAGTAACTTTAGCAGATAAAACTAGTTTAAAGAAGATACTTAGCAGGATCCAAGTAGTCAGTAGTCTCGCCTCACAGGTAGAAAATGCACACTGCAGACTTGGCCCGGAGATCTTTTAAAGACACTCAGCCAGCCACGTTGACACCGCCCTTGGCTTTTGGTATTCAAATGACACTCAATAGAAACCAGGTGACGATCGTCGTCCAATCAGTGAAGATTCAGGTGTCGGAACACAGGACACACCTCTCTACCAAAACAACTCCTTAAAACAGGACAGACTAACAATCTAGCAGCTTTAAACAACAAATACAACAGTAACTTTAGCAGATAAAACTAGTTTAAAGAAGATACTTAGCAGGATCCAAGTAGTCAGTAGTCTCGCCTCACAGGTAGAAAATGCACACTGCAGACTTGGCCCGGAGATCTTTTAAAGACACTCAGCCAGCCACGTTGACACCGCCCCTTGGCTTTTGGTATTCAAATGACACTCAATAGAAACCAGGTGACGATCGCTCGTCCAATCAGTGAAGATTCAGGTGTCGGAACACAGGACACACCTCTCTACCAAAACAACTCCTTAAAACAGGACAGACTAACAATCTAGCAGCTTTAAACAACAAATACAACAGTAACTTTAGCAGATAAAACTAGTTTAAAGAAGATACTTAGCAGGATCCAAGTAGTCAGTAGTCTCGCCTCATATAAAGAAAATCAGGGGATTTAGATGTCGTCTGACAGAAACTGCGGCCGAGACGGAGTCGTATCTCTGCGGCTGTTCAAACTGTCATCAGTGACTTACTTACGCACCCAGACGGAAAGAATGACAGGCCATTTAAAGACGGAGTGAGCGGCGTTGCTGTGCTTCAAAGTGGGAAATAATCCGAAGATCTTTATTCAGCATCGCTGCTGCTGCTGATTACAAGTGGCTTGGCACTGAAAAGGGGTTCTGTGGTCCATACGCTGTTAAAAGTCTGTTCAAAAAAATTCCATATAAATAATGAAGTATTCCCTTTTAAGCAGAGATCAAACACTGACCTTACTCAGTTGTCAATGTCCGATATGTGGTTCTCTATCTGCGATTAAAAGAAGAAAAACACCAATAGAGATATCAGTGAGATAAACATCCATTCTTATAAATTGCCCTTCTTCAATTTCCAATAATTTTAAATGAAACAATTAATTTGTGTGTATTGTTTATTATGTCACATTGATCAGGTACCAATGGCAAAATATCAGAATAAAAGTATTTAGAGCTTTAAAAGTAAAACAAACAAGTAAAAAACACAACTATAGAGTTAGTTTATTCTGCGGCAATACATTGATCAGTTTTCATATTTTTACACAATAAATAAGGACACACAAATTTATAGAAACACCGAAAGAGGAAACTTTAAGAAAAAGTAAGTTAATTATTCTCTCATACATTCAGCTACATTTCATCAGAAATTACAGAGTTGGGTGAGTAACTTGGTTTCCAGGTCGTGCACAACATTATATATTTTTTGAATGCTTTCATGAGCATACGTTAGTTTTCCCACGGCCAGACATCTTGAGAGGCTATTCAGCTCAGGCTTGAGGATCTATTCTCATTATATGCAAGAAAACATCTTTTTTTTTCACTCCTATTGAGACCGCAAACGTCTACTTGACCTGCTCACCATGTCGCTGGCACCTTCGTCTTCAAAGTCATCTTCTCCGCCGTCCGTCATCTCTCCTGCTTCAACCTCGGCGGTCCCCTCCGCCTCCTCTCCACCCGAGTGGTCTGTTGTGTCACCATGGAGACGCTCACACATCTCCTCTTGTTTCCTCTGCATGTCTGCAAAATGAGAGACTTTCCGTTAACATTAGAGCGCAGCACATCTTGTTTTTCCAAATAGAATGATGTCTTTCAGACAAGCCACTGTATAAAGCTTGAGTCGTTTTTAGTTTCACTTGGGGTGCGTCTTTCATTTCCACGTCTACATATGCACGCTCCTCCAGCGGACTCCCCTCTGTCGACTCTCACCGCCGTCAGAGCGATGTTGCCTCTCAATCCTATCCAGCCTTCCAAGCAGCGAGTCGATCTTGGTCTTGATCTGCGACAGCTCCTTCTTGATTGTTAGGAGCTGGTCCGTCTTCACTGTGAGCGTACATTAAAAGAGTTAAAAAAGCAGAATTAATGTGATGTTTGACGACGAGATGGACACGGACACAACAGCTACTGCGCTGCTCATACACGTTTCAGCAGCCAACTTCGTTGCCAGAAATGTAACGGAGGCACAATCGTGAAAGGGCGTTCGAATGGATGCCAAAGTTAATTATATATTCTACGGCGTTGCATTATGAGGAGAATACTGATTAGTAAGAGAGAGATTACGAGCAGTGCAAAGGCAAGTGTCAAACAATTAAAGGAAAATTAAGGTTTCATACAATCTGGATCTTATTTTTCATTCTTATCAGTAATAATAACAATCTTCACCAACTTCAAATAAGTTGATTAAAAACAAAGACTTCCAAATGAGTCAAATTCATCAATTTCCTGCATCTTTGACTTTCCTGATAAAATATAATTAAAGTCTACTCAGTGATTCACAGCTGATTAAATTCAAACAGAATTAAGTCAAATGTAATTAATACATTTTGACATTTCTTGGATTCAGCTCAATGTTATTCACATAGCCTTTTCTATTCTTCTTCTTATTTTTATTCAGTAGATATTATTTAACACAGTTTTTACAGTGTACTTAATTATTATTTATAATATGCTCATTCACTTTTGTCGCAGCCGGTCGGTCCATTTAGAGACAGAGCCAGGCAGGCCCCCTGTTTTCAGTCTTTGTGCTAAGCTAAGCTAACCGACTGCATCTTTACAGACACACATGGTCAATGCTGCCAACTGTTAAACAATCTGTCTCTTCTTTAGCTGCTAAATGCTTCACTTTGACCAGGAGCTTCCATTTGGTGCAGTCGGTAGTGCACTGTGGGTTTTTAGAGCCTTTTCGCTAAAAACAGCTGCCTCCTACCACCAAAAAATGATCCTCCGAGAGCCGTGCAGCTAAACAATTATCTAAAGGACTCAGAAACGCTACATGGAGCGGAGGAGAGCGACATGGTCAGGATAGACTCTGTGATGGGTTTTTCCTTCTATTTTCATTTATCTTAAAGGCATAATTAAAAAAATAATAATCAATTGATAAATAAAATGAATTGTGATCCTAAACCTGTCTGATTGCACTGCTGCTAAAGCGTTTTTTTCAAAGTTTTTAGACCTCAAGAATCACGTTGTTGAGTACATTCTTATCAGAACATGGAAAGGACAAAACAGAAATAACTAAGTTGTAAAAAGCTTGAGGAACAGAACAAAAAGTGACAGAGACAACATACGTTTAGGGACTGCAACGGAAGAGCCGGCATTGTGCGCTCGGGAGGAAGAAGAGGAGGAGGAGGAGGAACAGGCCCCGACTGGAAAGGAGGATTTGGCTCTGCGTGTGGACGGGACGACTAGCCGCGAACGTTTGATGGGGATCACAGCACGGGTCGGGGGCACGACGCGACCGTGGTACTCAAAGAGTCTGAAGACACATGAGGAGTAAAGTTGCAGCAATCTTCAAGCAATATAAATGTTACAAAAGAAATTACAGTGCAGACAAACTAATCTTTTCAAATGCAAGGAGAAGCATTTCTCGATTTATTATGGCCATTGACCAGCGATGAAGTCCCTTCCATGTTGTCTGGATGTTTGTTACTCCGGCAACAAGAAGCACTTACGAAGCCCCTCACAGACATGCTGCACACGATGTTTGAATGATGGAAGCACAGATTGAACCTCGCAGACGTTCACTCACATCTTGTTCCCACTTGCCTACGACACATTAAATTGCCAAAATAGCAATAATGAGTCAAAGCTGAAGGATTCAACTCTCATCAGGGAAGAGGAAGTAAACAAGCCAATGAAAATGTCAGGAAGATACATTCTCTGCCTTGCCAGCGCAAATGATCAGCCTGGGGACTATGTGACATTCAGGACTCGTCTATGCGGATAAAAGCATCATTAGCAATTCCAACAGAAAGGATTAAAAACCTCCCGAATATGACATTCATTATGCCTATGATAATGTAGTTACTTTGCCTTTCATTAGAAATGGGACTATTCGGTACAAAACTCATCTTTATCTTAGGAGCCGTTTCTGAAAAGAGGAGAAAGGAGGCCGAACAGTGAAGGGAAAAATATCAGGAGAACGGGGATTGGAAAAACAATGTGGGGAGGAACGTGACCATTCAGCCAAACGGTGCTGATATTTACCACCTTTCTACATACCTGCTGTAGAAATCGTCTCTGTAGTAGTCATAGTCAAACTCATAGCCACTGTGAAGATAAAACATAGGTGTTAAGTTTCCTGTTATTTAATTAATTTGTCATTAGTATTGTGTATTGTGTATGCATATATGTTGTATATATACATATATATTTTATTTTATATTTTACTTGGTATACTTCTTGTATATATCAATATCTTTCATCCCTGTTTTTTATCTTTTGTTTTATATTTAATTTTTTATTCTTGTGTGTTTAGTTTCTTGGTGCTGCTACTGTTACGACAAATTTCCCCTTGGGGATGAATAAAGTATATATCTATCTATCTATCTATCTTAAATGTATTAAAGTGCAGATTTATATTAAATATGGCGATAAGTGGCACCGCCTGACAATAATAGTAAACGTTATCGAGAGACCTGGCTAACGTTAGCCCTACTGAATATCATTAAATAGAATTTCTCAGTTTGATGGTTTGGTTAGTTATTGATAAAAACATGCTCTATTACAATAATTAGATATGTAGGTTACTTCAGAGTTCAGTGGCGTTATTCTTTCCTTTTTTAAATATATATTCTTCAGCTGAGAGAAAGAACAGTCTTTATGCTACGTTAAGCTAACCACCTGCCAAGATGTCATTTGTAGCTACACTTCAGTTTCTGCACAGATTTGGTAAACAAGATTTAAGCTTAAAAGTCGCTGGTAAACAACAGTGTTTACCTTCAGACGCAGCCAGGCTAGTCTCCAGTCTCTGTGCTTAGCTAAGCTCACAAGCTGCTGAGTGTAGTTTCACATTTACATTACAGACATGAGTCACTAATCTCTTCTAATTCTGCCAGAAAATGATTAAATGTATTTCTTAAAATGTACAAATATACAGCAAGCAATAGCTGATTATCTTAGCCTTAGCATACAGACTGAGAACAGGGGGCACAGCTAGGCTGGCTCTGTAACTTCAGTCGTTTCTCTGGCACCAAACTCCACATAAAGCCAGAACAATGTAATGTTTACACAGTTTACGCACGGATTAAATAAACAAGACATAATGAAACATGTTCATTAACTTTAGAGGGGCAGGTACACTCAAAGAAATGACTCATTGGATGAACTCAATTAAATTGTTGGCAGGTTTTCCATCCAATAATTATATGCAACTCCAACTCAAATTTAGCACATCAGTGCAATAAAATGTAATTAAGTTAGTCCAACTCATTTGTATCAATTACATCTAAAATAAAATAACGATATTCATTAAAGTAATTTAATTTGTGTTTGTCCAACTCAAAATATAAACTAACTAACTAAAAAAATATGCAAACTCCACACAGAAGGAACGCCCCGACTGGGAATTGAACCCACGGCCCTCTGGCTTTGAGGCGACAGTGCTAGCCACTTCACCACCGTACAGCCATGAAAGTGTCTTCACCTCATGCAAACAACTGATTTTCAGCTGGCGCATGCGCAAAGGGTAGTCCTTAATGAAACACATTTATTTTGAGTTGATATGCGTACCATCTAACCTAAATAAATCTAATAAATGAAAGTATTCATACATTTTGTGTTACACCCATTAAATATAAATATCTATTTTTGTAATTGATTTATTTAAATGTATCAAACAATATTTAAATGTGTCACCTCGAAGAAGGGCTTGAATCATTTTTGTGAGTGTAACCTAAATAAATCTAATAAATGCAAGTATTCCTACATTTTGTGTTACACCCATTCAATATAAATATCTTCGTTTTGTAATTGATTTATTTAAATGTATCAAACAATATTTAAATGTGTCACCTCTAAGAAGGGCTTGAATCGTTTTTTTGAGTGTAGGAGCGAACAGCTAGCCTGCCGTTTTAACAAAATCCATCCGTTTCCTGCCTAATGCTAAGCACAACATCTCCGGCTTCATATTTAGTGTACAGACACAAGTGATATCAATTATCTCATTTCACCAAAATTCCTTTAAAAGCCCAAATGGGACACTACAATGTCGAGAATGAGTGAATGTGTAATAACAGACACTGATAGCAGTTAGGAAATTGGCTGTTCCTGCTGAAGCACCCGACCAGACAGCAGAATATAGATACGCAGGGGAAAGTAGGTCAGCCAAGCAATATCCGAACTGCAAAATAAAACACATATATAGTTTCCCACAGACCTGTAGAGGGACGACAGAGGCCTCTTGGAGCCTATCTTAGGCCTGTATGGTTTTGGCTCTCCTGCCATGTTGATATCTGAAAGCAAAATGAGAAACGATGTCATGACATGACACAGTAGCGCCCTATAATACACATAAATCATTCTAAATATAGGTTAATAAATAAAAAAATAGAGAGAGAATGAAATCCGGTGTAAAATAAGGGCGTAGAATGAATGTTTTTAACACCTATGAACATGCATTGTTTTGCACATTGTGTATTTTCATGTGTCGTCATGAATGTAAAATGTAACAATGTTATACATGTATGTTAACGATATCAATGATACTACTGTTGAAATTAGGTTAGCAAATTACCGCTCGTGAAATGCTTGCCGGTTACAAGGACATGTCAACGTGTTCATTATACCAAATCTCCAAAATGTGAAAGGGCTCGAGCATGAATGTGCATGATCCTATTGTTTAGAGATTAGTATTCTACTATGCATTCACATTGTTGGAGGGGCTTTGGGAACAAAAATAGGCACATTATTCAAATCTGCTGCATGGTCTGCAGTGATGAGCCTTTTTCCCTATTATCTGACATGAAAAAAGGAAAACATTATTTTATTGATAAATAAAGATAATCCATGCCAGATTAATCTCTAATGAAAATATGAGTTAGCTGTGCCATTTTGTGTCCTATATGTTTGAACTGAATACCAGGGAATCAGTCTACAATCAAATCTCTATCTTATCTTTTCAGACACGAATAACAATCTTGTTTAGAGCTTGACCGCCACACAATTGTTTTCGACACCATTATTCATTTTGAAGTGAAATAATCAGTATCCAATCTTTGAGAGACAAGGAACATCGTTAATTAGAGGCAAAGAGATAAAGATTAGAGCGTCGCTGACAATCCTTCGAGGGCTGATTTCCTCTAAATCTCAGAAACATCGCACGGACTTAATGCTCACTTTCTTCTCGTCCCCTCTCTGGCAACCTCTTACATTTTATTTCCAAAATCTTGGAGTGAAAGATTTCATTTGGGCCTCCCTCAACTCAAAGCTGAATCTTTGCATTGCAGCCCTGCAGACTCAGAGTCGATGTTGTGAGACTGTGCCTTATAAACAATGCACGACATGACATCATCTCTTTATAACTTTTATCTTAACGTATAACTGTAATCAAAAGACTGAATCTGTCCGTTTCCTGTCTAATTCCGAGTTTACCATCTCGAGCTTAATATTAAGCATGCAGACTAGTTCATTAGTAATAAAGTTTTACAAATGTATAGATTGTTTTGTTGAAAGTATTTGTGAGTTGAAGCCCTGAAGCTGGCAGAGGGTTATGCCTGTCGGGCTCCGTGTGATGAGATTAACCAGGTGAATAAAAAATATAAAGCATTGATTCACTTAGTGATTTAACTTCAGTCACTGAAGCTTTCAGAGACACAAAGTTTCCAAACTTTTGAAGGGTTTGAAATGCCTTGAGACAACCGAGACATCGATTGTGTAAATAAGGACTGCAAGTGACGGTTTTGTTAAAAAATAAATACAAATAAAAAGACCCGTGGTAAAAAATGACAAAACAATTAAATCCCCTTAAAATGCATTGGCAGACTACCGTGGCTCTTCACATGGCGAGTCGTGATTGACAGACACTTCAAGCTGCCAAACTCAGCTCAGTCAGCCTCGAGTGCCACAAGGTCATACACAAAAAACACAAATATCAAACACTGACCGCGTGCACAAAAAGAGGCACACACCGACAGAGCCTTGTCTGATGGGATGACTCACCCATGACAGCTTCAAAAAAGTTGCACAGATAAAACTCGGCTTTGCATCAACCGCATTGGGGATCATACATCAGCAACTTTCATGACAGGAGCTGAAGGCGAGCCAGCTCGCAGAAAGTGTTACAGTCACACACACACACACACACAGTCTGTACTGTGGATTAACCATCGTGCTATGTTTGGAGCCCAGACTTTCCCTTCCTCTCTCGTTCTCTTTATTCCCTCCTCTCTCTCCCTAATGGACTAATGAATCTGGGATGTATCAGCCGCTCTCCGGTGCACGGGAACGTCTGTATCATTATCATTAGGCTCCAGGAAGACATGAGGAATGGTTCACATCGTTAAGTGTGCTCTCCTTTCTCTGGTCCCCCTGCTGGGGTCGTTAGAGAGAGAGCGAAGCACAGAAAAGCACTCTCCAAACGAACACCGCCAACCCCGCACACCCACGACCGACACACACTGAGCCTCTGATTGATGACAGCCATTATATTAATCATATACAAAAATGAAACAAATGTATGTGAGCTTGTGTGTGACTGACGGACTTGATTTCCTGTGTATCTTTTCAAATGTTGAGCCTGGAGATGGAGGAGATCGAGGCCGTGTTGCTAAGCAATAGCCAGTGAGGACTGGATTACTGTAAACTGTATGCAGCCTCACATTGAGGTGGAGAATAAAAGTTGCTTTCTGCTGAAGCCATTATGAGTGAGTCGGACGCTGCAAAAGGGCGACAGAGACAAATTTAAAAAGTACTCAGCCGCTGAAGAAAACACCAATCTTTGCAACCTGTCGACTCGGGAGGCTTTTAATGTTAAGAAAGGAACAGAGTGTATCATTGTGACTCATTGGTTTGTGGATTACAGTTAACTCAAATTAACTGAAAAAACACTATGAAAGGGACAAATCCTCAGAGTGGGTTTATGTCGAGAATAACTTAGTATCAAAATAATTATCAGTGGAAAGTTTCATGTTGGATAAAGAAAATAAAAAGGAACACATTTTTTAAAAAAGGTATAAACCTTAAATCTTCAGTCCTGGTCCCAGTGACACATGTTTACTGGTGGTGATGGCGAGTGCATTTTAATGCCACAGGACCGATACCAATGGTCCTCTGACTGAAATGCGTATGGACCACTGGGAATGGAAACAAGGCTCCTCCGTCATTCACATCGAGCTTACGGACTCGATCACGATCAAGTCTTCTTCAATACATTTAGGAGTCTTTAGGGCGGGCTCACTGTGATTGACAGGTCGTCGCCACGGCCAAAGCCGTATACGGCGGCTCTACGTGACTGCTCCTAGTTTAAAATCTGGTCACTCGGTTGCAAAAAACAACAACGGCTGTGTGCCAAGATGGCGACGGCTAAATTGGCAAACTCGAGGCTTCATGACGGCAGTCCACAAATCAATGGGTGACCTCACGATGACCACGTCCACTTCTTATATATTAGGCTATGCTTCATAAGTATATTCCACATCTTAAAGCTGCATTACTTGATCTTTTTTGGCTACTGTAAGCAAGTAAACCTTTCAGAAGAAAGGTTACACAGTGCTTCACAGTCACAGAAAAAGACAATAAAAAGCACTTCAATTAATAAATATTGAAATGAAGCCAAAGAAAAAGCGTTTTTTGGACCAAGAAAGCATCAACAGAAATCCTTTGAGAATATATTGGTCCAGGGATGAGCGTTTGTACTTGCCTTATTATGTTACAGATTTTCACAGTAAGAAGTTTAGTTTGCAAAATACACACTGAAAGGTCAGAGAGGTCAAAGGGGTGTTTTCATACCGCCTCCCCTCATCTTGTACAAGATAAGTCATAAATCGTCGTGGGTTTACCAGATTGGCTTTTAATTGAGCGTCTCCTTTGGCAAAGATGTGGCCGAGTTCAGGAACAGTAACTGAATCCTTTAAGACTACAATCAACCCCACCTCAGGGCACCTCTGACACCATTTAGGTTCATTCATATTAATCACACAGTGCTAAATTCCTTTTGAGTATCTTTTTTTCTGTAATAAAGAGACCCTTCGGCTCAGCTTGCCCTGGAGCTCTTTGTCTCTGGAGACGTGGACGAGTCATTATAACCGGACAAGCAGACAGCACTTTGAGTTCGTCCACAGGGATGAGCTTAGTTAAAAAAGGAAAACGCAGCAACATAACTGTTTAGCCCTTGTGCAGCTGAACTATAGGGTATTAGCACTTGACTGGGTTTATTCACAAGGGTAACAATACATTTCAAGAGACTGGGCCAAGCAACTTTCAACTTTGGTAATAGGGATAGAAGTTGGGAAGGCAGTGGTCGTCCATGTTAAACTACAGCCGACTCTCTGTCCAATTAAGACAGAAAAGGTAAGAGAGGTGGTGCTACTGCCTGAGAAACCTAAGACAGAATACATTACCTTCCTGCACTAATACTAAAACACAAACTTTGGCAGGCAGAGCATCGTTCCTGGCACAGAACAATCTCCGTAGACGCCGTTACACGGGAGCAGGTGAGCAGTATTTGATTAAGAGATTGCCCAGGCACCTGTGTGAATACAAATGAGCCACTAAGAGACATCCTGCATGACAGCAGCAGCAGATTCAATCTTGGCTGCGTTTTCGTGCCCCGTAAATCTGACAGGGAGGACTTGAACAATCTCTTCGCTCAGCTCAAGGGCAAAGGCAGTTTGGGCTTTTCATTACACCTGAGAGAGTGTTTCCTCAAGCAGAGCAGGGTGAGTGACAGGGTGAGGATGTACACACTGCGAGTGCATGTCTGGGTAGACGCACACACACACACACACACACACACACACAGTGTCTGTGCATTAACGTGTGTATGTGGACGGAATGACCTTCTGTTCACATTGTCTTAAAATATTGTTCTTACTGGTCAGAATGCCATTGCAGATTGAATTTTAATTCATACATTACAATGTATTTGCAGAAACAATTAATATTGTATTGATTAACATATTTAAGTTGGTTTTACAAAGATGGATCCAACGATGACAGAGCAAACTGAGAATCATATTTCAGATACATTTCTAAATTCATTCCTTGCACTGTTTAGTCCTCGACTATTTTAGCTAATCTGCAATGAATTCGTCGTAAATGAAGATAATTTTTAAAAACTAAAACAGAGTAGCCACTCTTTAACGCTCAGTGTCTGCGTGTTACAGGCTTATTTTCTGTATTGTGCAGTATTGAGCAACATATAAGCTCCAAAAGACAAATGGAGAACCCTAAATATGGTTCACGATAAAAAGCCTTCTTATGACAAAGATCCACAGAAGTGGTGAGTTTGCACAATGCCTTTAGAAAAAAAGTAACACAGCAGAGAGGAGTGAATCAGAAAGAAGGACACTTCTTACTCAAATATGACTAGAAAGGTGAGGTCCTGCTCCTTCTGGTGTCCCTCAATGGGTGTAACAGTTTAGCTCCACGCCTTCCTTTTTGTAATAGTTGTTTTCATCCTGTCACACCATCTCGTCAATCCAACTCCCCTCACCTGCCTCTGATCACCTCGTTAGTCCCTCATTCCCTTCACCTGGTCCTCACGCCCTTCTCACCTGCAGCCCATCCCCTCATTAGTCCCTCACTATTTAGCTCCCTCACTTCCACATGTCCTCTGACAGATTGTCTTGTGTTTTCGTGCCAAGTTCTCCAGCGTTATTAGAGTATATTCCTGACCTGCCTGCCCTGACCTCTGATTCTCTGCCCTGCCCCTTTTTGGACTGGTTTGCTTCGTCGACTGATCTCCCGGTTTTGACCCAGCTTGTTTCCGGCCAAAGACAGGAATCTTTGTTACTCCTGTCTGAGTCGTGCTTTTGGGTCCACACTAACAGCACCGTGACAATGGGAGCTAATTCAGAAAAAAAGACAAGTACAGTCGTCATCAGCAAAACACAAATAGTTTTAATTATACCATGAATGACACAGTTGTCAGTCGTGTCAGTTCAAAAGATAAAGTTGCCGTTTGTCATAGATCTGTAATGTTTAGTAAAGTGTGAACCCGATCAGTGAACTTCATCTCTCAGCTCTAAAAGCACGACACAAGCACAGCCGTCACCTCGGTGGCTGGCTAAGTCACTTTAAACCATTTCCAAGCACAAATGTAACGATATCTTACCTGATGTCTTTTATCCAGAGACTCTTTTTAATCAGCTGGGAAGCAAATGAACGAGCAAAAAACGTTCATTTGTACTTAACACAGGAACATATCTTTTAAATTGACATCTATCTTGTGTGTAATTCGGGGCGCAATTCACATGCTACCGACTCCTGTACATATTTTTCCCGAAAAAAAATCCCATGTGCGACTTCAACCAACGATACACTAATCAAAAAGAAGCCTGCTTCAAATGAAGTCCTAATGTCCTCAGTTGAGGTAAGAAAGCCTATGTCCACTACTTGAGGAATTATGACATCTTTAAATTCGAAAACACAATTCCACGGTTAATAACTTGTAAGAATGACAGAACAGAAATCTAAAACATACTTTGTTTAGCCTCGTCAAACTGAGATATCGTAAGTTAAAGTTCTCACTGATAAACTGCAGATATCGTTGAGTTACATGCACTGATCGAGAGTGTGTTACGTCCCAACTGATTCCACCAATCAGGATGAAGATCTGGAAGCTGAAACCAGTTCGTGTTGGAAGGCGACGTGATGAATTAATTGCCGTCCTTCCTTAATTAATTCCTTGCACTTTGCTCTTTTGGCAGCCCATACATTTGGCAGCCAGTCCCTGAGCTCCTGAGAATCTAATACAATTATTTTCATTAGCCCTGCTGAGCTCGGGTCCATTTTGGAGAGCCAGACGTTCATCTTTGTGTTGACTGTTGCTCAATATATCGCATTGGGAATACAAGCATTCGTGTGAATGTCATTCAGCGCAGCAGTAGAGAAGGTGAAATGTGTTCACGCCTGTGGTTCATCTCAACTTCGCCATGTGTTGATTTTTGCATTAAATCATGATGCGTATGTCGCCATAGATCAAGATAATTTAGTCTTTCATCTCTCCTGAGCGGTAACACACTTCTCCTCCTTGTCCTGTCTTTATGATGTAACTGTGTGTCTCTTAAGTGCAACGCTTAGGTGATTGATCATTGATTAATCGTTTAGTTGACCAACATAAAATGAATACACACACAAGAGGAATCACAACAGGTTTCACTGGTAAGAAAAAGAGGAAAAAACATGATCCTGTGCCTCAAAATTATGTTAATCAGATGCTCCTCCAATCTTGGTTTGTTTTTCCTTTTGTTGTTTTAAGTGTCAGACCGTTTAAAGATTATTCAAATGAAATAAGTGCCAAAAAAACCTTTCATTGGTTGAGCTGGTCACACAATACATTGTTTTACTTTAAGCGATCATAAGCCATTTAAAAAGGTTGGGAATTACTGATTTAGCCATTTCTTAATGTCAATGTGTGAGACACTCAGAGTTCAGGAGTCTTATGGGGGGGGGAAATTTGACTGGAGAAAGTTGGTAAGACGAAACAAGCACCGTTGGAAATCTCAAGGGATGCTTTCCCTGTTTTCTCACAGTTTATTCATCAAATGATTGATTTATTAATTGTGGAAAATAATAAGCCTCGAGTCCAGGGAGCCATGCTGTCACGCTACAGTAGGAAGAGCACAGGAGTAAACAATGTACATGAATGATGGCTGCATTAGTTTTAGGGTCCTGATCGAGTGTAGCAGGAATGAGCCCTAAAACCTGGAAATGAGTCAGCACTTCCGGTCCCCTCGTCTCTCAGGCGATGGGTTTAGCTGCCTGAAATATGGTCTGTGGTTGTGGACATTTTTACTTTTTATTCCATGGTATAGAACACATCAGTAAATATCCCTCTCGTAAATGTTGAAGTCTTAAAAAAGGCAGTGTGACTAAATGAGACCACTAAACCTTTAAACCGACTGGTCTTCACAGCCTCGTTGTGTATACTCACGCTCATGTGACCGCGGTGTCGTTCATCTTTAGCCTAATGTTAACTTTTTCTTCTGCGGATTGCATTCACGCTTAAAAAAAAAAACATTCATAAAATTTGTTTTCAGTCATGACGATTATCTTGTTGAACAAAACGTTTCAGTATCATAAACATTTTTTTGCCACAGACTTTATTTCGATACAAAGATTCCATAAGAACCAGCCGGGTGATGCTAACTTCCGGGGTTGGTCTACAAAAACAAGTCGTCCCTGCAGAACTCTGTGTGCGTGCTCCCTCACTGCCACGGCTTTCACTGTATTATTTTCTGTCAAAATGTCTGCTGTGAATAAGGCCTCTTGATAAATAATCAAATAAAATGGATAATTGTTGCAGCCTTGACTTTATGTATCTAAATAAACAATGATAAAAGGTTACCTGCAAAACACACGGGTTGCATAAATGTATTCTGATTATGAATCAGTAAATCCAGCTGTTAATTTACGAGAGATAAATTATTAATTTAACAATAGATCTGCCAACAGTGCAAAAATATATCTCCATCACTCTTATGTACACATGTGCACAGCTCACCTGGAGCTGCCAGGTGCAACCAACCACTGCAGCTCCAGGGCTTTGCTCAAAGGCACTTCTGCACTGAACACACACTCTGAACATCACAACACCACCACTTAAATATTTTAGTCTGCAGTAATCGAATTGATTAAAAATGAATGTTATGCGCCTTATGCAGCAATCCCCTGCCTGTGATCACATTTCTGAGAATTTATTTTTATTTTTTTACAAAATTCCTGCCAAAAAAAACACACAAAAACTGGACGAAAATAATTCTGAATTATCTGAATTGATGAAAGATTAACTTATTAGCCATGGCATTGTTTATCTAGCTTGATTAGCATCAGTCCCATAATTAAATCCACTTAATTATTAAAGCTACAGTGCAATATTTAAAAGGTGCATTTTAACATAAAATAAGATGTACACAAAAATGCTGACGCGTACTGAGCAACAGAAAGGCGGAGATGGAGATTTCAATCATGAAAACAATGCTAAGAAGCCTGCACAGAGTTTCTGTATTTTTTATCAATGTATAATTATCAGCAGGGAATGAACAGTGGTGGAAGAAGTACTCTGATCTCTTGAAGTAAAAGTAAAAGCAATACCACGATGAAAAAGAGGATCTTTAACAAGTGGAAGTGCTTCAAAATCTCACACAAGTAAAAAGGGTACAAAAAGCAAGTTACTAATAAGGCACAATAGCTCCACTCAACGTTTTACCTTTATCATTTGTATAATGTTCTTGCTTCATCAACATAATAATACCTATTTAATTAATTGATCATTTTGAATCTTGATCTGATACCTAACGTTATACATGTCAGATATACTGAATGTAGAAATGACAGTAGCCTACATATAATGGAAATACTCAAGTAAAGTACAAGTAGTATTTCAAATTAGTACAATATTTCAACATTAACTTCAGCGACATTTAATTGAAACTCCTTCGTCGCGAGGGATTGACGCCTCATACTCACATCTCAGGTTGCGACGCCTGCCTTTGTACATGGCCATGTCGACGCGGGGGGACACGGGCGACGGCTCTGCTGCGGTCGGGTAGACTTCGACTTCCTCTGCGCTCCCTAAAACAAGCCAGACTGCGCGAGCACCTCCAGCTCCAGACTCACAGCCGAGCCGCTTCGGACCAAACCATTTGTCGAACTATTCCAGGGGGAGCTCTTGCTTCAAAATACTCATCTCTCTCCTCCAAAGAGAGGAGTTGAATTAATAATCGCGTTTATTGTGGGTCTCTGTGAAGCAGTGATTGAGGAGTGAGGACATTAGAGCACGTTTTATGTCATACTTTATGGGTGTGATACATTCAGACTATTTTACTCCCCAAAAGACCCCCTTTTCCCTTAAATGCGAAATGTATGTGATTGGAAAGAAGCCGTTTAAAGTGAAGGAAGAGAATAAGGAAACATATCATGAAACTACTCGACTCTACAATATCTTGGCCAGGATATTAGCCCCAAATCCCCAACAAATAAGGCACTCACCAACCCACTCACAACAAAATGATTTTAAAAAAGGTCTTGGAAAATATAGTTTTAATTGGATTAATTTGTTCAGTGACCCATCAATTTAGTTGGAAATACAGAAACGTACTGGCCTTAGAGTACTCAAGCATATTGGGTGTAACATACTGGAATCAGCCTGTAAAATACCCATCACGTGTAGATGGCACTAACAATTACTTTTGTTATCAATTAATCAACCTTCTCAATTCATTGTTTGGTCTCCTAAATGTCCACTAGTGGAAAAGGTTACCATGATGGAAACGTCTTGAAATGCAAAAGGTCTTGTTTTACATTAGCACGTAAGCACACATGTTCATTATTCGTTTAAATATATATTCAATATTTATCTTTCAGCGCTCCATAAACTTCAGAGGGAAATATCTGTCTCTTTAGCTGCTAAATGTTCCACTCACCAGCTCGTCATTAACTTGGTGCAGGAGAAAGACGCAATGAGGGCAGTGAAAGTTGAGTTATAATTACATTATTACAATTTCAATGACTCATTTGGACCCATTGTTAATAGGAAATATTGGCTAGTGCACCAACAACGTTGTGAATATTGAATGAGTCCACTGGACACATATTTGTATGTGTATAATATGCATGTGCACATGCATATTATACACGTCATACAATTTGACAACTACACACATGTCAATGCATACCTGGTCATGTATAATACAAACATGCATATTCATATGCTCACAGTATCTTGTTTTTATCCAGGGTATTACTTTCTTTATTCAGATGTAAAGCAGGTGAAATGGGCTAAAAGTGTTGATATATTTTCTATTTATTTATTTAACCACACACAATGTTTATCTGTATTGTGTTCAATTATTTAAATGTTTTTCTTTTTCTTTATTGCTTTATTGACTTGATATACAAACAGAGTAAAGGGAACAAAAAAGACATTTAAAAAAAGATGGAGTTTCTCTCTCTCTCTTAGATGTACTTTTAAGTGGATGGTCAGTGGACCTAAGAGACAGACTGAAGACGCAGAGCATCTGGGGCTCTGCCTCCTGATTCCCCAGCTGTTGCCGGCTGTAGATGAAGCCTTGTAATTGTAATATCTAATTACACTGACAAGGGGTTTGCAGCTGTCCCACGCTGAGCCTGATGTCTTAATGGTCGCCCCGCTTCTTTGTTCCCGCTAAGAAAAGACCAGAAACTAAAAGCTGATGAGAGATGGAGGCCGAGTGTGACGGATTCATGGCTCTAGGACAGTCGCTTCAATCAAACGACAAATGTCCTCACTTTGACTTCTTCGGAGAAATAAAAAAAAATCATATCGGTTTCTATGATGTGGGTATTTAAAAAACGATGTACTTATTCAACAAAGTTATCCCAAGATAATGTTGAAACATTTAATCACCATTACTGGCAGCAGCGACGTAATCATTGTTATTTTAATACAAAACAGTCCATGTGTCAACAGTTTCCAAGCTGCGTTATATTACTATGGAAACAGCAAAGACAACCACTAAAAATCACTTTTCACGTACTAAAATAACTCATGAATGTAACAATGTGGTTGTATATTCTGCACAGGATGCAGGCGAGCCCTGCATTAGTTTGACCACTTAGGAAAGGGAAGAATTTTGCATGCTGAGGGGATAAATAATAAGATGTCCTCGTTTGGTGGCGTTGCCCTCACATATATTCTTTCAGCACCATCTAGTGTTCACGCAGGCAGAAAGTCATCGATGCCTGAAACAACTGTCTGGTACA
The DNA here is from genome assembly GCF_029220125.1 of Pseudoliparis swirei. NCBI lineage: Eukaryota > Metazoa > Chordata > Actinopteri > Perciformes > Liparidae > Pseudoliparis > Pseudoliparis swirei. The sequence goes on from NC_079395.1 coordinate 6,825,297, forward strand.
CAGAAGCATGAATCCATATTTAAACATGCCAACTTTTAGATTAGAATATATTGTTTATTATTCAATAATCAAGTTAACATTAACAATTCAACAGGTTCCATCTTTGTATCATACCTAAAGGAACCGTGTGTAGATTCAGGGGAATTTATTGGTGGAAATGGAAGATAATATTCATAACTATTTCTTCATTAGTGTATAATCACCTGAAACTAAGACTCATTATGTTCTTCTTCATATCTACATAGGGGGCGTGTCCACTTCAGAGTTCAGCATGTTGAACCACCATGTTACTACGGTAGCCCAGTAAGGACAAACCAAACTCTGATTTTAGAGAGAGCTTTTCGTGTTTGTATGTTACCTGAAGGCCAACGCTTGGAAAGGAAGTGTTGAGTGAAGCGGTGTTCAGTTGCAATCTGCAACCTCACCACTAGATGTAATTAAATCACTGCTCCTTTACTGTAATGTCTGCATTGCTTTTATATTCGTACTACTCTAACATTGTCTTCCCTTATCATACAGTTTACTTCTATATATTTTGTTTACAAAAACAAGTGAATTACAACAGACATTTTTAGGCAGACCTGTAGATGATTCACTATAATGAACAGAAGTTTAAAAAATATATAATAAAAAAAGTTTAATTCTTCTATTTTTAAGCTTTACCACCTTTATTCTAATAATTCCTCACACGCAGATCCGCTTTATGCAACCTACCGTTCCTGAATGCTAAAAGCCACCAGAATACCTTGAATTTATTCTGGTGATTTTCCCCCACAGAGAGGCGCTCAAAGACCACCAGAAACCGTCGCACACACAAGCTCTTCCACTGAAACAGAGAATTAATGATCACACCAAGGTCAGATTATAAATAATGAACCTGTAAGCATTGATACATCCATGTCCAGATTATAGCAACAAAAGCAGAAAGCAGAATTGCTGAGATGGTGGAACCAGAATGAAACCCTCCCCTGCACTCTTCATCACCAGCTGACATCTTCATCAGGATCTAAGTAGCTGCTGTCTGAGGCCAACCAGCTGTCTGGTTGAATGCCACTTTTATTTTCATGGACGACATCAAGTCATTGTGTCGGCACTCCGGTCATGTTTGAAGGAATTAAATTGAGTAAAGCAATCGCTGGAGCTTCAGCATCTCGCGGCTATTAAAACTACTCGAGCGCGAGACGTTCTAGGAACTCGAGCGCGAGACGTTCTAGGAACTCGAGCTGCATCCTGTGAATACTCAGGACATTGCAGGTTTGAATCTGACCCCTCCTGTCACACGGCATACCTTCACACTTCTGTCTTTCCCCTGCGTGTGATTTCATAAAGAAGGAGACAATATAAATAATTCATATATTGTGCTGGCTGCGCCCTCCTCTTTGCAATATAGTTTCAAACCAATCAAATATAAAGTTCATGTTTAAAAGATGATGATGATGGAAGGGTTACGTTTCACAGGGGCCCGCAGAATAAAGGCAGAAAAGAGGATTTCCAAAGCAGAGAGACACATTATTAGTGGGCACCTTTAGTATACTTCTGACACCTGTGGTGCATTGCTAATATACAGAATGTATTGTGTGTGTGTGTGTGTGTGTGTGTGTGTGTGTGTGTCTACAGAGGCTCAATGTTTACAGGCTCACTCTGAAGTGCAGTCAGTGGAGCTGCAATACGCCTCTGCAAAGAAAATACTTCACTTTTATTGCGGTGTGCAGCCTTTGTTCACGAGACACATGTTCACTTGAGATCTCCTCAGCGAGATGCTCTCTCCTTTCTCTCAGGAAATGGTGTTTTTGATGAAATGCATAACCGTGCTGTGGTTGGTCAGTGTGCATAACAATGAGAGGAGCTCCTTTAAGTGGATGCGATGATGCATACAGGACAAGGCAGACGAGACGTGGATTTGTTTCGACAGCCGGGTGAATGTTTCGGTTGTGTGTCGACGTAAGGCACCAAGGTGTTTAGAAATGCGTCAATGTTTTTTCAGTCAATAATCAGGTCCAATAAATGAACATGGTTGGTGTCGATGGTCCTATCATAACCCAAATGTCTGGCCATCACTTCGTAAGAGTTTATTTACACCAAAGTGAAGTTATGTCAATGATGCCTTAAAAATAACAAAGCATGCAAAGTGCAAAACAAAGGAGACAGTTTTCAGGATTTTAAACTCATTAGATGAGAAGATAAATAGCACTCCTTGTGGTTAGCTTAGCATACAGACTGGAAACAGGTTTTTTTAAATCGGTAAACCATTCCATCTAAAGCTCACGAATTAACGCGTCACATCTTTTTTATTTATTTCAAACTTAAACCTAAAAAACAAAAGGAAATAGTTAAAGCACGTGACATACAATGTATTAATTTGTCATTACATTGTTTAACATGCTAGCCGTTTCCCCATGCTGACAGTCTTTATGCTAAGCTAAGCTAATTGCATCCTGACTAGCTCCATCCAGATTTGAGAGTCTTGGGTTTAAAGCGTTTAAAGGATAGTTATCCTTAGCCTATGTCAACTTTGCCTTCATTTGTGTCCTATTCTTTTCGTTTTATTTCCAATGTATTTCCTTCAACCAGATTATCTACATTTAAAGTCAACACCCCTGTGATGTGTTCAATATTTCATCGAGCGGGAGAATTGTGAGAGCAAAACTACAGCAAATACCGTCATTGAAAGTTGAACCGGGAGCTGGGCCTGTAAACGGAGATGGATGCTTATAACGGCCAATCTGCTCCATCAGGTCCGACGTTACCACAGGTTTCAAGGTACAACGTCATGAAAAGCATTGCCAAAACTACCCAGACAACACCGTGGTTGTCCCAGACCAGTCCTTTAGTTTCACTGAAGGAGTATCAGTGATAATATTTCTACAAAAATACAATAATGGTTGAGACAGCTGTGAACACCTTCCACTTTTACCACTCCCATATGTCATCTAACTGCCCAGAAATGCATGAAACCGTCTGAACAAACACAGGGTGGAATATCAGACGTGACCCCAGGGCGCTCTTATTCATTTTTAATGAGAGAGCAGGGCTCGGGGAGGAGGCTGGGACTTAATCAATAAGCAATATAAGGAATATTTACAGGGATCCACTCGTCGCCCATGGTCCCCACCGGGATCGGAATGTTACCTCCTTGTTGTTGTGTGACTGACGCTGTACTTTCGAGCTCAACCCCAGAAAATGTTTTCTGGATCTTAGCATCTTCACACCAGTTGTACCTCTTCATTTCAAAATTATTTTCACAGCTTTATAGATCAAATTTAAGCTCGCCATCAAAATTATTCAGAACATTTGTACATAGACGCCGTGAACCAGATATGGCCGCTCGAGATCTTCAGGCAATATTGATTAGAAAAAATACTTTGAAATAACGTGTCAGACGGTTTCAAACTTTTTTTTATGCACTTGTTATTATGAAAGTATCTTTGGTTATTGGTATTGACCCCTACTTTTGTGGCTTTATTCCCTATAATTCTTACGTGTGTTATATACAGTGCTTTCTTTTGTAAGAAGCAAGGTTTTATAAAATGATTATTTAACATTGTTTTGAACAGAACATCCGTGAGGATGAAATATATAAAAGGTTTTTACTTTTTAATCACTGTTACCATGAAATACGCAGGGCAAGTCACATTTTGAAAATGTTGTTATTAAATACCATTAAAATAAATGTTAGAATGTAAAAAAAGTAACTTTTCAAAAACAAATTTGTCCATTTTGAAAACGTTTGAAAGTCTTTTCTGCTCAAAGCAGCTCCAATGATAAACTTGAACAAAATATATATCTTTTATAAATATGTGCCACAGTATCCCTTAAAAGTGCAAATGAATATATGAATGTTTTAAAAATGATGATGAAATGCCGGTGGGCAATGATGTAATTTTGGAAATCCAAGTTAGGATCTATAGAACATACAACCAGCTTTAATGTGAAACAGCACCATGTCACACAGTGGAGTTCTCTCTTATGCAAAACATACACTACCGTTCAAAAGTTTGGGGTCATCCAGACAATTTCGTGTCTTCCATGAAAACTCAGTTTTATTTATCAAATTAATTGAAAATTGAATAGAAAATATAGTCAAGACATTGACAAGGTTAGAAATAATGATTAATATTTGAAGTATTAATTTTGTTCTTCAAGCTCAAAGGAAGGCCAATTGTATAGTTTATATCACCAGCATAACTGTTTTCAGCTGTGCTAACATAATTGCACGGGTTTTCTAATCAGACATTAGTCTTCTAAGGCGATTAGCAAACACAATGTACCATTAGAACACTGGAGTGATAGTTGATGGAAATGGGCCTCTATACACCTATGGAGATATTTCATTAGAAACCAGACATTTCCACCTAGAATAGTCATTTACCACATAAACAATGCATAGTGTGTATTTTTGATTAATGTTATCTTTATTGAAAAAACAGTGCTTTTCTTTGAAAAATAAAGACATTTCTAAGTGACCCCAAACTTTTGAACGGTAGTGTACACACACACATATATATATATATATATTCATTTAGATTCATTGATTAACATTTGAACAGCATTACCTAGGGACTGCCCGGCGAGGACCCTGGTGTTCTCCCGGGCCACGGCCACCCTGGCGTTCCTCTCGCTGACGTACTGAACGAAGGCGAAGCCCTTGTGCACCGAGCAGCCCACGATCTTGCCGTATTTGGCAAAGATGGTCTCGATGTCGCCCTTGGTTACCACGGCCGTGTTGAGGTTGCCGATGAAGACGCGGGAGTTGATTGAGCGCGGGTCATTCTTGTTGGTCACGTTGCTGGTCTGGGTCTTCCCAGTCATCCTAGTCCTGCAGCACTGCCTGCTGGGAGACACATTGCACACTGCTCAGAAAGCCAGGAGGGTGAGAGTGTGGAGGTTGCTCACAGAAAGCCATACAGTGGGACGTGAACACCAGACTGAGCTGAGAGCGGAGTGTGGGGACTAGCAGCTTTCTACGGGAGGAGAAAACAACATCTTTGTTTTTATGAATCCACTTGAAGCACCAAATAGTCTAAATATGCTCTAAAAGGCATTTTGGGATACGAGTCAAGATTTTCACTCGACGTGCTTGATCACATGGCCAAGGCTTGATTCATGAGACAGATTTTTGTTATTGGTTTTTAAGACAACATTGAAACCCAGAATGCTTTAATATCAGAGAATCTTATCGGGCACACTTACATTTTAAATGATTCTGTGATAAAAAAAAAAAAATTCCAGTTAATCATTTGATCCATAGAAAGTTGGACAACAGTGAAACGTGTCCGTCACAGTTTCCCAAAAAACAACCTGATGTCTTCAAATTAAGGCTGCAACCAATTGATCATGACATGTATTGATTAATCTGTCAATTCTTTTTTTGAATAATCGTTCAGTCAATAAAGCAGAGTATGAGCTCTTCAAATGTCTTGTTTGGTCTGACAAACTATCCGAAACCCAAAGATATTCAGTTAACTCTCGTATGAAATAGAGAAAAAGCGGATAATTGGGTTTCGGGCATTTATCAAAACAGTTTTAATCAAAATAATGTTCTATATATTAATCTACATATCAATTATTTAAAAAGTTAACCATTGATAATTCTCTATCCAGTTGTCTCCATCTTTTCTCTACATCCTAAGTCAATATCCAAACGTGGAGGTGAAGACTGAACGCGTTCTGCAGGAGGCGAGAGGAACGCTGACATTTAAAAAGCTGCGTTTAAAACATGCGAGTTCTCTCACAGTATTTCAGAACTCTGTGTTCTCATGCTCGAAAAATAGCTCGAAGCCACAAGAGTCTTCACTCGCCGTTCTTTTAAGTTCCCTCCACATGCAATAAACTCCTTTGTAAAGTGTGAAAAGGACAAGGACCGCCTAAATGCTGTTGTGCTTCAAGATGATTGGAGCTGAGGAAACAGACTTGTGTTTCCTGTTGGAGAGCCAGGTGGCCCGAGAAGCAAGAGGAACGATCCGCTTTGTTCGCCGAGTTCACTGAGACGCCCTCAGGCCGGCGCTACGATGAGCCCCACAGGTGCACAAACCAAGTCCTTCATTCTGTCGAGCTACGGATCTCATTTAGTGTGAAAAGAGAGAGAAAAAAGAAAGAAAGTGCTGCAACTTGTCGTGAGATATTATTCAAACGGTTGTATGAGGAAACGTAGTCGCTCGTCATGTGTTAGATGTAAGTGAGACATTCCTCATTCATGTGCAATATTAATACAATTTATCTACCATGCAATATAAATATTATCGACAACCATTCAGTCGGACTATATCATATTTTAGTTATTGTTGTTTTTTTCACTGAGTTTTTGGTGATTTATACCATTACTGTGTGATTCCATATTTATTATACTTGATTGGATTTAGCTTTTTGTTCCTATGTCTCCTGTTTGTTTGTTTGTTTGCACTATCCACTATGCTGCTGTAATCCTGCATTTTAATTGAATTTAAATTGTAAAATTATGCAACATTAAAAATTAAAAATTAATAAGACTCAAGAAAAGTGAATCATCATGATGCGATCAGATTTATAGCTACAAGAGTACAATACGGCTACTCATTGATGTATCAATATTAATAATCTCATATATAATAAAATATCAGGCACAGGAGACATTTAACTGCAGAATGAGTACTTCTACTTTTACTGAAACTTTAAGCATATTTTGCTGATTGAGTCGGATTTTTAAACCAAGACTTTAACATTGTTCTCTTGCTACTTTTACTTATATAAATGATCAGAATACTTCTTTCACAATTAATTGTATTACCACACACAGCGACAGCTTCTTTACTCTCAAATAGAAACCAGGTCAGCAGAGAGAAAATAAAATCATTGAGCTGGACACAAACTAATTGCAACCTCCCTGCAGGCTTCACTGTTTGTTCCCATAATGCCAGTCGTCCTCTGGGGGAATCAGGGAGTGTCGCCATGGCAATACATTTAGCACATCCACTCACAGATGACGGAAGTACCTCTCAGGTTGTTGCTTCTTTGGGTTCCTTGTTGGCGGAGATGTATGAGTGTGTATATCTCCCCCAAATGAGGCTTTTAGAGCCGGATTCAGCCGTGCACACATTATTATTTCAGGAGAAGCTCAGCGGGGAGCACTGTCACCTTAAAGGAAAAGATTCAATCAAATTAAACAGTATATATGTTATTAATATTATTATATTTTGATGAAGAATAGAACAAGATTTTTATATTTACTTTTTCTAATTCTAGGTTACAATTTAGGAGTATTCTGCTTTTTTTGTGGTTTTGTGAGATTGGAGGTTTTACTCGTGCTACTCAGAGAATTGAGCTCCAGTCCAACACCCACAGTTCAGCCTGTGGTTATATCAAAAGCTTGAAGTCATCACATTTGAGTTGTATAGTAGTTTGTTTGTTTTACAACATAAAGAACAAACCTGGAACAGTTGTTGACAGTTTCCAATTAATTTTCAGATTATTTAGCAATTGTTTCATTGACAAATCCTAGCGTGTCTGCTTTAATCTGATCATAAGACATGCAGCTCAGGTGAAGAGCAGACTCTACTTGGGAATGTATGAATCTGTGAAAGGGGCCGGAATACAAATGAGTGTGTGTAAAGGATGGAGAGATGTAATGATATGAACAGGTATTTCTCTAAAAAATATATCTCGCACATCCTGGGACTCTCAAATACACAAACACATACACACCAATATTCCCGCAGTCAGGCACGCTGCTTCCCATCCTACGTGTTCTCGTCCCTCCCGAACCCACACATGATACTCCCTAAATCTCCCTTTCCTCCTCACAGAATAGAGGATCATTTAACACTGCGAGTCCCATTAGGTTGCGATGTCATCTGGAGTTAATTACCTTAAATATCTACAGAACAGGAGTCTTAAAAAAAAGCCCACATGTCAATCCAATCAAATCCCTTTCAGTCCTTCTCTACCTTTAAATAAACCTCACAGCTGTGGCTCCTAACCCAACCCGCTGAGTGAGTGATGGATGTGAGGTGCACTGAATGGCCTCTTCTAAGGCAAATGCAAGGAGGTGAGGTCATTAGGCGGTTGATTAAGCAAGCTACAGCCCCCCCTAATTTAATCGCATTAAGCTACAGGTTATAGTGCCGAAAGAATGCATTGGGTGTTTGCTGTTGAATTAACAGTTAGAAAGACGAGTGAGGCAGAAGAAAGAAAGAAAAAAGTGATTTTATATCAGTTGAAAGTAGAGAAATGTGGCTGACACCTAGAGGTGACTCACTGGTTTGTGGGTGTAACAAAATCATGCAGATTTAAAAGGGCCCCTGAGCATGTGAACAACCAGCAATTACACTAAATAATAACTCTAACACATGTATCTACAAAATTAACACTACATGAACAGCACTGAATAGAATAATAAAACAATTGGGTATCATTTATTAAGAGTTCAACACTCGTAGAAGTGGTTTGTGGCAGCCGGTTAGCTTTGCTTAGCAGATCAGGGACATGGAAACATGTAGAGGGAAACAGCTCGTAAACATGTTCATGATTTAGCTTTAGAGCTTTAGAGGAGCCCAATTTGCAATAATTTCAAACTTCCTCGTGGACGACCCGTTAGCTCGACCAATGGTTTGGAGTTTTCCTCAAAATCTGTAAACTTGTCAAACTTCTATTACAACTGTTACTTCCCCTGAAGCCATCTCCTAAATAAGTGAAGGCTGCAGCTGGAGAATTACAAGTACAGGCCATCGACATGCATCACCTGACCTTAACGCCTCAGACATCCTCCAGTATACAGCCTGTGATGCCAATTTCCCTCAATTAAATGTTTTTCAATTATAATGCTTTTTAAATGGTAACAAGTCAGAGTTTTATATTTATAGCAACAAAAAAGACGTTATTTTACAATATTCATGAGCCTCTAAGATCTTCAAAGCCTTTTAAGAAGAACATGTGGCACAACTTCTGGCAAACGCTGGTGGAAGTATTCCGAGCCAGAAAACACACTCACACAGAATTCAAATCGGCCTGATAGGCAAGACAGCCCGAAAGAGAGTGTTTTGGATTCATCCGGGCTCGCTTAACGCTCCAGAAATTAATGCTGAACAACATCTTCATGCATCAGTGAAGCCGTGAACGCGTCCCCGCTCATCACTGGCATGTGTTTGCACTCAACGACGTGTTGTTTGTCTGTTAAGAGTCTGTAAAGTTTCTTCTTGCAGCGAAGTGAGTGCTCGACAGTGACGTTTTCTTTTCAGGGCATCCTACCGCATTTGCAGAGGTTCCAAGTTTAAGTATATCATGGCTCCTCTTTGGTCCCTTCACACCGACTGTGAGGGGCTTCAGAGACGGAACACTCGGGAGATAAAAGCGAGCGAGGAACTGGTGAAAGTAATCAGTTTAGCACTTCCTCTCTCCCTGATCTCTCCCAGCTGACTCGCGCTCCTGTCAGAGGAAGACGAGACGAGGACTCCTCATTCGATATGACACTGTGCATACGGGATGTGAAGGATGTATTCAGGCCACACTCACTATAGCCGCTGCTCGAATGTTGCATTGCAGCATTTTATCATCCAGGATTTGACACTGACGGGGTAGCAGCGAGCCTCAAATGTCACCAACAGAGGGAATACGAGTTCAGATACGTCCCTTTCTGCCTTATCAGGCTGAGGGGAAAGACGTCTCTCCAACCAAGTCTCAACTTTTACTTCTTCCCTGGAAATAAAATATGTCTGCATAAGAGAATAAAGTTTGTATCTATAATGCGGGTGCCTTTTTTATTCTTTTCCCCTTTTTCTTTTGAATGACAGCCGAATGCATTACAAGGGAATAAATGTGGGCTGAAATCGTTTTACATTTTTATACCGACTAAATGTATGAACTGTACGCTGCATTGCAGGTACGGGGTTATTTTCCTTCTTTTTGCTGTTGTGTGAGAACATATGCAGCATAAATGCTACTGTGAATATCACAAAAGCCGAAACAAAAGTGCTAAAATCACTCAATGACCGAGCCTCAGGAGGACTTCACAGACAGAATAATGATTGCAGCTGACTGCTAGAATTTAGTTTAATAGTCGGTTGTAGAAAAAGAAATAACTTTCATTGTAAAAAACATAGAAAGACTAAATAATATGTCATAGGTAATCACAAAATATTGAAATTAACTAGTGGAGGGTCCAACGGCATCACGGCTAAACAGAAAACAGTGAATTGAACTCAGAAAAGAAGTGAAAATAGGCCCAAAAAAAGCATTGTGTAGATTTTTGAGAATTAGCTCAAATATTGCTGTGTATTAATTTACTTTCTTGCAATGTCTGCGTGCTCATTTAGATAGATAGATAGATAGATATATACTTTATTAATCCCCAAGGGGAAATTTGTCGTAGCAGTAGCAGCACCAATAAACCAAACACACATGAATAAAAAATAAAATATAAAAATAGGGATGAAAGATATAGAAGCATACAAAGCAAAATATAAAATAAAATATATATGTATATATACAACATATATGCATACACAATACTAATGACAATTAAACTAAGCTAGAGGAGCACTTGAGCTGTTACCTGAAGCATTTGAAAACAGTCAGCTGACATGTAGCTCTGTCCGAAGGTGAAACATCCACCTGAGCAGCTCTCTAATTAACACTTTATCCCATTTTGTCAAACAAAATGTAGCGTAAAATCAATAAGTTTTGTTTGACTGGGACAGAGATAAGCTAACCGCGATGTTTCCTCATGCCTTCAGATCTTTACGCCAAAGCTAAACTCAGCCGAGCGTCCTCTAGCTGTGGCTTCATGGTACGAGGGGTAGGTGTTAGGAGGGGAATGGGTCAGGCATCAAGCCCCCCACCTGCCAGATTTCAAAGAGATGGTGTCCCTTTTCAAAATATGATGCCATATCGGTTTGTAAATTGAATCTCGGCGAATAGAGGAAGGACTGGATGCTTCCTCATAAATATATGATTGTGAATAAGTTAACAAAGTGTCCTTTAAAAGCGTTCATGAATATTTCCCTACCAATCACGACACGGAGACATTTATATTGATGTGAGATACTCAACACAATATTTATTTGTGATTTATATGTGATGTTTGGTGTCTTCAAAAATACAAAGACATGTTAATATTTGTCGTAGTACATTTTATGATGATGTTGTTAAAATATTTCATTCACAAGTATAAGTTTAACAAGAAAAACTAATATTTGTTGGTGTTTTCCAGAAGGGTGTTGAGCGATGTGTGAAATTATTTCTAACTCAACAAATATGTTTGTCTTGTGTGATATACCAATGGCTCTTTTGCTATTGGTTTATTTGTTTATTTTTCCCTGTATTTTGAATATGTGTTCTTTTGTCTGAAAAAAAAAGATATTCCTCCGGTCCGCCCCATGTCTAAGCTGTTACTGATTTTTAGAAAACAGTCTAAATGTATAAACTACGCTTCTGCTGTTATGCTTTTCGATCATGTGAGGAAGAGTCAAAATGCTGCTGTGAATAACATAAACTCTGAAAATAGTGCTAAAACAACTCAAGGACCATGCCAAATATGCACAATATGCTAAACCACAAATATTAAATTAAAATAAGAGTGAAAATAAGAGTGGAGAGAGTCAAATTGTATTATGACTCAATTAAATCTAATCACAGAACATAATGAGTTTAACTCGGACACATATTCTATAAAAAAATCTTTTTTTAGAGATGCTGCGTAACAACGCGGCGCTGCCACCGATGTCCTTTTTAATAACACTTTCTCACACTTGTTAATTTTTTCCCTGATCCCTCTTGGCCATAAATTACTCAACTAATGCCCAAACAGCAGGAGATATTGCTGAATTATTCAAAGACCTCAATTAGCAATTAAGGGCTTAATGAATAGAGGTCTTGGCTGGGCCGTTCTGCTGCCAGCCCACGGCAGCCCAGAGGAATCTAATCTCTCCGTTAGGACCTGGACAGTAAACACGAGCTAGCTGTGCCGAGCAGATGGAGAATAGCTTGTTATTTCCCACATATAATGAGCCACTTGCTTTGCTGTTTTTGAGCCCTGTTTACATGGAATTCTTGTGGATCTTAACAAGGGCCGATGATTGTCACGCACTATTCTTATATTTTTCTTACACTCCATTCATTACCTTCTGCACAATACCTGTCTGAAGTTGGAACTGAAGGAGAAAACGCCAACAAAAGTAGAGCGATACCGAAGCACAGAGTGAAAAAAAGACGCTTTGCAATGCCAATCATCTTCAAGGAGCTTAGGCCTCAGACCAGAATATTAAAGATGGAAAGTACAGGCATACATCATGTGGCAGGTAGGTAGCGAATAAATTATCAGAGTGACTCTATTCTTTTATATTACTATTCTAGGAGTCATCTTCTATTCAGATATTTCCATACCTTTAATGAAGTGCAAGGCCATGCCTTATATGTGAAACCCCACAGGTATACATTCATACAGAACTCCTGAAGAGAGAATCCACTCCATGTTCCCCCATCCCCCCATGTGGAAGTTTGGAGGCTCACTGAAGCAGAGCGACTGAAGGTTGATGATCGCCTCCCGAAAATGAGTTGTACCATAATCTGATCCGAGCAACGTATAGCCTCGACCAGCATTGACAGCAGGGAGATAAAAGCGCCATGTGACCTATACGGTGCGAGGGGATGAAGCCGCATCTCTGGAAGACGTTTTATCTTGCATCTTACAATAGCAACGCTGCTTATCTCTGTAATCGGGGCATGTGTTCGTCCTTTTATTACATATCACAGAACCTGATCTGAGGTCAGTGTGCATAACGTGTGCAACTTAAAATAATTTGCACTGTCAGCTTTTGTAAACAGTAAAAAAAAAAAATGATACACAGATAAAGTTATTGGGTGACTTCAAAGGCAAACATGCCTTAGACGTTCCTCCACTGATTCCACAAGGACATGTTGTTTAAGGGGAACATTTGAACCTTGCGTTTCTGCATCACTCCTTTGCCTCCTGAGCGCTCTCAACATTGTATATTTTTAACTTCATTTGGAGACTTTCTTATCCTCACACTGTGAAGAAAAAAAGAGAACTCCTACATCAATCTGTGTATTTTAAGAAAAGTGAGAGAAAAAGACTCGACCTGCAGTTGTTGCAGGGAAGTCCACAGCTCCACCCGAGGGCATAAGAACATATGCCATGCATTCCCATATCTCTTGGCGCGGACATATTTCTCCATTTCTTTAATTCTCCTCTTGTGTGACTGCCATATATAGCTTTTCGCTCCACTAAGCTAAAGTAGCTGGGTTACTGGAGCTGTGAGTAATTAGCTGTTTCTGCTTTATGGCACTATAAAGCTGTGCAGTGAGGCTTATAACGTTGTTTTGATTTGCGGGGTGAATGGTTGAAAGTGAAAGTGGGCAAGAGGCCGCACATGTGTGGAGGATCATTCAAACAATCGGCAGGTGGCATCAAATGAATCAAATATACGCATGAAGGATGTGGCAAATGGATTTTCCCAACTGAAGGCTAAAACTCTAAGAGCTGTTTATCATTTCATTCCAATGTTGGCTCTGGTCGCTATCGGACATTACAAGTAATAAAGTGTATAAGACACACATTTTGTAAACACTTTGACACATGAGTGAATAGAGGCTTTTGTATACTTTAAAACACCTTTAATTAAAGGCCAACGCTAATGAAACTATATTATTATGTACATTTTATTTCAGTGGATAAATATCATAAAGCCGATTGGTTCCCACTAATTCTTTACAAACAGCTTTACAAATGTTGGGGACTATTTTCAACTGTGGATTAATACCTTTGTAAGTAAAAACAGCAACAGCATGCTGTACTTAAAATAAACTACAGTACCCATGGTTCATCTTACTAAAAGGAACATGTTTTTCAGCCTTTTTTAATGTGGTTTACACAACCCACTTGCCAGAACAAAAAGTGGCATTACAGGTTTCTTTAAACCACAACGTGCGTCGAATGTTTACGTTTCTTCAACAAAAGTAAATTTCACAAATATGTCATATCAACATAAAACTATTTGATTAATGTTTAACAAAGATCAATTAAAAAACAACAACAAGGTAACATGATAAAGTTACTATCATAAATGCATAACCGCACTCAGTGGACTTTCTTTCGTTATGTTACGTATCAAGTGCAAAGTCAACTTTTACTTTACGTCTCCTGAGTGGAAGGCCTGTGTTGGTTTTGATCAATTCACCACCCATGTGACTTCAATAACGGCCGCTGCATATGCTACCTAGCAACAAAAAAAACGTTTTCCTCTGACATACTGAAACCACACAACCCTCTCCTGGATCCTTGGTCTCTTTTTTAACTTCTCTGGTCGCTAACTTGTTTCCTCTCAATCATCTGAAACGCATCAGGTGGTGTTTAAGTGTTACTGGCTACGCTTGGTGGGAAACTGTGTCTGATCAGAGCTCGTCGTCTATTGGTCATAAAGACAGAAACAGGAGAACATTCCTGTCAACTGGTATTTGCATATACTTTCACATTATATACACTTATATCTACTCTATACACTTTGCTTTTTTATCTCTATTTAATTTGTTTTCTCCATTTAATACACACACACACAATATATATATATATATGTTTTTTTTTAAACAAAACAAGCTTTTTCAAGTTTAAAATATACAGGAACTCGTTCAGGGAAAGTATTATCTTATCAAGGGTGAAACCTCTTTTCCAGCCTTTTCAATGGGGGTAAAGAGCTTGAAATAGCTCAGAAGAAGACGTGTGTGCTGGAGAGGGCCGGAGTTAGTGAATGGAGACACTTTACTTCCAGGCAAGAATCAGCTTTTTCCAGCTGTCACTGTCATAAAGTGTTGGCAGCTGTCCATGGTGGTGAAATCCACCACTATTTCTCCGAAAGGAAAATATAAAGAGCTGACCGTGGTGCTGAAAGACTGGTTGCTGATCGGTTTATGGCACGTCTCACAACAGAACTGGGCATCTGGTGCACACACATACCGTTGTTTATGGCAAAGAAGACCGACTCTGTATTTAAAAATGTCTTGAATATGACTAATGCAGAGAACATAGCGTGCAGATCCAAGAATAGGAGGTCTAATAGGGAGCAGTGGGGATTACCACATGCATAATGTAACCGGGAACTGTGCCATGTGAAGTAGATAGCACATATGCGAGTGCGCTTGCGAATTTAAAAACAAAGAAACACACTCTTTCACATACACATGAGCATGCGCTTATCTTTTGTTGTGTTTGTCTTACTCCCTCATCTGTTTTTCTCTTTGGTTATCTTTCGCTTGCAGCGATATAAAAAGAGAAGCAGTCCCCCAAATCGGTTCTTTGACCTATAGTTTGAAAGCTGGAGCAGCTCGAAAACGTTTTTCATCCGTGTCTCAAAGAAGATGGACTCCGTGGTGCGTGGCTTGCAGGCAGCCCACATGGTACACCTGCTAGGGGTCAACGATCATCCCGGCCCACGGATGCATAAAGACAGGCCTCGACTGGACAGAGACAGATTATTGCCCGGTCCAGAAACGACGAGCAAAACTTTATTCCCCCCGTCCTCCTCTCCTCTCTTAGAGATTCAGTGCATATAGGCATGGCTCTTCTTCCAGAGCAGCCTCCCACCTCATCCCCAGCGAGAGATAAGTATTGTTTGCGTAGCAGCACATTTCATGCTCGGCTTCCCCCACCTGTTCCCTGACCTGAAAAGTCTGAAGGCTGGAATAGCTTGTCAGATGCCTTCACCCATATCTTTCCAGGTTGATTGAAAGGAGGTTTTGTCTTATGAAGGTTTGGAAAGCATTTCTTCTTAGCGGAGCACAAAGAAAACACTTTGGTCAAGGATTTTAAAGAGGGGATTTCAGCGGTTATTTAAAGGGATAATTTAACTTTTCTTTTTGTCTGTTCATTGCGGTCATATTTGTGCTTCAGAATTTGTCACCCGCAGGCGTGCGGTGTCAAGGTCAAACTACTAATCAAATCTATCTGCCTGATTTGCATAATGAAGGGGTGCACATTTTTTTTGCCTTGGCCTTAAGGACACCATCCACACCTCCCCGTCCTCCATCGACTCATTCAGACAGTTTAAATATCCACGCTCCTCTGTGTGATGTGCGAGTGTGAGTGGTTGCCACTTATCACTCCCAAACATTATGAGGTTTGTGTGTGAAGGGAAGAGAGAAAGGGCGAAGGAGCACAGCTGTGTCTGGTTTAATTGGCAGGAATCTGTTGTTGCTTCTCTTTTGTGTTGCACAGCAGTCATTTGCATTCATAGACTTGTTTTACATTTTCCAAATGAAGAAAAGCCAACACGAATATTGCATTCTTTGATATATATATATATATATTTATATATCACATTTCATTATTTCTCAAAACATAGAGGAACATGGATTTAGGTTGAAACATGTCTTTAATTGTGGCATGCTGTTTGATGTGAGTTTCTTTTCCTTTGAAGACACATCTACTCTATTAAAAGATCTGAAACAATTTGACAGTGCAATACAAATCCAGCTTTGTCCGAGATATCCGTTTTGCAAATCAAAAAAGTTTCCATTTGCTCGTTAAGGTTGCATAAAGAAGTAAAGAAGAAAACACCAAAACAAACTCCAGCAAAGTGAAATGTCTTACCTATTAGAAAAGCAAAATCCTCACAGGTGAAAATCAAAACAGTTACATGTGCGCCCCTGGGAGACGTCTCCAACACCAGAGAAACACTGCACGATCAGGGGGACGTACCGAAACCAAGATCACAGCTAAACAAGCCATGCCAGAGGAGAAAGGCGTGAAAATAAGCAAAAGGTGGATTACAACAAGAGGGCTCGTAAAGAAAGCTGCTTCGGAAAGAGAAGAGAGGGAGAGCAGGGGGGGGGGGGGGGGGTCGGGACGGGGGGTGGGAGAAGAAGAAAAAGAAGAAGAAGAAATATCAAGAGCGTCCGCAAAGCACGTATAGGGCTATTTCTCAGCGGATGTCGCCGGAGCAACAACACTCAGCATCCAAGATTGAAATCACTGCATGCAGAAAACGAGGAAAACATTTGTTCCCCCCATGTCGGAACACCAAGAAAAGCAAGAAAAAGAGGATAAAAATATGCTTAAGAAAAAGGCAGTGGAAAATGTACTCACCGAGCGGGAGTAAAAAGGTTCAATTAAAAAGAAATTGGGCGTATAGCGGCGGCGGACCGGTGGTGTGCAGGCGCGTGTACACCGAGGCTCTGCGTCCCCTTTGCGCTCTCTATCGCTGCCGGTGGTTGAGTCACGTGACTCGGGATTGGCCAGAGTTTTTGAATCGTCGAAGCTTTTCCCCCTCTTGTGTCTCCACGTGAAGGCATTCAGCGCTGTAATGGACAGAAGCCTCGCTGGTAATGTCATTGATTTGAAAGACATTGTCCCAGGAGGGACGTTGTCCCAGTAGGGTTCCGATGGATATTTATTTTGACTTCCCTCTCTGAATTTAAGTGAATAAATGCATTCGGATTGTATTTTAATAACAAATAAGTCACACACCTCTGTGTGAAATTATATATTATAGGTTGTTATAGGTTATTATAGGTTATAGGTAATATATATATATATATATATATATATGATCATACGATTTTATTTGGGGATCCTTAATATAAAAAATGTTTAACTGTTGCCTCCTACAATTGGTCAGTGAAATGTTCCTGAATTGAAATATGCCGTCAGTTAGGTAAAAAAAGATATAAAGAATCAAAGTTAGTGAGACGATAAATCGGATAACAAAACAGAAAAAGAAAACAAGTTCGACACAAAACTATGCTAAATTGACTTTCTTTTCATCATTTTTTGTAAATAAATCAAATTATAATGACTGTTTATTGTAACGTCTAACTTTTTAGTTTAACTGATCAGTTCAGGATAATGTATATATATGTATATATATAATAAATGACACGACAAATGGCCTGTGTTCATTTGTCGGTGCAGTCTAGAAAAAACATTCAACATTTTTTGTGAAAACAAACATTTTGTGGAGTGACATTGCTTTGTTTGAAGTACGGTGCAGGAATTCTCGCTCACTGTCGTCAACACGAGGAGGGATCCAGAACGACCACGCGCTGCATTACTGCAGTGGACGTGAAAGCCAAACCCCAAATTCACTCTGGTTTGGGAACGAGCTTTGCCTACTCGCTAGATTTGTGTTGTCTCTTTGTCCATGTGTCTGACATTGTGGTCTTTGATACATGCTTGTAGATTCAGTGGGGCAACACACACCAGGTGCCCAAAGGGAGGCAGGCAGAAAAATACCAACACAGCAAAATAAAATACACATCTAGAGGGTGATGATTGAGAGGGATTATTTTAGTATGAGTCAAAAGGCGACACTGTTTTTGATAAAAAGCCTGCATAGTCTACCTTTAATGTTTGATTGGCACTAAATCAACTTGGTTAAGCGGAGAAGGGAAAGATTGCAGTTAAAATAAATACTTAGTAAAGGAAAAATATTGTTGGGATTGTACTCAACAAAGTATGATGTGAAGAACAACAAACAACATGTCATGATCCAGAGTTGTTGTGTCTTATTTTGAAGTCCCTGTCTCTCGTGTCCTCTGTTTCCCTGCCTTTCCTGTCCTTGTGATTGTCTGCCCTGGTCCTGATTGTTTCCACCTGTGTGATTGCTAGCCCCGCCCTCATTGTGTCCACCTGTGTCTCGTTCCCCGGTGTCCAATCACCTGCACCTTTAGTTTGTGTCTGTGGTCATGTTTAATTTGCATTTGTCCTTGACCTGATTTCTGTAAAAGATCTTTCTGTGAAAAAGTTGTTGGCATTTGGCTCCTCCCTCTCTCTGTCTACGACATCCTGACACTTCGCTACTAGGAAAAAGTACAGCAGGTCAAATTCACTCTGTAAACTTGAATGACTTTCACGAGCCAGTTTGAGAAGTGATTTGACCCTTTGCCTTAGTTTTCTCTGCAGAATAAGTTTAACACTTGTCTGACCACTTTAGGGTGTTTCTTTTGTTACATTTCTATATCTCAGCAATTATCTTGGTGACCTTACTGGTATCACAAGTAACAGATGGCCAAAACTAGTGAGAACCAAACTCCCCAGAATTATCTCCAGTGGCAGCACCACATCCACAGCATTAGAGGGAATATTTTGTAGAAAATTACTTTAGAGTAGAGACTGTGTCTGTCCCACGGCCACTTCAATTAAATAAATCAAAAGTAAGCAGAAGAGGAGTCGTACACAATAACCTTATACAAGTTAACACAATTATTTCAGCAGTGCAACAAAATAGGTCTATTAAATGTGGTCTCCTAAATATTCGATCTCTGTCATCTAAAGCTGTGTTACTGAATGATTTAATATCAGATAATCACATTGATTTATGTTGCCTAACTGAAACCTGGCTGAGCCATGAAGAATATGTCTGCCTGAATGAATCGACTCCTCCAAGTCATATTAATACTCACATTCCTCGAGGCACCGGTCGAGGAGGTGGAGTAACCATCTTTGAATCGAGCCTATTAATTAATCCTCAACCAAAATTACACTACACCTCATTTGAAAGCCTTGTTCTTAGTCTTTCACATCCAACCTGGAAAACACTACAGCCAATTCGATTTGTGATTCTGTACCGCCACCAGGTCCATATTCAGAGTTTATATCTGAATTCTCAGAATTTATATCAAGTTTGGTTCTTAAAACCGATAAAGATATTATTGTTGGAGATTTTAATATCCATGTGGATGTTGATAATGATTGCCTTAGTGCTGCATTCATCTCCTTGTTGGACTCGATTGGCTTCTGTCAGAGTACAGAAACCACTCACAGCTTTGGCCACACGCTGATCTTGTTCTTACTTATGGCGTTGACATTGAGCATTTGAGCGTCTTCCCACAATCCTCTTCTGTCAGACCACAACCTCATAACTTTTGAATTTATACTACCGGGTGTACTCCGTTAGTCAAAGTTTCTACACTAGATGTCTAACTGATAGTGCTGTAGCTAAATTTAAAGCGATTCCTTCTGTATTTGATTCGATACCACGTCTCAATATAACAGAGGACTCCTGGTCTAACTTTAGTCCGTCCCAGATTGATCATCTTGTTGACAGTGCCATAGGCTCTCTGAGAATGACACTGGACTCGATAGCCCTCTGAAGAAGAAGACAGTGAGGAAGAGGAGGTTTGCTCCTGGTATAACCCTCAGACCCGCAAACTGAAGCAAGCGTCACGAAGCTTGAGCATATGGCGTTCAACTAATCTCGAAGAATCCCGCTTAGTTTGGCGAGATAGTCTTAAAACATATAAGAAGGCCCTCCGTAATGCCAGAGCAGCCTATTACTCATCAATAATAGAAAAAATAAAAACAACCCCAGGTTTCTCTTCAGCACTGTAGCCAGGCTGACAGAGAGTCACAGCTCTGTGGAGCCGAGCATTCCTATAAACCTTAGTGGTAATGACTTTATGAACTTCTTTAATGAAAAGATTTTAACTATTAGGGACAAGATTAATAATCTCTTGCCCATAACCAGTGCCAATCTGTTCTCAAGTGGAATGGCCTTGGAAACCGCTGTATGCCCTGGTGTATATTTGGAGGATTTTCTCCTATCAACCGTGACCAATTATTTTCAACGGTTTCTACTTGAACACCTCTACCTGTCTCTTGGACCCCATCCCGGCGAGGCTGCTTAAAGACGTTTTGCCTTTAATTGGCGGCTCTCTATTAGATATTATCAATGTGTCTCTGCTAACAGGCCACGTACCACACTCCTTCAAGGTGGCTGTTATTAAACCTCTCCTGAAGAAGCCCACTCTGGATCCAGAGGTATTGGCTAACTACAGACCGATCTCTAACCTCCTTCCTCTCCAAGATCCTTGAGAAAGTGGTGCAAATCAGTTGTCGACTTTCTACATCATAATAGTTTATTTGAGAAATTTCAATCAGGATTTAGAAAACACCACAGCACCGAGACGGCACTGGTGAAAATTACAAATGACCTCTTAATGGCAGCAGATAAAGGACTCCTCTCTGTCCTGGTCTTGTTAGACCTTAGTGCTGCATTCGACACCATTGACCATGACATCCTGTTACAGAGACTGGAGCAGTCGATTGGCATTTCAGGCACGGCACTAATTTGGTTTAAATCCTATTTATCAGATCGATCTCAGTTTGTATTTGTAAAGGATGACGCCTCGATAACCACCAACGTTAATCACGGAGTTCCACAAGGTTCTGTGCTTGGACCAATTTTATTTACCTTATACATGCTTCCTTTGGGCAATATTATCAGGAAACACTCCATAAACTTTCATTGTTATGCAGATGACACTCAACTATATTTATCGATAAAACCAGAGGAGAGCAACCAACTCTGTAAAATTCAAGCATGTCTTAAAGACATAAAAACATGGATGACCTGCAACTTCTTGATGTTAAACTCAGACAAAACCGAAGTAATTTTAATCGGCCCTGAGCACCTCAGAGATCAATTATCTGGTGATGTGGATTCTGTAGACGGCATTGCCCTGGCATCCAACACCACTGTAAAGAATCTTGGCGTTATCTTTGATCGGGACTTGTCCTTTAACTCCCACGTAAAGCAAATCTCAAGGACTGCATTCTTTCATCTCTGTAATATTTCAAAAATCAGGCACATCTTGTCTCAAAAGATGCAGAAAAATTGGTTCAGCGTTCGTTACTTGAGACTGGATTACTGCAACTCCTTATTAGCAGGCTGCTCTAATAAATCTCTTAGGTCCCTCCAGTTGATCCAGAATGCTGCAGCTCGTGTTCTCACTAAAACTAAGAAAGAGATCACATCACTCCTGCACTAGCTGCTCTGCACTGGCTCCCAGTAAAATCAAGAATCACTTTTAAAATTCTTCTCTTAACCTACAAAGCCTTGATTGGTGATGCTCCATCATATCTTAAGGAGCTTGTCGTACCATATTGCCCCACTAGAGAGCTCGCTCACTAAATGCGGGACTACTTGTAGTTCCTAGAGTCTTAAAAGTAGAATGGGAGCCAGAGCCTTTGGTTATCAAGCTCCTCTTTTATGGAACCAGCTTCCAATTTCAGTCCGGGAGGCAGACACAGTCACCTCGTTTAGAGTAGACTTAAGACCTTCCTCTTTGACAGAGCTTATAGTTAGGGCTGAATCAGGTTTGCCCTGGTCCAGCCCTTGATATGCTGCTATAGGCTTATAGCTGCGGGGGACGTTTAGGATGCACTGAGTACCTATCTCCTCTTTTTCTCTCCTTAAGGATGAATTTTCATCTCTCAATCACACGTTACTAACTCTGCTTTCTCCCGGAAGTCCTTTTGACTTTCGTCTCATGGGGTCATCGGACCCTATGAGGCAACATAGATCTATCTGCCTGATGGATCGTCTGGGTCGTGGAATTCCTGCTCATGACTACGCCACTGTCCTGTTGAGACTCCGCCCTCCTCCTCCCCACCGCCATCTGCCTGATGGATCGTGGAGGTCTCCATCGTGGAATATGCCTACTATGAACTATTCATACACTCTGTCATATTCATTGAATGTATTTTAACTCTAAATCTGTCCTTCTGTACACATTACATCTATTGCATCTGTCCATCCTAGGAGAGGGATCCTCCTCTGTTGCTCTCCTCCAGGTTTCTTCCCTTTTTTTCCCCCTGAAGGGTTATTTGGGAGTTTTTCCTGGTCCGATGTGAGGTTTTGGGGCAGGGATGTCTATGTGTACAGATTGTAAAGCACTCCGAGACAAATTTGTAATTTGTGAAATTGGGCTATACAAATAAACTGAATTGAATTGAATTATCATTTCTCTTGTTATAGCTCCTTGTGGCTCATTATGCTATTTATATAAATTAATAAACTAATAAACCAATTATCATCATTGCTAAAGGCTGTTATCGTTCACTGCACAGTTGAAAAGGGTTTCCACATATCCCCACAGCTCTCGGTGCTCGCTCATTAAATACGACTTAACAGATTAATCAACTGACTTTAAATGGAGTCTCATAAGAATATTGATCATCAATTTGGATGTCAATGCTTGGGGCACTTCTTAACAGAGTTTAAAACTCAGTAAATCCTGCGCAATGATTTTCTGTAGGTGAGAGGCAATACTGTGAGAATCTTCCCAAACATTAAAGGAACGGTGTGTGACATTTAGGGAGATGTATTGGCAGAAATTAAATACAATATTTATTCAATACTTCAGTGTATAATCACCTGAAAATAAGAACAGCTGCCTCGTTTCTACAGGACAAACCAACCTGCTTCAGCTTCCCGACCGTTAGTTGCGCTGGTGTTTTGAACACGGGGGGGAAAAACCTCCGTTGCTCTTGAGGAACAGCAGCATTTATTTCTGTGCAAACTGCAACTTCTGCTGTAAATTCCCTTTAAATCCTCAACGCTAAACTGTCTCTCATGGGCCCTGCTGCTAATCCAATAAACAACCCAACAAAACGTACACCCCGTACCTTCAACAGCGACTCACTGTCACAAGTGGTATTGCAAGGAAGGCCGCCCACACTGTGACCGCTTCACATTCTGTTGATAATGATAACTCGTGTTTTTATTCGGTTCATAAACTAAAATGTCGGCCAGATCTTACACGTGACACCTTTAGGGTAACCGCAGGACAAAGGAAATGTGCGTCCTGCCGTGTATTCTGGTCTCGAAAGCGAAAGCCTCGAGGCTGGCTTGTCGTCGCGGTTCATTGTATCGTATTGTACGGTTCTCTGTGAGGTTGACAGAACCACGGTTCCTTCACATTTCTCGACGGCCGTGTCGTCGGGGAGGAACAGAAGTGTCTGTTGCCACTGCAGCGTCTGCCGGTCACGCGAGCAAAGGGTCTGTATGGATCAGCGGCTTCTCAAGGGGCCGCTGGGCAGAGACGGACAGATGTGAAGGCGGCACTCGTCCTACCTTGACTCCCCGTGTTCCTCTTGCAAGGATAGATTTTAGCACCAGAGCGGCATCCATCCGACATGTTTTTGTTCCCTTGTGAGATTATAGGGTGTGATTTAGGATGGTGCTAAAATCTCCCAATGTGTTAAAAGGCTGTTGTTTAAAATTGTTACAGCCAAATGACTCGGAGCCGGTAGAATTTGCCATTTGTAAGTTCAAACGTTGCCTCGTCAGGATGTACGTTTTTGCTGAATGGAGGTTTACACAACCAGCTGTATGGTTTGTGTGTAACGTCCTTTATGTTCTGAGCAACCACTGCGAGTTTGACTTTATTCAGGTATGCCATGCATATGCAGAGAAATATGTATGCAGTTTAGAATGAGAGGGAAAAAGAAGATTTTGACCTTTTCATGACCTTTACATTGACCTTTGACCCGATCGATCCCAAAATCTAATCAAATGGTCCCCGGATAATAACAAATCATCCCACCAAATTCCATGCGATTCAAGAGGATGTTGACCTTTTCATGACCTTGACCTTGACCCGATCGATCCCAAAATGTAATCAAATGGTCCCCGGATAATAACCAATCATCCCACCAAATTTCATGCGATTCTGTTTTAAACTTTTTTTGTTATGCAAATAACATGCATACAAATAAATAAATAAATACACGGCGATCAAAACATAACCTTCCGCATTTTCAATGCGAAGGTAAAGATGCAAACTTGCTCTTCAGAGTTGAGGGAAGAGGCAGAGTCAGGTGATAAGAAATTAAACTAAGAGGTCAAAAAAGTAGTTGTAATTATATCTTCTCTGATGAACAGCTGAGTTCAGCACAGCATGATGGCGTCATCAGCCCCGGTGTGGGAATGTGTGGCCTGATCGCTCTGCAGCAACACATACAAATATTCTGGGACTCCGGGAAAAAAGAAACTTAAAAAATAAAAATAGAGTGACACTTTCTTCTGCAGTGTCACGCGCAAGTCTCCGAGCAGCTGCCACTCCAGCACAGTGTGACCAATAAATCCGTTATCTGTTCATCTCCATCCAACTTCGCCCGGCCCAATACACATTGGTGATTCTCTGGATGGGATCCCAAGCTCTGTGGGAATAGTCCAACAGTATCTGGCATGCAGCTCGTCTTAGCCGATACTCTGGCCGACACTCCTAGCTCAGAGAAGGCGACGATTGCAGACAATATGTTCGTTTGTGTGTGTGTGTCTGCGTGATTGTGTGTGTGTGTATGTGTCTGTGTGAGTGCATGGCGTCTTCCTTGAAATACCTGAATTATTCCACGTCTCAGGTCGAACCCTGTGTCTGCACTCAGCACTAATCACAGTGTGGAACAGGACATGTAATGCAACGCTAATGGCCGAGGGTCTGATGCTTGGCCTACAACGTCACCTCGTCCAACACGAGTAGTGCATTAGCAGCAGGGATTCACTATCCTCACACTGACTGGAGCCATTCAATTCAATTTAGGACATGTCGAAAGGGAAGTGAATGTGGGTAGCTGAGTGGTGTGTACATGTAAACCAAATCAGCTTTATACTGTTAAAATTCTGTCAGTATTACAAAGGTTCTGTGGGGGATGGAAAAACAATGTCTCCTCTGTGGGATTCTAGCTCTGCCCCATTTTTCCAGCATCTCTTTGCATACACTGCCATTTCTCACAGAAATCACGGTGCAAAAAAAAGAAGTAATTTGAGTGTCTGCAAGATTCATGGAAACGCCATTTGTGCTGCTTACTCAAAAATAATGATGAAGCAAAAGGTCATTACCAGATATCATCGGTGTGTGTGCGTGTGCTTTTTGCTTGCATGCCTGAGAGTGAGAGCGTGTGCATGTTCAGATCATGTGTTTGTCCGTGCCCGCATGCACACGACCGGCGAGGCTTAACCTTTTCATGTGTTGCACGTTGACATTTCCTGATTCTGCTGTGTTCCTCTGTGAAGCCAGAACCCTTGACATTCTTGAAGCTCACATTTCCCTGAGCTGCTTGTCCTGTCAGCTCTCATATCTATTGCAAAGCCGGCATCAAACCCCTAATTACATCAGATGTACAAGCTCATTTATCCCCCTGTCAATACAAGATGAAATGTTTTGCTTTAAAGCAAAGTGTTCAAAAGTAATTTGGATATCTCAATGATCTTGTTTCATCCACGTGGGGGAAATAATCATAAAAAATACTTCTAAAGCCCGATAGATTTCACAACATACGTTAGCTATGTGTCTAGTTTAAGTCTCTCTAAACAAACCTGATGCTTCAAGCTCTCTCTCTCACCCTCTCTCTCTCTCTCTCTCCCTCCCTCTCTCTCTCTCTCTGTCCATCAAACTTCACTCACTGAAATTAAAAACCGCTCATGCTACCGGCTCCTAAATGAGCCCTGACACTTAATGACGATGTGAGTTTGAGTCCATCTGTTCATTTGGCTTCCCAATATGGCTGTCCATATGCTGCGGGTCTCCGTAACACACTGTGAAGTAACCTGGAAAACAAAGGGATCCACCTCATGGTATTATTATTCCAAACTAAAAGAGAAAAGGCGGAGTTAAATTAACGTGTCGACACACCATACATTTAAGTTTTTTTAAATGCATTCATAAAAAATGGATTCAGTCGATAAACCCCCAGAGAATTATCACCTGACTCGACTCCGTCTCTCTCTGGCGTTTCAGTATCTTTCAACAACTTTACTGTTATAGTCAACTTCTTGTCCAGATGCAGCAGGCAACTGTTTTTCAGAATAAAATAGCTCTTAATTCATACCTATATCTTTAGAAAAGAGCTGCCAAGGATATTGTCCTTGGCCCTTGGTGGAGACCAAAACCGGAGCGTAAATTAGAGGGATTATTTTACTTAGATTCATCAGGTGGATAGAAACATACATTCTGTGTTCCTCCGTGTCTAATATGTATATAGACAACTGTTTCCTGATACAAATACACAGCCACGACTGTATAAGGTAACAATGTGTCATTGGCTTTGGCTTCCATTTCATTTAATTTCATTTAATTTATTTGTAAAGGGACCGTACACATTAATCAACCCATGGGTAAATGTGTTAATGTTAGCTAAGGCTAAATTTCAGCTTTGGTCCCTGTGGCCAGATGTTACAGCCTTCACTAAAGGAGAATGAGGTTAATACATTAACATAACTAGAACGGGCACTCGGTAGAGCGCATACCTTCGCATATCACAAGATTGGGCATTGAATTATGAACATGTTGGCATTAGTTGCATGCCAATTGGATACCGCGCTATGGTAAAAAGAAGATGTTGACCTTTCCATGACATTGACCTTGACCTTTGACCCGATTGATCCCAAAATCTAATCAAATGGTCCCCGGATAATAACCAATCATCCCACCAAATTTCATGCGATTCGGTTTTAAACTGTTTTTGTTATGCGAATAACACGCATACAAATAAATAAATAAATACATGGCGATCAAAACATAACCTTCCGCATTTTCAATGCGAAGGTAATAAAAAAGCAATAAGCATACAGGTTACGATAAGACACTGGCCTCCTACCAAAATCATTGAAAAATAAAAATAATAAAATAAAATAATAAAATAAAATAAAAACAGACATTTAAAGACCACATTTGGTTTAACCCTCCTGTTGCCTTCGGGTCAATTTGATCCGATTCAATGTTTAATGTCGGTGTTCTTTCGGTAGTCAACAAACAAACAAACATAAAGTACCTCACACTTAAACTTGGAAAACAATATTAATTCTAATAATTTTCTGGAGGTTTTAATTGCTGGGGTCAAATTGACCCCAAGGGTAAAATATGTCAGTAAATATAAAGGTAACAGGAGGGTTAAACATTGAATCGGGTCAAATTGACCCTAAGGCAACAGGAGGGTTAAATGGACCACTGGCTCTGAAGGAATGAGGCGGGAAAGTAGCCTCGTCAGCCGTCTTCCACGGCGTTGGGGCTAAATGTCAGCGTTTACCCCCCCGGCTGTTTGTTCGCAGAGAGACGTGTCTCTTGTGTTTCCAATTTGGAAAACATGCTTACTCTCATTTAGACTCCGATGCTCTTGTCAATGTAAATCAGGTGGGACTCTCGGTCTGATCGATGCAGACGTGAGAAAGGATTCACTCTGTGCACCCCAGGGACTCATCAATGACAGGAGTCTATTACTCCGGAGAGTGAGCAGGCGTGTGTGTGTGTGTGTGTGGGGGGGGCTGCTATGAATTGCAAATGTAAAACTACTTGCTTGCCTGCTATACAAACGCCATGATGTATTATTGCGCACTTGGGAATATGTGCCGATCGCACAAAGCAAGGTCTGACTCCATGATGCGTACAAGTTCCCCCGAAAATGCCCATTCTTTAAGAGCAGACTGGAAACACTGCATCTGGTCCAAAAACAGACTTGACCAGCAGACCCGGAGGATTTGTTTTGAAATCTGTGCCTGCAGCTTCAACCCCAGAGAGAGCTTGTACCTTATCTTGACATCCCACCGAGAATTCAGCCTGCACTTTCCTTCTGCTGTGTTACGTTACATTATTGTTATTTCTGTCCCTCTCTCCTTGTCTGTCTCTAGTATTTCAAGTTCAATTAAGGAAACGCTGAGCGCCGACTTGGAGTCATTAGACGTGATGCTAGCCTGCTCTGTAAAGAGGGTACTCTCAGGCTCTTGATTAATTCAGCTGATGGAGAAGTTCGATGCTCTCGCTCATTCCCCTCCTCTCTTAGTTTGAGCTCAAGGGCGATCACTAAGCTTCCTGTGGGGATTTTAAAAGTTGTCAAAACCTTTCAGTGCATCCCTTAGCTCCCGAGCAGTCCTCGTTAACATTTTGACTTCATCTGTGGAGAGTGAATATCCGCAGCAGTTGCTGCTTGCCATGGTGCTTCCACACTGTAAGTCAATTCTGTAAATGTAACAGCAAACAGCACTGACGTGTCGATATGAAGCTACGGGAGGAAGAGCGAGCCTGGCTTCATCAAACCAGTTAGCCTGTTATACCACGTGTATGTACCAAAGTGTAAGAACAACAGTTTATTTAAAAGGTTACAGATTGAAGATATTACATGTTAATAAGGGAGCTTTAGACGTGCTACTCTGCAAATATTGTTACCTGTTGCAACGTGTCCGATAATTATGTGTAGGATCATTTAGTTTCGTGCATTTTCCTCTGAAAGCCAGCAACATGTGTCAATATCCTGTTGGTTACATGCATACGGTCTTAACCAAATTAAAATTAAGCTTCGGCAACAAAACTACTTGGTTAGGTTTGGGAATAGATTGTGAAATACTCAATATTTATTGTATGAATTCCTATGAATGTTGGATGAAACCCGCCTGACTATGAAAATAGCCACACTAGCTGTTTCCTTCTGTTTCCAATCTTTAAGCTAAACTAAGCTAATCTAACTCTCAGTAAGAAAGAAAATACGGTATAGGCATGTTTCCCAAACATATTCATCTCCCCTTAAATAATGGAGCATTTAAATACACATTAAATAGGGCTAAAGGTGCCATCTTGAACCTAGATATCCAATGTCCATGCTCTGCAGTTCCAAAGCACTTCATTTATCTCCCTCTGCTCATGTCAGGTCATTTAGGTTCATTATCCGTCTGCAGCTGATGAGGAGCTGTGAGTGCCTGATTGGAGTTTAGTGCTTCCTCATTGTGTGTGACATGTGGGTCCCGGCCCCCCGGTCCAACGCTTGAATTATTGACCAGGCTCTGTTGGACTGACCTGACAGCGACCCGGAGCAGTGGCACAGTGTGAGAGGTGAGCGTGACTGAATCTCCCACCTGCAGGCCTTTCAGGTACAGGGCATGATTGGAGGGTATGAGTGAGGACGTGTCAATAAATCATAAATCATCAGTTACAACCAGCAGCAGAGCAGGGTTGGCTGAGGATAGTAATGAGAGTGATATGCAGTCAGAGTTATTGCATGCATTGTGCACGTGAGAGGCTCTTGTCTCTATGGTTGCATGTTTCCCCTTCTGATTGTTGCTGCAGCTGATTATCAAATAGTGAAAGAGCAAAGTCCTGAGTGAGTGTGTGTGTGTGTGTGTGTGTTTGTGCGTGTACTGAAAGCATCATGTGTTTCGTGCCCACTCTGCCTCTCCATAACAAAAACACAGCCTTGTTCATTTTCAGAAAGTCGGTTTGTTCAATGCCAAGCAACGCAACAACAAAATCATAAATGCATGAATAGAAAACAAAACACTTCAACATACAGATATATGGTGGGAATGTAAAAATAAATGCAAAGCTACAGAGCTCACTCTCCTCTAAATGAGGTCTGGAGACCAGTTTGTGCATGTAAGGATAGCTGGGAGGTAATGGTAGTCCCTGCACTAATGGGAGGGCTGTTCTGCTGAGAGGTTGTTACTGTCAAAGATGAAAAAGTAGCTGAAGCCTCCACTGTGTCTCCATGGAGCCGTAAATCTCAAAGCATCACTCACAGCATCCTCCCAAAGAGTTTACGCCAAACAGATGAAATAGTTTCAAAATAATTGCACCAAATATAGTTTTCCCCTGTTATTGTACATTTTACTCCAACAAAAGGGTCCAAAATCAGTAATGTATGCAAATCTGTTCTACGTGTGTCAATAAAGAGCAACAGGAAAAGTACAACGTGGCACTGAAAGCTTCAGACTTGACGTCTGCCTGTTATTTGTTTCCTCTTGGTGCTTCTCTCTCATATGTTGCCCCTGGAAAGACGAGAGGAGGTCTTCTCTAAGTTTCAAAAGGCAGCAGGGTTCCATCTTAAGTTGGATTTGGAAAATTATCCTCTTCTTGGGTTGCAGTTGGCTTCAATTTAAAGCTGTGGGTGTCATCTTAATTCACAACGCCATGTACTTTGAGACCTTGATTTGTCTTTTTCTATCCGAAGCTTGAAAAAGAAAAAATGAAAAAAAGGGAATTTACATGGAAAGGTTTAAAACGTCAAACGTCTTTTTAGATTAGCACTTTGTAACAGTTTAGCTCCACGCCTTCCTTTTTGTAATAGTTGTTTTCATCCTGTCACACCATCTCGTCAATCCAACTCCCCTCACCTGCCTCTGATCACCTCGTTAGTCCCTCATTACCTTCACCTGGTCCTCACGCCCTTCTCACCTGCAGCCCATCCCCTCATTAGTCCCTCACTATTTAGCTCCCTCACTTCCACTTGTCCTCTGCCAGATTGTCTTGTGTTTTCGTGCCAAGTTCTTCAGCGTTATTAGAGTATATTTCTGACCTGCCTGTTCTGACCCTGCCTGCCTGCCTGCCCTGACCTCTGATTCTCTGCCCCGCCCCTTTTTGGAGTTGTTTGCTTCTTCGACTGATCTCCCGGTTTTGACCCAGCCTGTTTCCAACCAAAGACGGTGTTCTTCGTTACTCCTGTCTGAGTCGTGCTTTTGGGTCCACTCTAATAGCGTCGTGACACACTTAGTCCTAAAAATCTACTTTGCCACCCTACCAAACGAATGTTCTCCTTCCACAGGACGCAGCTGAAAGGCCCGTTCTCAACATGCCTGTTACGTAAACCCAAAGCGGATTCCGCCGAGCGTTTTAACCCTGACATCTGCCGAGCATCTGTTTCATTACGTCCGCCTCCGAGCTGCAGACTGGTCAGCTCCGTTTGCTTCGGAGACAGAACCAATTAGAAGCACATAAACTCAGAGATAAAAAAAAAAAAAGCCCTACTATCGTTAAAACAGTTAATGATGAGTTCTGCCGTTTCCCGGGGTTCCTCACATCACTGTATACCTCAAGACGCAGCAGGGCATTGATTTTTAGAAAAGAAAATAATAAGCAGAAGAGAGAAAATAAAGTGAACAACCGGCAGCACAGAGGAACATTCGGAGTGTTTGAGAGTGATGAAGAGTAAAAGTACGTTTTCATGTCATCGTCTGCACTGCTGCAGCTCCCAGTGGATTATAGAGTGCACCTGGAATGAGTCTCAAAACCTGCAAAGAGTTCGGATTTTCCCCCTTCTGGTTCCCACTTCTCAAAGTAAAAGTATTTTTTTTATGGAGTTTTGGTGAGATGGCTGAAACACGCTCTGTGGTGAACACAAGCTTTTTACCGGGTTTGTTCTACAACATGACATGCATTAGTAAATACCCCTCTTGTGAATGTCGTCGCTTTTACGAGTCTCAAGGATGCTAAGAGGTTTCTAAATTAAAGTATATTAGCTTTGTAATTCTACCTAATGCATTAGATCTTTTTTAATGACTCGTGTTTTGAGCTCATTTTCTGCAATCATCAGAAATGCAATGCAAAACTCTCGTTGGCCTTTTGTCGGGGAGATGCTAACTTCCGAGCTGGCCTCCGAATAAAGATCCTCCTTGTCGCGCTCTGTTGAAGAAATAGTTCAACAATTCGGGACAAACTCTTTGATGAGAGGATTGATAACACTCTGAAATGTATTTGTTCAATATAAAACTACAGCTAGTAAGCTAAAGTCCAAAGGTCCAGTCTTCATGCTATGCTAACTGCCCGCTGGCTGTAGCTTCATATTTTAATTAATATGTTGACATTTTAGAAAATACTTTTTACAATATGAAAACCTGTCATGTCTTTGTGCCAGTGCATCGTTGCACTAATATGATGAAGCTCTAGCCATATCCCCTGTGTGTGTGTGTGTGTGTGTGTGTGTGTGTGTGTGTGTGTGTGTGTGTGTGTGTGTGTGTGTGTGTGTGTGTGTGTGTGTGTGTGTGTGTGTGTGTGTGTGTGTGTGTGTGTGTGTGTGTGTGTGTGTGTGTGTGGTCATTACACCTCTCTTTGACTGTGTTCCAAGCCCTTGCTTGTCACATAAACTTCATCAAAGAACAACATTCAACATAGAGTACTGTTTTTTTACTTGAATTTCCATTCACACACACGTATGTATGATAGATATATCATGAATAGCTCTATTAAAATGGAAATAAATGTACTTCCTCAGTTGCAAATACTTTTGATAGCTTCACATTTTCTAACATCTTTTATCCTTGGGGTCAATTTGACCTCAGAGATTTAAACCTCCATAAACAATTATTATAATTTCTTCCCAAGTTTAAGTGTCAGGTAGTTTATATTAGTTTGTTGAAATAACTCTTTACATAAAACAAGACCCTCCACACCCTTAAACATCCAGAATATCTGTTGGCAACGATGGCGAAATATGCAGATCACAATCAAATCTCACTGATTGACCTCCAATCGGAGATATAGTTTTTGTGTTTTAATGGCTTTATATTATTGCTAAGTACATTTTTATTTTTATTTACAACATTTGGAATGAAGATTTTTTTTATGTTATTAAGAATAGTAACATCTATTATGTTCCAGGTCAATTTGACCCCTGGAAAAACAAACACCATTAAAAAAAATTAGAAAGGATTGAGTAGGCAATCATAGTTTCATTGCTGAACCCACTTGTCCATTACATCCCATCTTGCTGTGAATTCGTCACACTCTCGTCGGCTCGCCCTTGTTTCTGTCAAAGCGTTACGACACGGGAGAAAAACATGGCATGTGTTGAGAGACATGCTGGATGAAATATTCCCTTCCAGTGTCAGCAGCCCAAAGATGTTCTGTTGCGTCGCCTTTTGACTTGTGCTCTCCGGCTAGAATGAGAAAACCCAACGTAGGCTTGCAAATGGGTCACATCCAGGTCTTTCCAACTGTCCCCACACGCCTCCCCTGTAAACTTGTCATCTCAAGTGTATCCTTTTCGAATGATGGTGTTATGAAGAGCTCGACCGCTGATGTTATGTCTCTGGTGGGCCTGGAACCATTTTGATAGCAAAAGCAGCTCTAAGTCGACCCTGTTGTTCAAGCAGGGAGACAGACCATAATGACTTTCCACTTTTGGAAGGTAGTGTGTTTGCTGGTGGTTGAGAGCACCTCATCAACCTCATCCTCCTCTCTGCCACTGTCATAGATAGATAGATAGATATATACTTCATTAATCCCCAAGGGGAAATTTGTCGTAGCAGTAGCAGCACCAATAAACCAAACACACATGAATAAAAAATAAAAAATAAAATATAAAAACAGGGATGAAAGATATAGAAGCATACAAAGCAAAATATAAAATAAAATATATATGTATATATACAACATATATGCATACACAATACACAATACTAATGACAATTAAACTAAATGGGACAACACCTCATTGACAAAGAGGTCTCAATACAACATATATATAAAGGTCAATCTACATGCATTATATTGACCTTTCCTTATAAGTCATTTTCAGTTGAGAGAGAACAGAAAGAGAAGAGAACACAGAGCACCAAGATACATGGTTAGAAGGCTGCTGTGCAAGCCTTGTTGGCTCCTCCCCCATTGTGTGAACTATCAGTGGTTCTCGCACTATTACAGCTATATGGTTATGTTAGGTTAGGGCCCTCAAGATGTTGGGGGATTATACAATTGCATACTATAGTGTCCTCAATATCATCCAAAACAACCAAAACAAATGTGTGTAAAATGTTGATATTTCTTACATGTTTTATACAGCTATAACAGATATAAACATATCGTCATGTTAATTGGATGTTCACCCAGTTGTCCCCATTAAATGAAAGTTTATGTCATATATTTAGAGTCGTTAAGCATTGAACAGGGTCAGATTGACCCCAAAGATAACAGGACGGTTACCTTTTGAGTTTTTTTTTGTTGATCTTTTGTCGAAAAATAGTTGTCACATACAGTTGAATCAGCCACGCCTGAGATTTCGCCCCGAAGATAGTTTCACGACACAAATCTGTGTTCAGCACAAATCTGTGGCATGTATGATAGCAATCTTAGAGTATTTGGGTCAAAAAGATGAAAAGAGTCTGACCTGTGAAGTCTACTTCCATCCAACATCCAGAATGCCCGAGTAAAAGATGCAGCAACATAAGAAATTCATACTGACAGAAATATTCTGGGCATCAGATTCTTCAAAGCAAGTGCTCAGAATGTGTGTGTGGGGGTGGGGTGGTGGGGGGGGGGGGGAGTACTTTTCCATCCATACTCCATAATAATAATAATCCATCCCAAAACCATTAAAAGGCTCTTCAGATGCTTTTAAAATGCTTCATGGATAAGGAAACAACCAGCTGTAAAGCCCACATTCACACCAAAATCTCAGGTGAAAATATATAGATTAATTCCTACAAGCTACTTCAAATGAGGTCTTTATTAAATGCCAATAACTCTGCATGAGTTGTTAGGTGTGTAGAGATTTAAACTCAAGGAAAAGTTAAATTAAACTGTGGTAAAATCCTCTTTTGTATAAAGTGGGAACATTTAAAATTCTAAATCAGGCCCTGCCCTGAGGCAGAGAAGCACTATGACAGCAGAACTGTGTTTGAACACACACACAAACATTTGTATCCAAAGAAAGAAAAAGAAAAAAAACCATCTACTCACTGTCTGTCATATTTCCATTAAATGTTTTAAATTTTCCATCTTATATTGCTCTGTACTTTGCCTGACGTTTGAAAAGACTGGTTGGAAGTCTTTGTGCTGCCGAGGGAGCATTTCCAACAAGACCTCCCAAAAAAAGCATTCTTGACAGCAGCCCTCTTGAGAGAAACGTTTCAGACGTGTCTCTCTTCCTGCTTTTGCTTAAAATTATGTGAATTAAGTTCCACGTGTAAAACTTTTACAAGCCACAGAGCACATCTACTTCTCCAAGACAAAGTGTGCCAGCCAACAAGCTCCGTGCTGTGGACTGAAGCTCACTGAACAAGAAGCACAGCAAATGCAACCGGGATACACTGCAGTCTGTGTTTGCCGTCTGTGCTAAATTACTTCATTTCTGCAGATTTTATCCATCGGAATTCTTGTTTGAACTGTGTAAAAATGTCGCAGTTTCTCTAAGTTACATAGAGGCAGTGTATATTTACGAACTAAACTTTGAAACTGCAGAGCTCGTATTGGAACTTACGGCCTACGTGGGCTGAAACTAAAATGTGCCGCACAGAATCCTACAGCGCGACAATGTCGCTCGCACTTGTAATGAGCAAAAACAAAGGAGCTAATTTCCATTAGCTACTATTTTTCTTCTTCTTTCTCCTCATTGCCATTCACAGACTGCAGATTTGATTGGAGGTAATGATATTCCCCGGCTCTCTGGAGGAACGGGGTGGCGAGGCCTCGCTGTCAGCACAAACCTCGCCTGCTGACTCAGGCGGCTGAGAAGACTCCCACAGCTCCCAGGTCTCCCTCGAAACCTCCGGGGGGGCTAAGACTCAGCGAGGAGCTGTGTTTGTAGCAAAGTCAGCTAAAAAAAAACTTGTCTCCAGGACCAGGAACTGCCAGCTGAATAACAATAACAGAGCTCAGTGTGTTTTTCTTCATAATTGCTATCACCAACGCCTCAGAGATGTCTTTGACTCCTTCACCTCTCAAATGTCCATTTCCTCCCCTCATTTTCTATTTCCCCCGCCAGCCTCTCTCTGAGGCTCCATCTGCCCCTGTGTGTTTGTCTCCTCTCTGCATCTTCGTGCAAATATCCGACATAAACCGCGGCTTTCCCCTCGTTGCTACTGCGTCTCCTTCACCCTCCTCCACCTCCTGCCTTCATCGTTGTGAGTCAACCCGTGGGTCTGATCCCTGCCGGCAGCAGAGCTGTCGAGCTGCGACAGATCGATGACAAATGCCTGTCAGGGCAGCTCACTGTTATTCAAGGCTAAATTGCATCTGAAAGACCATGTGCTTGATTAATTAAAGTAGTCGCCAGCTAACATTGATCAGCTGACGACCGTCAATATCTTCCTTTTTATGGAGGTTTATGGGAGGGAATAGTGATCGTTGAGAGATGTAACAAATGCCTGTGGTGTCTGTCTGGTTCACTGTTTATTTATTTAATGTCAATCAGCTACAGAGCTAAGAAACATATAAAAGAGAGACTATTGATTAGCTTTTAAACTTAAAGTTTCTCTCCTGACCTTGATAGTAAAACTTTGGTAACAGCC
This sequence comes from Pseudoliparis swirei, assembly GCF_029220125.1. Classification (NCBI taxonomy): domain Eukaryota; kingdom Metazoa; phylum Chordata; class Actinopteri; order Perciformes; family Liparidae; genus Pseudoliparis; species Pseudoliparis swirei. The sequence goes on from NC_079395.1 coordinate 6,862,043, forward strand.
ATTTACTTGAGTCTCTCTTTAGTTTCCCCTTCAATGTTCCTTCAGATAAGGATTTATACATACTTTAATTGTTAATAAAAATGTAATTATTTCACTGACAAAAGTGACATTAATGTGCACAGAGCTTTTTTAGACAAGGTGACTTTTGAGGTTGGCCGAACAGAGAGTCAAAAAGATGCTACTTTACATTTATTGCGGAATTTGGTCACCCTGAAAACTGAGATGGACCAGTTCCATTCAGTTTAGCCATTTTTAGCAATACCAGTTTATATCGATTGATTTTGACGTGAGGTTTATCCGACTGGAGTTCCAGTTGAAATTTCTGCCCAGCAACTTGGAAGTTCAAATAACGCACCAACATTTTCGAGAGGAAACAAGCCTAAGCATAGCAATGGGCTAATAGGCTAGATTATGAAAACACTCAGTAAGTAACCTACAGTAACCTCTCGCAACAGAGAAAAACTCTCAGTCTTCCAAACTTTGTCTTCCCCGCTGAGACCTTTGATCCCTCAAACATTAAAAATCAAAGCAGCACAGAGAGGGCTTAATAAACCTAAATGCATCTGATGAAACAATACACTTGCTTTATAATCTAAACAAATAAAACAGTCTTGTGGGCTAAAACCTCTTGTCAGAGGAAGAAGCTCTTAAAATGTCCTGGTGCAATTACTCCCCTAGAAAGCTGCAGGCTTTTTTTCTGCTTCAAAAATATAGGCCAGATTTATTAGGGGAGGATGTTTGTGCAGGGAAACAGATTTTAGGAACTGAAGCAGCGCTGTTCAATCTCTGTGGGGATCCTTTTCATGTTTGTGGTCTTGCTGTGACTCACCGCTGGCTTGAAACATAATACATGTTGACCTAGCACGATAACAGAGGTTCAGTTGTACTGTATATTAATTATTGTGTAACTGTACTGACGCAAAAGACCATCGGGATCAATTAGTTTATCCCCAAAGGTTCTCCAGTTCACAGAGAACCTTTGGGGATAAACACATACCAAGCAAACTTGACCAATTTAAGCGAAAACTGAATAAACCTTTGAGCCATCTCTGTTCTAAATAAGTTACAGCTGAAAACACATCAATATGAAAATAGTTAACAATATCACTCAATTGAAAAACTCAGTGGGAGCTCACACACTGCTGACCTTTTCAAGTGACTCACTCTCTCTGCCTGTCACACTCACTTCCCTCACACAACGGCTGCTCTCCCACTCAGCAAATCATTTACATGTTCCATCATCGCTCTGAAATAGAAAGTATAATACAGAGCAAAGTTCAATCCACAAAACATAATTATCATTTGTAGCACAAGTGCGTGAGTCCCTATGGATTTGCTGTACCTTTCACTGTAACGCCTCACTCATATTCTGCATTAAGAGGATCAGGAAAAGAGAATGAAATCCCATGTATGCATGATAGTGCTACTCAGTCAGTGCACTGCAGGAGACACCGACACACACTGAGCTGTGGCTCCAGACAAGTGCATTTCCCAGTGAGTTGTACAAACATGTTGTGTCCATTAGTTTGGTGAGTCATGCTTCTATATAAAAGATGGATTCAGGATATAAATGGTCACTCGTTAAGAAGAGAAACTATATTTGTTGAGAAGAAAAATCTTCTAGACCTCTTTTTCTTTTTACTGATGTCCCCAAAAATAAGAAGTTGGTCATGGACTCTTAATATCTATCCGTCTATCTATATATGTATCTATGTATCAATGTATCTATGTATCAATGTATCTATCTATCCATCTCTCTATCTATCTATGTATCTTTCTATCTATCTATGTATCTATCTATCTATCTATCTATGTATCTATCTATCTATCCATCCATCTATCTATCTATCTATTTATCTACCTACCTATCTATATATCTATATATCTATCCATATATTCATCTATAGCTATATATATATATATATATATATTCATCTATATCTATATATATATATACAGTATGTATCTAACTATCTAACTCTCTCTATCTCTCTCTCTATATATATATATATAAATATATATATATATATGTCTATCTATCTATCTATCCATCTATATTTATCTTTCTATAGATATATAGATATATTTATATATCTATATATATATATCTTTTTATTTATCTATCTATCTATCCATCTATATATATATATATATATCTCTGTCTGATAGATAGATAAATAGATAGATAGAAGTAATTAACACAAAACAGGCAGCCATAATAAAACCAGAGACTAAATGCGTTCCACTGAGACAAACTGAAAAGCGCTTTACTTACGTAATATCATAATGTTTAAAATCCACAGCAATTATTCTTCAGGGAGGCGTGAAATTGATTCCAAACATTTTCTCTTTCTCCTCTTCACACTGTTTGATCTCTGCTCCCCCGGGACGACCTTCGATGAAATTTAATTTTGAACAAACACTCTAAATGCAGCATTTACAATATCTCACCTTAAGATATCAAACTTTCATCTTTAAATAAATAGTTCAGAATCATAAAAATAAAAAAAAGTCTTGACCTGCAACAGAGAGACAAACTAATGGATATGCATCTTACTGTAATTAATATAAATAAATGCATGTGTTGTTGGTTGTGCATGCTAAACTATTCAATCATCAACTGTCTAACTTGTCTTACATTATTTTTTCTTCGGCTCAGTTCTTGAACGAGAATATTTTTTCTCTCAAATCTCTGAACATTTAGTTTGTTAACAGCTGATTTTAATTTCTCAGAAAACTTCAACACATTGTTTCATCACTTGAGCCATCACATACAATAACATATTCAATTCAACAAAGTCTGTCAGATAAATAGGATTTTACCTAAAGAGCTGAATAGTTGTGACACAGGTAGACGGACAGCCTCTAGGAGCGTTAGGAGATCAGCGCCACCTGCTGGAGGCTGCATGTCAATATGAAGGCACCAAAATAAAGTGGAAACATATTTGCATTGTATCTTATTTCCAAAATAATTTGTACTTGTTGAAACAAAATACATTCATTGGATTGAGGCAGAGTAAAGCAACTTAAAAATATAAGACTTGATTGTAAAATATTCTAGGAATATGCCATATTTTCTGAAATGATCGCCTTTATTTCATAATATCACATGATGCCTGAACCAATTACACACTGCTTTGCTCAACCTAAAATAAGTTAAACATTTCTATTTCTCCATTTATATAGGCAAGGTTAGATATGTCAAGATTATTGAAGGCATGCTCATGATCATATTGGCCCAAATACAACACACAAGAGGGCGTTGTAGGGTGTACGGCACACTGATGGGAATATTTAATTATCTAAAAAGAAAATCTAATAATACATTGCATGTATCATTCTAGCATTATTATGGGGGTCGAGATTATAAATAGTTATATTTGATACATTACAGTGCTTAGCCGATGAAAAAAATAAAGTCATTGTTTCAGACCATGTGACCCTCTGCAATCTGTGACGACCTCCCATCGTCTCGGAGGCTGGCCAACATCAGCAGCCAGCTGGCTGACCGAGGGAGGGCATCAGCTTGAATGAGCTCACCTGGATCCTCCGGGCTATAAAAGCTGGTCCACATGCTCATTGTGTCTCTCCCTTTCTCAGCCGACATCCACCTTCCTTCACCTTCAACACCTCCACACAGCAGATGTGCCACACATTCACGCAGTGTTTCGATAACTGAAGTTGCTGAACTGCACTCCTTTGTTTGTTTCTAGTTGACTATACAGTTCAGTAAATTGTGTTGGTTTTAATTATAACCTTGTGTAACCTTGTCACATTCCCTGAGCTGGTTTGTGACAAGACAACAACAAAATCACTTCAAAGACAGCCCGTAAAACACTTTTACACTTTATTAAAAACATGAACTGGCAAAATATAAGGCAATTTATTAAATATGCCATTTGGAATATAGAAAAGTTCCCACTTGTCGCAATGCCAAATAGGACACGTTCTGCCACAGTGGCCAGAACAACTGGAAACACGGACAAGTCCAGTCGGAGGTATTCTAAATGTCCGAGAGGATCAACCAGGGAACCTTGAACCTTGAACTTTAAATACAGTAATGGACTCAACGTTGTTCTTGGCTAAACCCTTTAAAAAGACTTAAGTGTTCTCCATGATGGAGGCTGCCCTTTAAGTTCTACCTGGATGCACTGTGTCAACTTATTTATGAGCAAATGTGCCCATTTGAGTATCACTTACTGTTATTTCACCCTCTCAAAATGTTGCTTCCTATTCATGCTAAGTGCTGGAGGATGCCGAGGGGAATCCTACATTGCTCTTGACTTTTAAAAATAATAATTTAGTTTTCTGCTTTGAGCCCCACAAGCTGAGTGTCCCATAGTCCCTTACTATGGGAGAGAAGAAAGACATAGCTGCGCCTAATATTGCTAAAACTATAGGAAACTGACACTAAAAAAATCTAGACTGAGAAATAGCACTTAAGAGGGAAAATATGTATTTTTGATTCCAAAGGAATGTAAATGCAGTGCTTGATTAAATGTACTTAGTTACTTCCCACGACTGCCCTAAAGCAAATGAAAGAACTTCATATAAATAGCATTGATATTCTAAACAGCAAAGGTCTCCCACGGAGTAATAAAAGCCTCGTGTTCATTCTTTACATTTCATTTCAGCGTGAAACGCTCAGAATACAGCTGATAATAAAAACTGAAAGTGTGTCTTGCATCAGACAGTTTGAATTCCGGTAGGACAGAAGAACTCGTCAACATTTTACAAGACAGCAGCTGCAATTAGGAACATACCTCCAAAGGGTTTTCTTGAGGGCATGTTGTGTTCAGGTCGTCATTACAGGGCCCGGCTGTGTGTTATCTGCCTTTAAAACGGTCAGAAACAGCAGCAGCGTTGGTTTCCTTGGGGACTGCTGCGTGTGGAGCTGTTGAGAAGTTGGTGATTGAAAAGCAGACGGCAGTCCTTGTCGCCATCGGCTGCACTTCATTTATATTATACAACGTTTCAGCCTCGGCAGGGACAATATAACATTTCATCATTCAATATGACTTAAACCAAGGTTCTCCACATCTTAAAAATATGCCTATTTATCAACCACAGACTCAATTTGTGGTTGCATTATGTCAGAATAAGCTTGTAAACTCATTTTCAATACTGACAGGGACAAATAGTGCATGATGCATCATGTTGTTACTTTGATGTGTCATGTGTGGCATGCATCCTCTGGCATTATCCTCTCGTACACACCGTACAATGGACTCTAGCTGTGTGTGTTTGAGCCTTAACTGTGGGGACAAACATCTTTCACACACTCACATTATTGGGACTTCACTCTAATGTGGAGACACATATCTGGAATACCATTTATTTTACGGATGATACTTGCTTTTGATTTGGGTTAGCAATTAGTTTAAGCTAAAAGGAGGTGATACTCAAAAGAACATCCTCCAGTGTGTGTGGCATGGTGCTGGTGGGAGGTGACAAAATAATACTGATTATTTAATTATGTTGCTTGAGTTTTAGCTGAATTCCTTTTGTTACCATCGACTGTAATTTAGACAATGCAACTGTGACCCTGTAGCTGCTGGGTTTTTAGACATGCTAGCCGTGTCAATCGATGACCTGATCCAGACTGAAAGACCTAAAAATGTGAAATTACGAATGATATTCTCATCAGCTTTAGCTGCACTATTGTGCATGTTAGCGTTGTCATTATGAGGATGTAAACATGCTAACGCCAGTAGCCTAATTAGCTGTGTTAGTAGTGTCACAAAGCACCACAATGTTCTATTTACCACCATTTACTGCAATGATACAAACAACTCAAGTGAATCCGACTGCATGGCTAAAGCAGTCTGGTTTTGTGATGTTATTGTCGGCTACTAAAGCTTCTAGCCTCTAATCTGTAATTGCAGTGTGAGGTGCTATCATGCAAAACACATGTGGGGGATTTTGTGTGACTATAAATGTGCAGATGTAGCAACAAAGAGTACATTTGTATTTTGGTGTGACAAACAGCAGCCAGATGGCTCAACTATGTGCTGCATGTTCGTTAAAACATCTGGATGCTGAAGTGATGAAATAGGCTTGCTCTGACATGGTTAGACAGGGGTGTTTTACTTTTATCTCCGTCTGTGGCCTCAATGTGTTCAACTGCGAGAAAAAAAATGTTTTGAAGGTTGTCAGATCTCTTTTTTTATTTAGAACTTCATAAAAATGAAACAGATGAAGCGTTATGAGATTTAGAGCTACATGTGAAAAACATTAAATAGGGTAACTCAAATGGAAACAGAGAATGTACAACATAGAGGAACTATTGCCCGCTAACACAAATTAAAATTACCCCTAATCTATCACACATTTATACATACAACTCTTTTTCTACAAACGTACACACATAAAGTATTTAATACACAAGTTGCACATGTTCTATGTGGCTTGGCCTCTTGAATTGTTCCCCTTTCTAAAAACAGATCTCTTTCAGATTTTCTGGGCAAATCTGATTCACTATTTAAGAGCTGATGGATTTTATAGTTTTGTAAAAACTAACTGGTATATTGATGATATCGTGACAGGTTGCGGTCCATGAAGTCCATAAAGATGAGGGACGACAGGGTGAGCTCCTTTTCTGACAGGTAGATGTTGAACCTGTTGTTACTTCTGAAATCTACTTGTGCTGGCTCATGACGCCCCTGAGGAAGTCGTCAAAGCGTGGGACAGCGTGCTCCTTGGCGGGCTCGTCAGCCGCTTCCTCCTCATCGGCGACAGAGGCGGGCTCGGGGCGACGCAGGCGGCAGCTGTAGTCGTACTCGGGGTCGCAGTCGGGGTCGGGCAGGATTATGCCGTCCTTCGCCGGCCTCGGGGCTCCAACGGCGGTCGGTGGAGAAAACTTGCCGCAGTTGGGGTCGAACGGATGGCAGAAGGGCTCGGCTGGAGCCCGGAAGTCGGCCTTGGCCTCAGAGCCGGACTTCACCGGGGTGCAGTCTTTGTCGTAGTGCACATAGCAGTCGTGGCCCTCCTTGGTGCGGCCGCGGACGCCCAGCTTGTAGCGGACCTGGTTGATTGATTGATTTGTGTTTTTCATTCAGAACAGATGCAAAGCAGATCACAGCAAGTAAAAACATCATGCGACACACCTTTTTAATTTCACTAAATCATTTAACCCTTGTGTTGCCTTAGGGTCATTTTGACCCGATTCAATGTTTCACCCTCCTGTTACCTTTATATTTACTAACATATTTTACCCTTTGGGTTCAATTTGACGCCAGCAATTAAAACTTCCAGAAAATTATTAGGATTAATATTGTTTTCCAAGTTTAAGTGTGAGGCACTTTATGTTTGTTTGTTGACTACCGAAAGAACACCGACATTAAACATGGAATGGGGTCAAATTAATCCTAAGGCGGGGGGAGGGTGTAATATTGATTCGGGTCAAAATGACCCTAAGGCAACACAAGGGTTAATATACCAGATAAAAAGGAATAGACAATTTCAAAAAAAACATTCAACAAGCAAGATTAAGCCTACAGTAGATTAGTCAAAACATCAAGCTATTGGTTCCTATAGCACGACTTCAAATTCAGACCTGGTGCTCGGGGATCTGCGGGGCAGGGCGGCGCAGGGCAGCGGCGGCTGCCAGGATGCAGAATGGGTTGGAGCGAGGGTCGCAGGCCGGAGGAGCAGCAGGAGGCGCGTCTTGGGGCGCGTACTCCAGCGCGGGCTTCGTGAGGCCAGACAGCTTGGTGGCGGTCAGCGGGTTGCAGCCACCGTCAAAGAGCGGGTTGCAGTGTTGCTCTTTAGGGGCCACCTGTGCAGGAGCAGCGACGTTGGTCACACACAGGGGGTCGACTGCCGGGTCACAGCTGGGGTAGAGGCGGTGGTAGAAGCCGGTGGGGGATCTGTGGACCAGGGGGGGCATGCAGTAAGGGTCCTTGGGGTCGCATTTGAGGGCGGCGTAGGATGGGGCCGGGCCAGCGGCTGGGCGGTAGCCGTAAGCTGCTCTCAGGTGATACTGCAGACACTCCACATCTTCAGGGTTGCAGATCCTCAGCAGCTCAGACCTCTGGCCTGCGCTCAGGAAAGGCTCCAGGACGGGGGCGTAGTAGTAGAAGCCAGTCGAGCTCTTCATCGGCATGGGCGGCATGGGGGTGAAGATGGGCGCTTGCATCTTGGCTGGAGCTGGCTCTGGGTCAGCGGCGTGGGGGACGAGGGGGAAGAGGCAGTAGGGGTCGAGGTGAGGGTTGCACATCTTGATGGCAGCGGACTTGATGGCGGCGGGCATCACCAACGCAGCCTTTGGCTTGCTGGTGGACTCGGAGATGCACTCTGGATCCTCAGAGTCGGCACACGACTTGTAGACCGCACTGAGGTGCTTGAGGTAGTGGTTGAAAGTCGGGCCCTCCTCTGACCTGTGCTTGTTCTGCAGGTAGGCCAGGTACAGACGATCCAGATCCTCAACCTGAGATATTGGTTAAAAAGGGGACAAAATGAATACATCTGCTTTGATTCCATAGGATTTTCACCCCACAGAGAGTACAACTGAACAAAAGAATCAAACTAAAAGACTGGATGCAAAGCCCGAGAAGAAGCGACATTCACACAAATTCTCTGGGGAGGAATTGTCTTCGTCAGCTCACAGACTTCTTACTCCTCCTTACAGCCTGGATTTTAAACCACAGAGCTCTCACTGGGACGAAGAAGACATGTTGGAACATGACTTGCATTCTAGAGTAATTTTTAAGAGGGTCATGGAATATTACTACTTTCATATTCATCATCATCCAAAGCTTTTGAAATCAGACTTTTTCTGGCGTTCAAAAATGAGTGAAGAACTCTGTTTACAATGCAGACTGGTTGTAAGGATAAACAAGCACTGTTTTATAATCCTCACTCGGGGGAAACGGAATAATTAATGTGAAACAAACTCCACTCACTCCCTCCTGGTTGTGGCTTTGCATGAAGTACTTGTACCATCCCCAGAAGTCCGGCATGCGTTTGAACTGTGGCACAGCGAAGACGGGGGAGTTCCTTCTGTTGCGAACCAGCGTCTGCAGGTTCTGCAGGACCTCGATGTTGTCATCATCTGACACTGCGGACACTGAGGGGAGAGGAAAGGGAACGAGTGAACGAGCCTGAATTAACAAAGGTATAGAATATGTGTCTGATTATGTCCCCAGGCTCTGCACACTTGTTTCCCTCTTTACAGGCAGAGACAAGAGAGTCTTAAAGTTATGAATGAACAATATACTTGTATTTATCTGGATTGGATTGTATGTATAGGGGATTTTTTTGTTGTTGTTATGTTCAATTATTTTATATGTTTGTACTTTTTATCTAAGTAAACAACCCAAAAAGCTAACTAGAAAAATTAAATGTGTTTGAAAACACACACATAAGTTAAACAATCTAATGATAAGTAAATATTTACGAAGTTCATAAAATTGTTGCATATTTGCTTTATTTCCAGGATACCTCTCCCAGTGGTATTGAACTTTTCATCAAACTCTCAGAAAGGAATCAAATACGCTTCATTTCCTAAAATATCAAACTTATTTTTTAAGAGGTAAAAGATCTATGGGCTGAGCTTGTTTGAGTTTAAATACGAGGTTAAAAAGGTTGTTGTGATGTAGCTTTTATTTGGAGTTCTTAACTGGAAGAGCTTTGTTTGTGGTTAAGATTTACAGGATGTTTCTAGATCTTTGATTGAAATAAGTGGACTAAATCATATTTGTTGGTGCCTCGGTTATTTTATCTCCACAGGAACAACTGAGAATTCATATACATTGTTGATTGGGTTAGGGGCGGCATCGAGCGATTACTTTCATCATCAGTTAATCTGCTAAATATGTTTGATTAAATTAGGATAATGAATCGCTTTGTCTATCAAATATCAGTATAAAGTTAATTGTAACAACATGTATTAAAGATTCCTTGATGCCAAAGATAACTTCTTCAAAAAAAGCAAAAAAAGCAATTTTGAATCCGAAAATGTTAACTATCAAATAAAGCAAATAAAGGCTGGAAACAGCTAGTTTGTTCAAATTTAAAACAAAGAATCAATGATAGAAGTCATGGCAGATGTATTTAGAATTCATCGCTGGTTTGGACCTCTCCAGATTTAAAGTGTGTGTTATACTTGTGACCACTAAGCATGGCATGAAGTTGAAGGGATATTGAATGATCCTTTACACCTGGCCATGTTTAAAGTTTTAAAGGCCACTCGAAACAGCCAACGTGTCCCACATGCCACGTCACAGGTCCTTACCTTCCTCCTCCCTGTGCTGCTGCACTGGAACGGCCCCCAGAAACTCTGCAAAACACGAGCAGCAGCCACATTAGCGGCAGCAGGGACGTGAGCTGCCTGGGACCAGATGTTGAGCTTTCCCACCGACATCAGGGGAAATGCTGACGTGCTGATAAGCCCCTCGGTGAAACACGGCAGGTGCTGGGGCTCTGGCGCCCGAGCACAGGCAGCATCTTGCAGATTAAACACCTCCTGCAGACCCCCACATGCACACTGTGTTAGGCTTTGAGCCAGAGCGGTGGAGCATGTGCCACTGCTGGGGGCCTCCTTAAAGTGAACCTGTAAAACTACAAAGAGCGGGCCCTCACAAAACACAATTCCCGACACACTGTAGAATTTGGAGGTGGGAGGGAGGGGACGTGTCTGCGTACATCTCTGTTTCCACATGTGGAGTGTCTTCTGCTCCACCAGGGGTTTCCGTCAGAAGTTTACGAGTATATGAGAAAACAAGCCAAGTCAGCTGATTATGGCGGAAGCTTTGGCCCTTCTCAGTTATTAATGTGGAAAATCCCTCAAAGGTGCAGGGATACATTTCTTTTATGACTCTAGGGAGATTTACAGGCTGCCTGCACATCAGCATGTTAGCATCAGCATGGTATTTTACTATTAAAGAGATGCAGGTATAGTGTCTCTGTAAATATGTGCTACAGATGTATGTGCCAATGCTCAGAGACATTGGATTAAATAAATACTTAGTTCATGAGCCCAAAATGAGGAAGAAGTACTCAAATATTATACTTGGTAAACATAGAAATAAAGTGGTAGAAGTATTTTATTCAAAATCCCTCTTAGGTTAAAGTACATCATCAGCAGAATGTACTTAACCCTCCTGTTACCTTCGGGTCAATTTGACCCCATTCAATGTTTAACCCTCCTGTTACCTTTATATTTCCTGACATATTTTACCCTTCGGGTCAATTTGACCCCAGCAATTAAAACCTCCAGAAAATTATTAGAATTAATATTGTTTTCCAAGTTTAAGTGTGAGGTACTTTATGTTTGTTTGTTGACTACCTAAATAGCCCTTTAAATATATAAAAAAGTTGATATTTCTTACATGTTTGACAGTGAAAAACAGCCTGGGGTCAAATTGACCCGACAGAACACCGACGTTAAACATTGAATGGGGTCACATTGACCCTAAAGGTAACAGGAGGGTTAAAGCATCAAAAGTAAACATATATTGTGCAAAGAAACAAATGATTTGATTTTTTAGATTGTTGTAGATTTTATTATTTTATGTATGTCTATTATTATAAAGTGTCTCAGATGCATTAATGTGAAAGTAGCTTTTTAATCAAAGAGGAGCTTACTCAACTACATTATACTGTATTCTGTTGGTCAGTTTATAAATACCGTGTGTCATATTTTAGAAACACATTATTTCTCCTTTGACTAGCTGGTCACAATACGGTTGCACTCAAGTGGAGAGCAAGCATCACAGTATTGTACTTGAGCACATTACTTGAGTAAATGTACTTGGTTTCATTCCATCTCTGCCAAAAATATACTCAAACGCTTTCAAAAGAAAATAAAACAGTTATATTTTACCCAAAATATACTTTTACCTCTTCAGATCTCTGAAAATCCTTCAAATGAAACAATCAGAAAAGGTGATAATATGCACTTGTGTAATAAAAAGCGTAACCTATGAGAGGGGGGATGCAGGTGGATACTGAAACCAGAGGGGTGGGGAACCACTGGTCTAAATGTGGAGAAACTTAAAATGTAAAAACATTCATTGTAGACTGTGAATTAGAGTTATACTTCGGGTCATTAAATACCCGAAAAGACCTCAGTGTCTTCAGTAAAGGGACGACATCCCTCATGCTATAAATGTTACATTTCTAACTGTCTGCCAACTAAATATTTCTGACAAAAATCAGATAAAGTCATCGATACATTTTGAGTCAGTTACAAAGTGCAGATCAAGTCTCACCTGGCAGTAAAACAACAGCCAACAGGAATCCTGTGTGGATCAGGAAATGCGATGGTCGTCCAACACGAGCCATTTTCTGTTTCATGTGCTTCTAACGGGTAAAAACACAGAAACAATATCCACTGATGTTAGAACAGAACCGTGTTTGAGGATGCTGAATAAAGTATGAACTTCTAGGAGTATATAGACTTGTCTGTCTTGTTGTACTTTCAGAAAACTGTTTGACATGGAAATGAAAGACACTCGGAACAAAGAGAGAGCTTTTGTGTGAATGACTCACACCAAGACAATAGAGAGGATTGGGGACACGCTGTAATATGGATTTTTTTTCAGGGATTAATGAGAGAAAATAGACTTTCGTTACGAATGTCAGAATATCAAATAAAATGACTGAACTGAACAATGAAGCAGCGAAAAGCTTGAAATGTTCTTCTGTCTGGTGAATCGCAGCCGCCGTGCACAAAAAGAGAGATGTTCTCCTCCTGTTTCACCCTCGTAGATCCAAAGAAAATGCCGTAGAGCTTCACTCACTTACTTTGGCTCTATAAACTCCACATATATCAACTTTAGAAACATGGAGCATTCAAATGAGTCCTTACCTGCAAAGGTGCTGAAGTTCTGGCCTCCTGAGATCACCTCTGGATCCAGTGGCTCTCTGGATGGAGCTTCTTGAGGGGGAGGGGGGGGCTCGCTGCACCGTGGTTGCCTGAAATGTCGAGAAAAAAAAACTTTACCTATGGGACACGCGAGCAGCGAAACATTTTAAAGGAGCCCCCTTGATCATTAAAAACAAAAAGGCATGTCATACGTGTCCAACATGCTGGTAGACGCTCCGGGATTGGCTCCTGCGCTGCCATCCGTCCGACCAATAGGGGTCCTGTAATTAGGAGAGTTGAGCGGCACGACTGCTTTCAGTGGAGAAAGATTAACAAGGTGCCATTTAACGTTGGGTTTCTTTCCTCACCGGTTTGGAATTTGGGTGTCAACATGCATGGGGACATTATATCAAAGACGCAGAGTCGATTTTGAGATTTGACATTTCCGTGGGCGCAAACATAAAAACTAGAAAACTGGTAAATCCCCACAGCTTGAGGTCTCAGTTACAAGAGAGCAGATTCATAAAGAAGGGCCTGAGGCGATAGAGGTGGTGCTGATAAATCTTTCAGTGGAAACAGTAGAGCAAGAAGAGTGTCCTGGTGTAAGATACATAACATAGAATCAAGAAGTAAATAACAAGCAGTAAATAACATTAACCTCTTGTACTCCGTCTATTAAACTCACTGTTTGTATTCCATTGCTTCATAAGAACAGTCTCCCTGAAGAAATTGACTCAAAAATACATATATTTCGGAAATATCTACTCTGTTGCATCAGTTTTAACAAACGCGTGTCTAGGATCACAGGGGCTGTACTCATTTAAATGCAGTGGTGGAATGCTACATCCAAGCAGAAGGTGCGCCAGCTTTTTCGATAAGGTTTCCAAATGTTCCCCGTCTTTGAATACAGATACTCATTTGTTTTTTAAAGGAGCTCTACGGAGTTATCTGCTGTCGGAGGGAAGAAATGCTCTGCAAGCGTAGTGGTTGTTTGATTCTCACTGGACATACCATAGACATTCATTTAAAAAAAGATAGTTTGACTTTTTTTTAAACTCTACAAGTGTGAACAAATAGTCTTTTTCGCATTCCCTGAACAGCTTTTTTTATTTTTTATCTAACAACACAGAGAAAGCTGTATTCCTCAGGAAAGGAGGCCACTAATGAAGCTGCTGCTGCTGCAGCTACGTGGCCTTTAGAGGATGTGTGGAAATAACTGAAAAGAAGTGGAACCAAAACCCCACGGGCAACATCCAAAGGTCTTTGTTTCCTTTTACCTAAACAACAAACTAGTAAATACACAATAACACAGTATCTTTGTAGTGTTTCCAACCTTGTTTCAGCCTCCACAGATTAACCCAAGTATCAGTGATATGAATTCATCGACAGGTTCAAGTTGATTTTAAACTAAATGGTATTGAACAATAAAAGCAATAAAAAAGTGGATATTGTCACAATCATTTTCCATACAATTCACATGAAAGTGATTCCTCACAAATACAAGCTAAATCAAATGATTCTGCCTTCAGCATCATCTTCCACTTAGTGACGATCATACAGTTAGTCCCCGACATCTTGCTTTACATTTCAAAACAACTGGGCTGTTGCAGGAAGAGACACATAGCCGTCTTCTTCATCCTAAAGCAGAACAGCCCTCAGATGTTCGTCTCTTTCTTTGCATCGAACTTTCCAAAATGTTGAGCCAGGAAGAACCCATAAAGCGTCTCATGCATCATGTGAAGAGAAACACTTGTTAAAAACACAGACCCTTGTTAAAAAGTTAATCCCTGTCAGATGCTTTTATGCTCGCACTTAAGCTGTGGTTCAAGTTACGTCACATACAAATAAACCAGAAAGGGCTCACGCTGGGATTGTTCATAATTTTAAAGTTGTGTTGTCAAGTTAGAAGAGGAAGAAATATTTTTCAAACAAATAACGAAACAAACTTTAAATTAAAGCTTTAAACTGAAGCTTTGAGTGAATGTTAATGTTCACAAATATTTCCCTGACCGTCAAAAGAGCCGATAATGTTCCGTTGTTGCATTTAGCTCAGCAAAGCCTACAGACTCTTAGTTTTGTCATATAAATGTAAAAATGATTTGTTTATTTGTTTATTTATTGGATCCCCATTAGCTGACGCCTTAGCGACCGCTTATCTTCCTGGGGTCCACAGAAAGGACAAAATACAAGACATACAAAAACATACAAAACATATCGTGAAACCAACAGTTAAAAATAGTACAACAAAGTAAAAAATAGTGCAGTCAGATGCACAGTACAGTCGAAGGATAAGATATATGTTATGCAATTCAACTTAATTCATAAAAATGATTGATAACCTTATCCGGTTTCATCTTAACATTGTCCTGCACACCCAGAATTTAGGGTTCATAATTAATAGCATTCACTAATTGCCATTTAATTCTGCTGAAAGCATTATTTCTGTTCCTCTACGCGTTGAAAGGTTCATCTAAAGCATTTCTCATAAAGCTGATTATTTCCTGCTATTACAGACACTTTTGTTAATTGGTTTCAAATGTTCAGCCTGTGAGTGGCTCCTGCTACAAAACTGCTAGTAAATGCACAATCAAGATGTTTTACCATTGTCTTTTCATAACTGTTGGATATTTATATGCTGACAGTGCAGTTCTCTGTTTTGCTGATTCTGAAAAATTAAAAACCTGCAGTTTGCATTTTGTCTTCTCCAGAAGCCTCTTATCTGTATCGTGCCGAATAGTAATAAAACCCAAACGTTCTGTTGGCCAAAAGTAGAAATATTATTTACCTTCACGTCAGCGCTCTCATTGGCAGGCTACTCATATTGAACAGTAAACACTTCAGAGAAGATTAAATCTAAAACCTATATATCTGACTGACAAACTAAGAATGAAAAATACTTCAAGCTGCAAATCAGAAGCTAGGTTGGTCACAGCCCTGTAGTGATGCAATTCATAGACACTCACATTTGAATGCAAAACCTCTCCTGGCTGTCATGTGAGCGTCGGCTTGTGTTTCTAAAGTCTGTCTCCGTGAGTTACCGTATCTTATTTGGTTTTGCGGCTGCAGTATTGGAGTTGATCCGTCACTCTGAGGTTCCTCTGGTTTTCTTTTATGTTCTGCCCTTCATCTTCCTGGAAAAACTGCAATACCGTAAATATAGACGTTTTAAAATAAACACAACGGGAGAAGCCAATGATCTTAAAATTGACCGTAGCAATAGTCAGTAACGGATCAAAGTTAATTATTCTGTATCGATGAGTATGTCAGAGGACACGTCACTTTTCTGGAGCATTCGAGGCCACAACTCAAATTGTTTCTATTATCCATTAATATGTCCATGGTTGTCTCCAGATGTCTTTGTTTCTCCAATGCACAAACCAAAGATGCGTTTCTAAACACGAGGCAGATAGAAGCAGAAAATATTCACATTTAAGAAGTTGGAACAATGTCCTCTTTGGTATCAGTGTACAAAATTACAAATGATTGGTCGATTATCAAAATAGCTATCGATTCATTTTCAGTCAAACAATTAATGGTTTCAGCTCTACTTTACATTTCCGAGCCCTTGAAGGATCTTTTATGGTACGTGTTATAGTCGTTAAGTGCTCAAAAATGAACAAATAAAAGTCTACAACCCAACTCAATCTGCTGATGAAGGTCATGTGATCTGACTGAGAGCCCTGAATGAACACACGTATGGCTTCATTTATACAAAACGCTATTTATTGTCTTTTGATCACAAAAATACAAGTGAAGATGCACAGACTGCTGTGCACTTACGTGCAAAGTAACGACACAACAGGACACACGGCCGATATTGAACCAAACACAGAACGCATGGGACCATCATTCAAATCATTTTAGCCGACCATCGTTCATCGTATGCCATCTGCGGCATGTTTCAGGGCGACAGCATACCCGTCACACGTATAATTACGCTCCGAACAGGTGTTCTCCAGCACACTGAAACCTGCAATCCAGTTTAGAAGCAGTGGAAGACATGAGCGCGAGACAAGCTCATCATTTAAACATACCGTACATGAAGAATCCTTGGGATCCTAAGAATTTCACAACATCTGGAGCCGGTGACGACTGTTTAAGGATGTTTTTTAAAAAGCCTGAAACTAGAACATCCACGACAGTAAATTGTATGTAATTAGACGGAAAATGGTCGGTTTGCTTTGCACCCGAAAAGAAAGATGTGGCGCGGCGAGAATATAATCCATCAACTCTGAAGTCTGTCACTGGATGTCATCGTCATCGAATAGATCCTCAAAATCTGCGGAAACAAAATAATAAATAATTAAATAACAGTCTGATGACAGCCGGACAATGAAACGCTGGCTGTATTTCAAATGTGTCGACAAGCCACAAATGTTGTCATGAAGCGTGCTGGAGAAGGCAGGAGTGGTGCAGGGTGATAAAAGTAAAAGGATCTGGGAATGCACTCGCTGAGGAGTCTGCGGAGCGGCCTTCCTGGGTCTGACAGTTTGAGAGATCAGAGGTCAGCAGCAGGAGTGTATGAACATGCACGGGGAATACGTGCCACATCCTCTGTGTATGCATGTAGCCGTCATTTAAAGGGCCAGTGTGTCGGAGATCTGGGATCTATTGACAGAAATGGAATATAAGATGTGTGGCTATCGTCTTCTTCACGCCGTGCTGCAGCAGACAAACAAAACATATTTACGTCACCTAAAGGTTATCTGGCATGTTTATGAAACTGTGTCATTTAAACCAGTACTGTTACCTTTAGGGTCAATTTGCCTCCAATGGTAAAGTCGTGGAACGGACGTCGTTACCGCGATGTTGCCCTCAGGCTGTTTTTCAGCCTTGTCAAACATATGAGAACTAGAATGGGCACTCAGAAGGTGGAGATCTAAAACCAGACAATTAGATGCGCCCAAATTCTGCACCCCGTCCCTTTAATAATCACTCTGATCCATTAGAAACTACTAATAATGAAAAATAAGCTTGCATTAGTTCTTCAGCGACCACTGTCGTCGTGGACGTTTAAGATACGTTTCCTTTCATATTATTTTGTTTGTTTTCTAGAGCTGCAACGTTTAGTCAATCAACCGAAAATGAGTCTGCAATTATTTTGTGAATCGATTCATAATTTTAGTCTTTTACTAATTGGCTCGTTACTGTGACAACCTCCCCCTTCCACTAGGGGTCTGTTCCTCGTCAGTTGATGAGCCCTTGAGCCTGGTGGGAGTCGATGAAGACGCGCCACCTGAACATGGAGCCGGGCGCTCCCTTGCCTCGTTGTGCACCTTTGGATGACACTGATGCGGATTTGTTTTGTTTGTTAAAGTTACTTTTGGTATTCTTTAAATACATGTCTATGTATTACTTCCACACTCGTCTGGTCTCCCTTCATGTTGCAGCCTTTGAGCCGGGTTGTAACATTCAACGAAAAACATGATTCACAAACATGAGAATGTTTTGCTGTTCTTCAACATGTATGATAATAAAAAGAGTAATTTGGGAATTTTTTACCAGTATTTTTTGCCATTTTAGGCACGACAATGAATCCATTTAGGGGAAATAATCAACAGATGAATGGTAATGGTTGATGAATATATAATTTTTCATTTTCAATTATTCTGCCTCAATTGTTCGATTTTTTAAATTTCCTTATAGCCCAAGGTGATATCTTGTCTTAAATAATTGTTTTGATCAGCAGTCCAAAACCTAAACAAACCTAATTTACGATCACACAAGACAATAAAGCATTGTGTTTATTACATTTATTTCCGGTAAAATAAATGCTCGTAGGCATCGTGGAAATTTACTCTTCTTGTATTTATAGCCAAACTATGAAAAATCTTAGTTTCATTAAAAAGACAAATGTATTAAGAAAACTTTGCATGATCCCTGTGTTCTTCTTTATAAACTGTAAGTGTTGTTCTATTGTGCCGTATAAGTGCTGCAGTCAGTCTACATGCAGGACATTTTGTGCAGACTGTACACAAGAATTTGCAGTTCGTCTGTCATCCACACGTCCTCCTTGTGCTCAGACTGTTGTTTTATAAGGTGTCATCAAACACTGCGAACATAGAAATCAGACAGCACGACAGAAAAACAACATTTGGGCTCTAATTAAAGCCTTCACAAAAACAACAACACATTACAATGAAGACAGGTACGCTCAGGTGAAAACATTCCTTCTGTCATGTTGTAACCGCTGGGACAATACGTGCCCCCATGCGATATCTTTGCATTTAATATTAATATTAATTGATTAACTAAAAGCGTCGAAGAAATAAATCGTATTAACCAATTTTATTTATTTATAAAACATGCAGGCAAAACGTCAGTATTTATTGATGAATGAATTTGAGCCAGGAGTGTTGATGTTGTATTGTAAACATGCCGATAATACACAAATGTTTCCAAAAAAATCATGTTTTACTTGCACTTGCAGTTCGATTAAACTATAGTTTCCTGTTAGCCTTCCTAGAAAGTAAAACAATTTATAAATGCCCGTACAAATATGAGGACCAGACCAAAACAAAGTGCAACACACCGACGTTATTTTTCCACAAAACCACTGCAGCCTGAATATTTCAGTGGGAAATTCCACTAATTGGCACAAATTGTCCCTTTTGTGACTGAAAGAACTGAGCCAGCGTGACACCGATTGTTCAACATTTAAAATCCCTTTAGAAATGTAGGCCGGGGGATTTGGAAGCTGCTTTCAATACGCCTGGAGACAGTTAAGTGGAACACATCTCTATCACAAGGGAATAAAGCCTGCCACCCTAAATTAGCCTCATACAAAGCACATCCACAGACCCCCTGCTGAGAAGTCTGCTTGGAATCTGTGTCGCACATGGCAAGGAGTTAAGGACGTTTGATGTAGCTGCGCCTCGAGACAAGAGATCACACTACATTATAAAATACTGTGAGTAAAAGGGGGGCGGGGGTAAAAGGAATGTTTTGGGGCCAGTAAAGAGATGTCCTGCTGTGAAACCAGCAGCGCTCTGATGCCCAGAAGTGAAATAACATCATGTACTCATAGATTCAATCTGCCCAGACTATTTCCTATTTGAAGATGACTGACTCCTCCTCCTCAGTTCCCGTCAGATTACCTGAGCAAAGTGAACAGAGCTTTTCTAGTATCCAGAAGATCCAAGGGTGCTATAATATTACCAGTGGCACCGCCAACTGCACGACTCGGCCCCCAACTCCTCCCAGATGAAGGCAATAACAAGAGGAATAAATATCCTCATCTCCAGGCACATGAAGCATTGCTGAAATGCTGGACATGCACCAGTCTGCGGCATTTCAGCGAAAAATTTATCTTTGGGGACTAGCCCAATTTATCATTATATATTATTTAGTATTAATGTGGCAGTACATTATGGAAAATGCCAATTATTTTTATTTCATGTACAGTTATAAAATAAATGTTTTAATCTTTGATGAATTCTGACCTAATATTAGCTAAACCGACTCAATTTATCTTTAAACTGCCGTGTATCAATTATTTACATATTTTGAGTTTTAATCAAATCGACCATGTGTATATATTGTCTGACATGATTATAATATATATAAAGCTCTGGCATCGAAAGGAGGTATTTAGTTTTATTGAATTACTGTATAAATTAAGCCAACGTGCACAACAACAATACATCTGTATGTCCTCAATATTTTTGGAAGGGCTCAAGTAAATTGGTTTTGCTGTTGAGAAAAGGTAAGGAATGTTGTATGTATGTGATGAAATTGTTTACCATTGAAGAAATCGAGGTGAACTGCCTTCTCATTGGCAGCCAGGTCCATCAGCAGTCCTGTGCTTCCCCCAGCCTGCCGGAGAACAAACATGCAGCACAGAGGCACACATTCAATTCAAGAAAGACTAAAACTGACATTTTGTTTAGATACATCGGTCATAATTTAGTTTGAAATATCAAAAAAAATCTGTACTTTTATGTGATGTCTACACACAGTTGATAATGCTAAACCCTACTTTTGAATACTTGCAGACAGCTTGTCAATCGAAGAGGCAGCTTTTTTCAAATTTGTTTCCATTTTATTTGGTACCTTCTGATTCCTTGAACATATTACAGAATGCGATTTATTCATCAAGTATCTGAACACAATTCAAGGTATTTAACTCGGACTTTAAGTTGCTCTGCAAGTTAAAATACGCATACAGCCTAAAAACTAACACAACAACAATATATATATAAAGGAAATTATTAAGGGTGAACACTTGAACGATTTAGTCAATTAACAAATAATTGTTTTAATCGAAAGTTCTGTAAAACTAAATTTCTGAGATGTGCTCATATGTTTTTGGGTAATAAGTCATTCAGCATGAAAAAAGCTTTGAAAAAATGACTGATTGACTAAATTAGTCTTTGTCGACAAAGACCAAATCAACTGATTAGTCTTTAATATAAATGGTTAGTATAAAGAATATTAAATGCTCAGAGCATTAGAAAAATAAAAAAAGGCAGAACAAATATAAAACTATATATATATATAACTAGTATGTGTAGAAGAGTCCTGTCTTTTCCACAATATTCTATATAAAAGTCAAGTGTAATGTAAACAAATAGTGCAAAGGAATAGATATTGAATGGGTAAAGTACTCGAGTACTATGCATGAAGTGGCTGGTAGTGTAGAGATGTTATATCAGTTTTATTCTTATACACAGGCTATATTAATCATGTTTAATTTGTCGGCAAGTGGAAACATTCTGATTCAACGTAACTGTCACGTGTAAGGATGATGTCTAGGTCGGTTAACATTATGATGTGCCACTACGACCGTTACCAAGGCAACAAGCTTCGGTCACATTATAGTTATTGTTATTTTAGCAAATATGTGCGACTTTAAGCAATTAACGTTGAACGGACATTTCGCTATTAAGGCATACGGCAGTAAAACGTCTCAGTGTATAGTTATATACACACAGCTAACTGTATATATACACGTTAGCTAACTGGATTAATGAGTTAACGAGCTAGTTAGCTAACGTTAGCTAATTGGCTAACCTCGTCCAGGTCAACGTACGGTCCAACGCCCTCAGGAAACATCTCGTCCACTGCTGGTTTCATGACGACCGTCGAGTTGGACTGGTCCTTTAGTGGCATCGATGAACCACGTGGTCCGATCGACTAACGTTCATCAAACGAAGAGCTGAAGAAGCGCCACAAAGTCGAGCTAACGCAGTGTCGGGTCAAAATACATCCGACGTGGAAGTCGAGCGAAGACACAAAGGTTCCGTGTTGTAAGGTTAAATACAACGGGGACTATTGTGTCCTCGTTTATTTGATACACACACTGTTTAACCCTTGTGTTGCCTTCGGGTCAATATGACCCGATTCAATGTTTAACCCTCCCTCCTATATTTATATATTTACTAACATATTTTTAATGATGAGGTCAATATTACCCAGCTAAAAAAATTAGAAAAATATTTTTTTTTTTTTAAGTTTTTCCAAGTTTAGTTGTTGTTTGTTTGTTTGTTGAGTTGAACAGAACGAATTGTTTAATATGTGCGTAGTCCAGACGTCATCAAGGAAAACATTTTGTACTTAATTTTTAAATAATTTTTACTTTTCCAATGGAGATTTAAGTTGTTGGGAAATGCTGCCAAATTAATGATTACATTAATTAATTAATTAATTAAACACATCGACCAACATGTTGTGAGGTTAATAATGTATATATACTTGGAATAATAATATATTTAACCTATGATGACCACTCCAACACATGATTGATTAATGATGAATGATGTATCATTCTGTATTTCGTCACTAGGATTGTTATTACTCAGGGTTCTTCCATTCTTGTCTTCCTAGTTAAAGAGGTTTGATTGGGGAGTTTTTCATTGTCTAATGGGAGGGTCAGAAGACAGAGGGTGTCGAATATGGACAGATAGTAAAGCCCCCTAAGTCAAATATGCAATTTGTGATATTCAATATGTAAATATAAATTGACTTGAATTTATACAAGGTTCCATACCATATTATAATGATAAAATGTCATTTCCAGTTTAGTACCATTAGTCTACCATTTGTTATTTCATCACGTAAAAAAAATGTATTACGATATGCAGCTCTAAATATTTATCAAATGTAAGTAAAATATTTTATAAAACTATTTTCAAATCAGTTTTTGTTTCTGATTGATATAAGGTATCTGTGAGCTGTAGAAATCCGTCACACTGATGTTTATGCAAAACATTGATTAAAAAGATGCTACACAGAATCAAACAACCAATTATGTTACTGACTTTTATTGACTCTAATTAGATGCTGTAGGTTTTTGGTTTAACACATCAGATTAACTCAATAGTATTTGATACAATATGATTTACAAACAGGTTTCCTTATGACAAAGATTGCAGCTTAAACGTTTTTTTTCAGTTTATAATAATACAACCAGGAATGATGCATTGAGTAAGAAGGTGAGTATGACTATTTCACTGGCGCTGTTAAACACAACAACAACAACTATAATGTACAGTATATAGGCATGCAGTTATTTTGTCCTGTACATATTTGTCTCAAAGGCAAGAAAGTTGTGTTCCACACATAAACAAACTGAGAAACTGAGATCAGTCACAATCATCTTCATATTAGCCTAAGGTTTGTATTGAACAGATCATACATCATTTTCTCTCCTGTCAACAACAGCACCATCTCGTGCTGCATTTCCATCGCTGCTCAGACAGTTTTGTTGCAGTCCTTCTGACTGCTGGGAATCATCCTGCTCACGTCGATGTTGTTCTCCGCGAAGATCTCCATGGCTTTCTCAAGGGTGGCGTCCGGCAGGGTTCGTGTTCGGCCGAGGATCCAGGCGAAGTCCACATGGAAAAGCCTCAGGATGTCAGTGCAGGAATACACGAGGGCCGAGTTCACGTAGTCGGTAGACAGGATCCAGTAAGGGGAGTAGGGCAGGACTGGGATGGCAAGGAGCATAACACAAAACGAATCAAAAGCAGATCACCTCCAATGTTTTCTTCTGATTTGACACAAAGAGGAAAGAGGGCGAGGCATGTTCATGTTAAGAAGTCCAGTAACATCGTCAACAGACTGTAAAATGCCTCTCTCACCGTAGGAATAACTTATTCCCAGTTTAGCTGGATTCTTCATATCCTCGATGACTCCAGTCCCTTCGATTTTCCTCAGCTCTGCTTTTCTGTTTTATTCCAGACAGCCACATTTCATGTTGGAATGAGGGCACATTTACACACTATGCAAATATTACTCTCATAGATTCTTCATATTTTCACAAAGAAAATTCTAATAGGACTCACAGTATTTCATAGCTGACCACTCGAATGGAGTTGTCCATCTTCAAAGTGAAATTGGTTTCAATGCACTGGCCCTTCTCAAACTGGGCCGGCAGTTTGGAAATTTCAAACCATCTTCCCATGAACTATGAGGACAAAGACACACACGATACGAAGACAATTCAAAGCGCTGTGAGCAGAGAGTATGAATACATCTACATTCTACTCGTTTATATTTTAAGGAAAATAAAAAAAAATTTACTCCACTACTTTTATTTAACAGCTTTATTTAACAGCTTGTTTGATATAGAGTAAACAACCTCGTGTATACAGTACTACAACTACAACAGTGAAATACTACTTGTACATCAATGCACCAATAATACTAATCAAGCAGTACAAATACACATTTAAAAAGTTGTTTATAACACTATATATGAAACGTATACATAACATTAATATATGGGTGCCAACAGGAGGAATAGTTGCTGACATTTAGATGAATAAATGAAACAACATTATGATGTGTAAAGAACCAGATGATAATAAGTAACTTGCCATCTATAAGTATAATTATGAATGGCTACTTAATATGGAATGCATATCAAACCACATGTAACACATACATAATAAATATACATAATCTTTGACACATTTAGAAGAATACACGCTTATAGCAGTGGTTCTTTTGTGAAGAACACAGTTTGCTGTTTTATTTTTAGATAGCCCAAGAGAAGAAGCTCAGCTGTTCATGTCGTCTACCACCACGAGACACCGCTGGGCATCAGTCTGACATGGATTCATAATGTTCTCTTCAAAGTAGCTTGTACCTGTTTTAGGTTGAAGGCCTGTTGAACCGCTGGCTCTGGACATGGACCCCAATGGGGAACCTGAGCCCTGATGAGCGGGAGGATGAAGGCCAACACCACAACCAAAAATAACTTCATAGTTATTACCTGCAAAAGGGGAAAGGATTTCACAACACAAAATCATGTAAATAATATAAAGTCACATAAAAGTAAGTATTTTAAATGTGAAAGTTTACACAATGAACATTCTTCTATACAATTTCTTTAAACACTAGAACATTTTAGTTGTTTACAAGTGAATGACTTGTTATTCTATGATTGACTTCACCTCCAAAGATATGTTGTTACCTCCGTGTCCCGTTGGTTCAGATGGATGTTCTCTCCCTCCGACCTTTTCTGTTATTTGAAGGAGAGACGTTGCTCTGTGAGGTTTTGCAGCTCTGTGACGTTGTGTCATCAATGGGTGTCATTGTGTAGAGCCAGCTTTATTTCAGACATGAAGTAGACTATTAGCAAAGTGGAGTCATGGGGGACTCACCAGGAGAAATGTAATTAAACAATCTGGATGTTCCTCTGGTTTGGGTGGGCAGGAATGTGAATTTCTGTTTTTTAACTAAATGTTTGAGGATTTAGGAACATAGATTTAATGTATTTTCTAACCGTAGAAATACAATGTCCCACTTAGTTCTGGTTGGACAAAGAGACTATTACATTCAGTCTAATTAATTCCTATTTTGTCACATTCTCGTCACAGCTCAGTGAAGAGATGAGTCCGGGCTTCAAACGTTTTAGCTATGCTCTCAACATGGCTCTATATATGCTTATGTCGGTCTTTCCGTCCACTATAATATTACAAAGACATTTTCTACCTTTTCATTTTCCGCAGAAAATTAATCTTAATGACTTTGGTGATTCCAAACCTTTTGTACTGTGTCCAAGGGGATGAGTCGACTGTTTATCTTGAGGAAACTACGATCCTTTGATGTGTGCAGCAAGATGTTGGAGATGTTCCACCAGTCTGTTGTGGCCAGTGCTCTGTACTTCTCTGCATTGGAGCAGGAGACATTATTTATTGTATTGTGTATTTGTAAACACGTTTGCTGCTGCGTCAAGAAATGTCCCCTTGGAGATGAATAAAGTAATATCTAATCTCATCTATTCAGTGGGGAACCTATAGTATTATGCAATTCGGTACAGACATTCATTTATATTTGCGTGTGTTCCATCCACTCACTTCACATCCAGCACAGTCATCGGGTAAGGCAGCAGTCTGGCTGAGGAAAGCAGCTCATTATCCAGCAGATCACACTGTGGTACTAAATGTCGACGTGTTTAACTTTGTGGGTGTAATCAGAGCATTCCTGAAGAACCAAATCACTAAGTGAGTTCAATTACCGCGTTTCAATTCAAGAGCATCTTTTTTATATGGTGGCATGCGTCTGCAAGGAATACTGTTTTAGTCTTTTACACATTGAGCTGGGAACTGTCAAAGTAAATACATATTTCTTTATTCTAAAATATTTTTGGCAATTCATCATTCTTCATTAAACTAAATGTGGTCACTTCTTCCTTAAAATGTAATTTTTCATCCTGGCAATGTGAACAGATTCAACTACATGAACGTCGTTAATTAATTACAAAAGTCAGGATCATCCATCATTTCAAAATTTGGCAGCGTTCACGGGCCAAATACAGAAAAATACACACAAAACCTGAACTAAATTAAATATCTGTTTCTCAGTGTATTGAAATATGTGAAATGGTGCATAAAATCACAGATGTTTAACACTTAACTCAGATTAAACCCAACACTGTCAATTAAATGCCCTTTGCTTTCACACAAAGCCCTAAAACTACAAACAAGGTTAAATTAAAGAAGAGAACGATCAACATGCTCATTTTTCAGCTCACACACTTCAGAGGGAGGCCTTGTTGGCTGCTCTCGGATTCATCAACACCTCGTTGAAAATGAAGGTTTTTCCCTGGATGGAGGCAATGAGCCTGACTGATTCAGCAGAAATGTTGTTCGTGACCTCAGCATTTGTCCTGCTTTGACACAGGTGTTAAGAAAAGCATGATTGGAAGTGGAATTATTTCACTTACAATCAATCAGTTATTCAGTGTTTCTCTCACTAATGTCAGATCCAAAACACAGTAGAATTCTGAAATGTTTATTTGTGGGATTAACGTGCAACAGGAACATGAGCAGATATGAATGACTGACAGGGTGACCTGGGTCATGTTGGGGTCCTGGCACCTGTGTCCACACACACACACACACACACACACACACGCAGACTGAAAGTTAAGGAGGTGGAAGTGAAAATGCTGTACCGTATGCCATAACACACTAATACATACATCGACGATGGGAATGTTTCGATATGCTGCTGATGGACAATAGAGGCAACAACACCATCTGTGACATGTTCACCTACATTTAATTGACAGCCTCTTACAGGATTGGTGCAGCATTACTGTAAAAAAAAGCTGAAGAAAAAGTTTCATTTGTTCAATGAGATTTGTATTGTACTGTATTGATGGATACACATGTGTTGCTAACTTGCTGGTATTATGTCTAACCTCTATAAAAACAAATGTCAGTTAGATAGAAAGGGCCTCAGTTTATTGTGAATATGGCTGCAGGAAATCCACATTTCCAATCTATCTCCTGTATTTTTAGGCCTTCGTTAGACAATCAGCAGCAATAGGTGACACGAAATGAGGGACAACATGCACAAAATGATGTAAGGAGGGTCTGCTATGTTCGTTCTGTACACATGACATCAGTTGCACTTCTGTTTCCAGATCCCTCCTCTGTTCCCTCCCTCAGGTTTCCTTCTTTTTCAAATTAAGCATGTCACGCTCCATAGAACACGTATTTTTATCAATACACTTGGTTAAACATTTAGCTAGATATGTATTGCATTTCATTTAGTACACTTCATTTTTTAAACATTTGCTTCATGACAAAAATAAGTTCTTCATTGTTTATGAACTGGTGAGTGTTATCACCACAGTGACTGAGGTGACTATTTGGTTAAGCTGATACACCATATGGTTATCCTTTAACAACGATATGACTCCCATTGCATATATCTTCATGTTGTTGGTCAAACAGGCCTGAGAATGTCACACTGGAGGATCAGAGGTGACTTAAATAACCACCCTCTGTTTTGACTGGACAAGTGCAAAACAAAAATCAATGGAGCCACTGGATGATCCTATTCGTCTTTCCATTCAACCGAAACAAAACAGTTAAATTGCAGATTACGTTACAACGAAGATCAATGTAACTTGAGTATATATCATTTGTTTAGTATCAGAGGAATGCAGCGGAACTGGACGGTACATTTGTTTATATATTTTAGCCAGTTTAGCCAATTGGTTACATATTAAAGTAAGCAGGTCATATTTATTACATTTACTCAGATTTGACGTTGTAAGTGTTCGGTATTCAATGTGGTGTCATTAAATGCAAGAAGCCTGTTTAAATAATAAAAAAACTAAATGTGGTGGGTGATCTTTTCATCTCACAAATAAAACTCTGACCTTGAACCAAAGGACATATCTGCCTGGTGTGTTTGACAATGCTGTAAAAACCCTTTTCTAAAAAAAAAGGTAACATCATATCTGCCGTGAGACAACAGTTGGAAATGATCATGAGACAAGTGTGTATTGTCTAATACATGACCATACCACAAAGCTCAGAACATAGATAATGGATTGAAAGTAATAATTAACCAATTACAATTAAACTCAAAGCAGTTATTTATCATGATATACTGCAGTTCTGACCATCTTTATAATGCCTGTATTGATGATTAGGTATATATATATATATATATATAGCATGTTATGTTCTGCAGCTTGTTGTCCGATTCAGTTATTATTTCTGTTGATAAACCACTAGAGGCTGCTTCAGCCACAAACCATTTCCAGTTCAAAGTGATTTACGAGGCCCTTGTAGCACCTTGTAAAAGCAGCACAGGGATTAACAGTAAATACAGAGGCAGAGGGAGCTGCTGTGGGAGCATTATGAAATTCACTTGTGCCCAAATAATCTCTCCTCATGCATTAGGAAATACTAAAATGGCTTGGGGTCTATAAAAGTGGGAAGATGCATACAACATAAAAATTCTGGTTTGAAAGTAACTACAAAAATCAACAATGCGAACAAAGACTGGGAATTGATGATCGAAACAGAGAGACCACTAGAGACAGAAATAAAGACAACAAATCGACAGGAGACAAGGGAAAGACTGGCACAATATATAGGGGGAGACAGGTGTACAGCATGAGACAATTAGGGGGACGTTAGAGTGGCTGAGGCCAGGTGCAGGGAATGAAACAATCAAGGAGACAGAGGAGAAACAGAGGAGAGAGGGCATTACAACGTTTGGAGATTGGAAGACTGATAATATTGGAGTAAACTTCAATATTGTTTGTTGTCGGTGAATACTGTCCTCACTGGTAAGACATTAACCCCGTTTAATTAAATATAGCAGCTTAAGTTAGGTCGTAAATACCTTTATTTACTTTTTGTTGAGACTTGGATAACAAAATCAATACCACTTCCATGTTCCAAACATGATGTTATTGTGCAGTTAGCTTAGCTTAGTTTAGCATATAGACTGGAAACGGGAGGGAAATACTAGCATGGTTCTGGCTGAAGATAAAACAAATCTGTCTCCCAGCAACTCTAAAGTTAAATTTGTAAAACTAAACAATTTGTGGATTTCAATTGGGTAATATATTGTACACTCTCCTTGGTTTATCCATGGATTAAAGAGCATGTTTATTGATCTCCAGGGGACGATTTTTCAAAAGTTGAATCAAACTGATCCAGATTTGGAAATCTCTTTTTCTGCTATCCAGGATCAGGTAATCCAACTTATTTTTATGATGGTTTTTCAAAGCAATATGGGATTGGAATACTCTGGTCTCGATTCAAGGTGTTCAGGATTACCAAATCTGGATTACCTGTGGTCTAAATGGGAACACAATGTAACTATGTAAAGAACAACAGGTAGAATAGTGTGGGGTCACTCCAATATGCTCTATATTTACAGAAAATAGGACTGAATGGAACAGCAAACAAACATAAACATCGCCCTCCATTGTCCATTTCTTGGAAACAGGCAGTCTGCTCATCTGAGACATACAATAAATAAATACATACTTTACTCACAAATATATTATAGATGTATCCAACATTCTGTCAGAATGAGGGCCCGACTGGACGACCAATAAGAGATGCAATTGTTAGACACTGTTTTTGATAAGTCAATGACTGATGATTGTGTCAGAGTGATTAATGTTTAATGAACAAAGACAGTTTGGGGGATAAATTTATGGGGCTGAAATATTTATAATTTATACTTTGCTGTAGTGAAAGGTTGCTAGCCTACATAGCCTACCTACTTTATGTACATCCTGTTGAACAATTCAAGTGAAATTAATGAATAAATACTGTAAAATGCATGATACAAATATTGTATTATTTAACGAACCAATTTTAGTTCCCTAGTTTTATTACTGATATCCACCATGAATCAACCCTCCTGCTGGGATCAGTTTAATCCTGATTTTTGGCTTAATATTTGTCAGACAAATGTGAGACTGGCATCAGTCGAGCATAATGTGGGGAAAGATCGACCAGCGTCCGCCCCCCCCCCCCCCCCCCCCCCGTTGACGACCCTGCCTGTTTGGACTGTTGGACGACTCGGCCTTCTGTCCCCGACCACGAGTTCTTGCCTTGCCTCTCCCCTGATCAATTGGAGACTGTTTGCCTGTGTGTCTTCTGACTGGGAATAAACGATTCATTGTGTCCATTGTACTGCTTCTGGGTCCACACCCCCTTACCACAGGCAAAACTGTCTTAGTTTGTTTACAATTGTTAATATCTGGTAAAATATCCAGTAAGGACTAATTTACAGATGAGAACATCTATTTATTACAATAAAGTTAGACTAATTGTCTTGTACAATTTGTTAAACATGCACTTTTGACAAAATATTGATTATGTGCAGATTATTCAAATATTCTGGTATTAGCAATAAAGCCATTAACCAAAGAGACATTGTGGGAGTGTGAAAACAAAACGGCATAGATAACAGAGTTAATCTGTTATCAATACTGTAAACGCCAGTCCACCGGAGACCCACGGGAAGAACGGCAAACTAAAACCTGCACTGCGGTTTAAAGAAATTTATTGCATTGACACAGTGAGAAATACAATCATAAGAAAAATACATGAATCTGTAGGCCTTTAGACTTCATCAGGTCTGTTTACTGGTTCATGGCACTACAGTAAGCTGCATCCTGGCTGGTGGTGAGCAGCTTGTCCACTCTGACTCCGATGGAGGACAGCGTGCTGTGCAGCTCCTCGAGGGTCTCCTCGGGCAGGGTGGGTTCTCTGCTCAGGATCCAGGCAAAGTCCATATGCATCACGCCGAGGTCGGTGCAGCTGTAGACCAGAGAGTATGTGTCGTAGTCGGTGGACAGCACCCAGTAAGGAGCATGGGGAGCGTCTGGAGGTGTAAGGAAACAGGAAGTGAACATTGGTATAAATCTACGTCTGAAGAGCAATCTTTGCAGGTTTGTAATAAATTACATGTTCTTACTCTCAAAGAAGGAGACCTGCAGCACTGAAAGAAACAAAAGAGAAACCAAAGTATAAACAGCAAAATGTGAACTATGAAGTAAAAATACTTATTAGGCAGAATGGTCCCTTTTCAGAAAATTATATTAGAATTTAGGTCATAACATTTGAATAGTATAGCACATTTAAAGTACTTTATGTATTGTTTTGTAGTTCAATCTACAGCACAGTATCATCACATTGATCATGCATCTTAATCTGTAAAATCAATGTATTGTATAGAGTAGCATAAACAAACTCAAGTGAAGAAAAATGCTCTTAATATTGTATTTAAGTAAAATCATTGAAGGAATATATCTGAAAAATATAGTTCACGCTCATAGTTTTACTGCAACAAATTCAACTGTTACAGGTTGCATGCAAAAAATTGTAATGCACATTTATTCTTTTTAGCTTGGACAGTAAAAAGAGACCGGCCTTCTAATTTCTAGCCTGAGAAAGGGAATTTTAGTGAGACTTTTGTGGTCCAACTCTTTATAAAAGACACATGTTGACGCAGGCTGAGTACTCACAGCAGCTCGCTGTTGAAGACACCAACGACTCCAGGGCTCTTCAGGCTGTAGGTGGCAGTGCAGCACTCGCCTTTCTGGAAGGCATGCGGCAGTCTCTGGACATCGTACCACTTACCAAGGTACTGCAGAGCAAGAGCAAGAAATTAAAATGTGGTTCGTGAAGAGCTGCAGAATCTTGAAGATTTAAGTTTGTATTGTGGGACAAATTGTGGCCCTGGGAGGTCTAATTTGTTAACTTCTGGAATTCAAAGTAAAGAAGATGAAACAGAAATGCTGCTTTGTCTCCAGAATATATAGAAGTATTTACCCTGGCAGTATCAAAGTTCTCCTGAACGGCCAGCTTGGGGCATCTTCCTGGCATGAGGACCTGAGCGTTGACCGCCAAAGCGGACAGCAGGGTGAGGGAAATCACCTGGATGGCATTCATTTTTCCTCCACAACCTATAGAGAACAAAACATTCTGTTGTTCAGAGAATGAAAGATAATTAAATAATGTTGATATATTTACAAAAAGAGTCACCTGCCACTTGCTTACCTGTATTACCGGGGTGCAGTGAAGTTCTGAGTTTTTCTGGAGTTTTTATAGATACATTTTTTAGCAACTCCTCCTTCATATTTACTGCTAAGCCTCAGTTATACTTTGTGTTTTGTGTTATTTAACAGTTGTTAGCCTGCTAAACAAAGATGGTGAACAACATGGTAAACATCAGCATGTTAGCATGCTTTAAAGATGGCCAATCATAACATCAATGTTGGAAAGTGGGGTGGGGGGGTGCTGATGGAAATGTCACTCTTGCCTGTCTTCAAAACTTGAGAGCCCTGCTAAATGTTTCTGTTTTCGAAAGAATTAAGTAATTGTTTCGTAACCTATGTACTAATTATAATAGTTTTATTTATTACCTAAGCAAAAATGATTCTCTTTTGACCAATGAATATAGCTTTAAGGTAGGCTAAGTGTGGAGAACTTTGGCTGTTTGCTGTTTGTGAGCAAGTTAGGACGTCTTAATTTATACGTCTTAAACAACATGTTTTCTCATTGAGTCCAGTCAAGAGGTGTTAAGGGACAACCTTATTCTTCCCCTAAAAAAGGGGCACGTCCTTTGTGCCAGTCTGGTCTCCTACATAACGTCAACATGTTAACATTTTTATTGTGAGCTTGTTAACTTACTAATATTATCATTTCGCGCAAATAAAATAATCTAAGTGTGATATTTCTATATTTCTATATTTATTTTTTAAAGACGACGCTCAACCAACTGAAATGTTAAATGTAGGACTTTTACTTGTAGCGATATTGTAACTTAATTAAAAGATCTAAGTACTTCTTCAACCACTGCTGAAAAGATGTTCACTGTCAGTGATTATTTCCCGAGTGTAATACAAACAGGATCTAAAGGCTTTGTCAATTATTTCAGGGATTCGTTATCCTAAAGAATCTTACCCGGGCTCTCACGGTAATCAAGACCTAAACAAGATTTCCACACAGTGTCAAAGGCGTAATGCTTCTGGATTACAGCTTTGGTACAGTTGTCACTCGATGGGGAAGAATGACAGAAATGCTGGCGGTCCGGATACAAGATTGTTTCAGTCATCAGAAGATGGATGGTTGTCTGCACTGAATCACTGAATTTATAGCCAGTCCTGTTTCGAGATGTTAAACCTGTTCTGATCCCTTCGCTGTGACTCGATAATACTGGATGCAAACAAGACGAGACATGTGAGGAAAAGACTCAAACAAGACAGATCGGTTGGATTTTTTAAAGTCTACAACCAACATCATGTCACTTCTCTGCATGTGACCTTAGAGCTGTTAAGAAGGGGACATTTTACCACTGGAAAAGGAAGCTAAGCATTTAGCTGTCTTAACTATGGTCTAAAGTGCTAACAAGGGATTAGTGAGGTAAACGTTGAAAGAGGTTTAGCACTCCCTGCTTACGACCAGTGCTGCTTCAGTAATTACACATCACTTGCAAGGTGCCACAAGCAGTTGGATGGGAGATCATAGTGATGTCAGGACAGGGAGCGCTTACCGCAGGGGATAAGGCCATCTAATGGAGATGAAATGAATCGGTATTTAAAAGGTCTTTTTTAGTTAAGGCAGTTAGCTGGCAGCAGACGCCGTTGGTACAGTTGGCTGGTTAGTGGGAGGCCGTTCACAGTCATTGGAGGCGAGAGAGGGACAGAAGTGAGACAGTCTTTGAGAAGACCAAAAGTTTTTCCCTTTTCCACTTGGTATTTTTTGTCTGAATTTGGACAAAATCAGTCCCAAGCTTTGTTCTCTGGTGTGCACCTGAAGGTAAGTCCATTAAAACTTCCTCTTTCAATCTTTCTCTCCATTTCCCCTTTTCTGTTTTTTGACGTATTTTTTTAGGTTGTATCTTAGTTTCAAATTTACTCTGCTGAAGCACCAACTCTACTTAGTTTATTGCAGAGTATGCAATATAAGTCCGAATTAATATGTATGTAAATAAAATAAAAAATAACAGTAACAACCTTCAAATCTAAGCACGTAGATTTATAAATGGTCAATGTTACCGTACATAATGCGAGCAGTAAACTGTATAAAAGGCGACCGATCCTTCAGTAAGTGATTAATCTCAAGGCCAATGTGATTAGAGGAACAGCCTCGAAATCTGGATAATTAACCTAATCATTAGCCCAGATTCTGTAAATAGAGCTTATTAAAATGAGAATTATGCTAAAATACATAATAAATTAGCTTGTGTTTCTTATCAACTGTGATGATTTGGGTCTCCATTAACTCATATATGTATATACAGGCCTATTGATAATATTAAATTTGATCCTTTCAATCAGCCTTTTTCAACACATTTTATTGTGAGGTTATCACTCCATAACTAATTCTACTAAATCAATACTAACTGCATCTTGCCGCTTCAAATTATCATGAAATCTGAACTACTTCTTGTAACTGACAAAGCTACAGCATGTTGTGTTACGGGGGATAAAGAAGGGCGAGACAATTCTTCTGTCTGGTCTGATATGACCTCCTCAGGGCTCCAGCTACGGCGTCAGCAATTTTTCCCTTTAATTCATTCTTGTAATGAGATTATCCAGGCAACAGCAAATCCAAGGAGTCCAATCCCCGGATTTGGCAGCTGCGGTGTTGCCTGTTTGTTGAGGAAGTAAGGGCCAAGAGTGTGTAAGAGCTCACCTGTAATGACACTTTCACTCACAAAACACTGCATGAAACTTCCATGTAATATCCAATAAAAAGTTTGAGCTAGGTCAGGTTTGAAGATATATGTTAAATCATCAACTTCCCTTAAAAGATGTCAAATTAAATTTAAACAATGTGCGAGCAGTGACAAAGGACTCTCAAAGTACCAGGGCCTTTAATCTGGAAGAGAAGGGTGGTTTAACAACACTTACTGCTGTTCTGTATTCATCATAAAGACTCTTTTCTGCATGAAGTGCTGCATAATAGAAGAGATTTTTAACCTGTTACCAAAGTTCGAATCTAAAATCTTCACTCAATCTGCACATTGTGTAAAAAAAAAAAAAAAGTGTATATTTAATAGCATTATTACCAACCTTCTCGCATTTTACGGTATTCTACGGTATTTTGTCTAATTTTTGTGTAATTCAAAAAAAAAAATATCCAGATGGTCAGCAGATTTCTTTGGGATCTATTTCTGAAGAAATTTAAGGATCAAACTTATATTTATTGGTTTCCATTTGGGCTATTTTTTCATATTTAATTGGTGATTGTGTAAAATACTCAAAACAAGTCTAATCTGCTTGAAAAATGTACAGTTGCTATATCACATCTAAAGAGTGTAAATCATTAACTCCCAGAGTAGAGAATGTGAAGGCGATAATACATTACAAAAGGCTCTGAAGCTCAGCGCTTAGTGCCCACTTGGAATTACAAAGGCATAAATGTTGAAATACATTTCTTCCCATGAGCTGATGCTCGCTGTTATGACATTGGCAGAGAAGTGGGTGAAGGCAGGGTGCATGTGTTTGCGCAACATAGCTTCACATAAACCGATTGCCTTCCCAGATTTATCCCCAAGGTGTTTTTAGGACATCCTGGGAGTTAATGGAGGCTAATAGGCTTAGCACTGAGGGTGTATTGTCCGGGATGCTTACAGGCAAGGTTTGCAGAGGGTAAAACTCTAAACGTGTGGATTACCTCCAACACATCCCTTTAAAGTGCTGTATAGCCAGGATTTAGCTAATAGGATCCTGGGGGTAGCAGGGGCCTGGGAAGGTGGGGATGGGGGTTGGACGGGCCAGCAGGGCGGTCTCGGGCAGGTCAGCAGCAGATGTAGCTAGCAGACTGTTGCAGGACTAATAGGCGGATTACAGCCCTCAGATTAAATGGGCTTCAGAGGGAACTTGAGGGACTGTGGATAATGCTCAAGGCCTTGGGGCAAGTGTTATGACAGCATTTCTCTTGGGGGAGGGGACGGCATGTAGAGTAAAGAGATCACTATAAACTAATATAATATGAAGAGGTGGGTGATGACCTTCTGTGCAGACTCAGATTCAACATATTGCACACCCTGGTCCTGGATTAGCAGAACTGGATTATTGCGCTGTCGTTTACAGTATCATATTTGGTAATGGGATTTCTGCAGTGTTGAAGACTAATTGGAAGTGTCTAAGTCGATTGTGCTTGTTTACACAAGCTGCTGGCTCAGCCAAAAACAATGTGGCCATTTGGTGTGTGTTTGTGTGTGTGTCAGTGTGTGTACGGGTGTGTGTGCGTGTGTGTCTGTGAGTGTGCTTTTCTTACTATACTAGGAACAGATGTTGTGGATAGGATGGAAAGATGAAAATAAATTCCATTTTAAGAGGTTAGTATTAAGGTTAGGATTTGGATTTAGGTGTTCAATTTAAATTTAGGATTAGGTTTACTTTACGGTGAGGGTAGGGGTTAAGGTTGGTTAAAGATGATTGCTTACAGGCTGGAGGTAAGAGGTGAGAGGAAGGATCAAAGGTTAATAATGGGAATAAATGCTGTGTGTGTGTGTGTGTGTGTGTGTGTGTGTGTGTGTGTGTGTGTGTGTGTGTGTGTGTGTGTGTGTGTGTGTGTGTTTGTGTGTGCATGGAACCCATATTGGTAGTTTATTGAAGTCCTCTTTTAAAATATTGTATTATCTATTATAATATGTTATATATATTATATTATATTGTGTCAGTCTGTTCCAATTCCAATCTAGATGTTTCATTGTCACAGCTCTGCTGAAATAAAAACACAATGCAGGTCCTCATGCTGTTCAAATTAATTTGATTGGTAGAATAAAATGGTTTTTTGGGGGGGGGGGGGGGTTATATAGTGATGTGTCTTTTATTGGAAAATAACACGATGGCAGTGGCCATAATTAGACTCTTTAACGGGTAGATAGTTGCTGCCTCCTTGTGGCAATGTTAAGAAATTACATAATATAATCCAACCAAATTTAATTTTCTATGAATGTCTTCTTTAAAGTTATATATAGCTATATATAATGCAGTATTACAGTAATCAGTGGGTTAGGCAATTGTCATATGTTTCATCATCTGTTTACACTTCAACAGCCTTCAGGTCGTGTGTGTCATGACCCCACGAGAGCAGCTGAGGAAGATGACAGCGCTGGGAGAGCAGGGGTCCTTGGATGAGAAGCACTGGTACCGTCTGGTTAACGGCATGTCAGCTGGAGGTGAGGCAAACAACAGCATGAAATACAGTCTGAGAAAACTTGAAAAACTAAATTTTCCGAATAAATCACACTACGAATAGGGGCAGAACTTGGACAATCGCAAGGATTTGTATAGATTCATGATTTTATTTGTATTTACACATTTTCTGACACCATATACAGTGTCCAATCTGGACACAGGTTAAACCAACTGTGAGACCTTGACCGCCATGTAGGGTCTAGGGGATTGTTACCTGCTGACTCTGAGTTGTACCTGCAGTCTCCTGCTTTCACAGTCGCTGCACGGCCTTCCCCGACCTTCAATGACCTGTGGTGCTTGTTCTCTCTCTTGCAGAGCTGAGGCAGAGGCAAGAGTTGATAATGAGGAACCAGATGGCCATGGCTCCACAGATCCTCTCCCAGGGGCAGCAGAGGTTACAGGGGGTCCCAGCGCAGTTTGAACCTCGTTTCATGGAGAGGTCTGTACCTGAATACACGCTGACAACCCGAAAGGGTAGCTCTCCGGTGAAGGGCATCCATGACAATTGTCAGTTACAGGTCCATTTATGAAGAAGACATGGATACTTGAAGAAACATACATCAGATCTTGAGATCTGATGCATGTTTCCGTGCAATAAAAACGTTTTGATTGGTAACTAAATGTACCGTAGTCATTAAAAAAACTGCAATAATTACAGCATGACATATATCCCTTGACATCACGTCTAGATTAAATATGTTTCCATGCTTTTCCTTCATCAGAGAGCTGGTGCCCCCCTCTGAGATGGTAGCATCTGAGGCCAGACAAATGCACATGGGCTCTCACCTGGGTCCACATCTACCTCCCCATGCCAATGTCATGCCCGGGAGAGCTTTTCCTGGAGCAGGTGAGCACGGCATGATTCAGTTTCATACATGAGGAAATTCCCAGCATGTTCGTATCATCTTGAGGACTGTGAACAATCGCTAACAGCTCGTCTGCCTTTTGGTTTTTCTCAGCTGGCTATGGCTTCTTGCCCTCGGAGCCCATGGAAACAGTTGCCCGGCGACAGGAGTTCATTCACAAGCAAAATATAGCCAGGTAGTGAGCGCACAATCTCATCGGCATCTCACAGAAACATTCGACCTGCACACACATCTGCGTCACATTTTGCAGACTAAAATGAGACATATTGTGCATTTGAAGAATTTAAATTCGGATCATGTGCTGCTCCATCATTAGTGTTGCTTAACCCTCCTGTTGCCTTTCGGGTCAATTTGACCCCATTCAATGTTTAATGTCGGTGTTCCTTGGGGTCAATTTGACCCCAGGCTGTTTTTCACTGTGTCAAACATATAAGAAATATCAACTTTTTATGTATATTTAAAGGGCTATTTAGGTAGTCAACAAACAAACATAAAGTACCTCACACTTAAACTTGGGAAACAATATTAATTCTAATAATTTTCTGGAGGTTTTAATTGCTGGGGTCAAATTGACCCCAAGGGTAAAATATGTTAGTAAATGTAAAGGTAACAGGAGGGTTAAATATGTCTAATATGCACGTGTGCTCCTGCTCAGAATGGAGATGAATGCCATTCTGCACCAGAAGGAGCTGGAGAATGCCCACCAGAAGGGACTTATGGGAATTGATAATCCTATGTCGTACCCTTCCAACCACATGGCGTTCAGAGGTCGTCAGCGGATGCCGGACGGCCACGACGTCTACGTCCACCGTCCCACTCTGGATGAACTGCACTCGAACAGCATCCTCATGTCAGCCAGCCCTTACCCACCAATCAGCACGCTGCACCGAGAGAGGGGACGCAGGGCTGGCAGGAGGCCCAACGTGCACAAGAGCGCAGAGAGCCACGTGTCCAACCTGAAGGGCCAAACGGAAGACAAGAATGTGGAGCGGAGCCCGGGAGCCACATCAGGGGAGGAGAAAGAGGTGGAGGCAAAGGGGGACGTGGGAGAGGAGTGTCCCGCCAGCAAGGCGCATCATCATGCAAAAATAGACTCTGAAATCTCTGCAGGAAGCAGGAAGAACTACAAAGAGGGGGAGCCAGGTCTACGTAAAGCCTGTGTGAGCAGTCAAGATGGGTCCGATGTGGCCAACAGCGGAGCAAATGATAAAGACTTATCCAATCAATGTTCAGCTTTCCAGGAGAAGTTTATGTATCCCTCCACTGGTGGAACGCTCACAGGCATTCCGTACATGTTCCCAGTCCCCGGAAATGGTTTCCTTCCATCTGGTGAGTTTCTAAAGATAGATTACAATATATTATTTGAACAAATTAATTGCATGTGTACCGTGGATAACAGCACCAACAAAGATGTGCGTCATTATTTTGTCCAGGTCCACCCAATCTCTTTCTCAACAGTGATGAGGTGTCTGAAGACATAAGGAAGTGGACAGTGAATGATGTCTACAACTTCATCAACAGCGTACCCACATGTTCAGAATATGCTCAGGTGGGATTCTACAGTTTTCTGTATCTGTCTTTATTCTTTCTGATGTGTCTTTGTTGTGCTAATGTTGTGCAAATTCACTCCACAGACGTTTAAGGACCACATGATCGACGGGGAGACCCTGCCCCTCCTGTCAGAGGAGCACCTACTGGACACACTGGGACTCAAACTGGGACCGGCTCTTAAGATCCGCTCACAGGTAGGAAACACAAAC
Organism: Pseudoliparis swirei; assembly: GCF_029220125.1. Classification (NCBI taxonomy): domain Eukaryota; kingdom Metazoa; phylum Chordata; class Actinopteri; order Perciformes; family Liparidae; genus Pseudoliparis; species Pseudoliparis swirei. The sequence goes on from NC_079395.1 coordinate 6,902,414, forward strand.
TCTGACTGAGCCCTGAACATTCAAGACTTAATCCCTTCAAAGATGGGATGTGTGCGAGTTTAAAATAAATCTCACAAATGCCTCGCACTATCTCCACACAGAATGTGGCGAAGCTTGTCCTGGCCTTGGTTTGTCTCAGTTTTTAACTCTATCATCAATTTGACTAACAGATTCCAAATCTGAAATCACACATTTACCTCAGTGGTCTTTTAAAATCTGTACATTATATTATATCCTGTGGCTTGAGAACCAATTTGATTTGGGTAAGAAAAAAACTGCACGAAAAAAAAAGTCAATTTGCAATAGATACGTATAAATCATTTCAGGCCAGATCCTCCTCAAATGAGCATCAATAAACCTTCAATGCTTCACTTTATACTAGATACACTGTATACACTTTCATTTTCCTTTCCTTTATTATTTAAATTCTTAAATATAATATGTCCTGCCCTGCTATTTTATCTTATTGTATTGTATATATGTAAACTGCTGCGTCACGAAATTTCCCCCTGGGGATGACTAAAGTAATATCTTATTTTGCGTAGTATAAATACCATATGGAGAATCAGAATGATAACAAATAAAGTGTAAATACATTATATTAATTCAACAAAATGTGATAAATGATAAATGACCTTTTTTAAATTCCTGTCCTATACATACGGGTCCCTTGTCACTCATTTAGAGACTGGCACGTTTGTAAACACCGATATGTCTAACATCGACTGTCTTTATTCCTCCGCAGGTGTCCAGGCGTATGGGCAACATGTTGTACATGATGAACCTGCCGCTCGCCACCGCAGCACTGCAGGCCAATCCTGAGAAGCCTGCAGACCGCTCATCAGAGGCCGGCTCCCCTGTGAACTGCAACAGCGAGGAGATGATGGCGAGTCCAAGAGACCCTGATGTCCTTAAGTCCACAGAGCACCTGCAGGAGACAGAAAACAATTCCCCTCCATCTGCCAGCAGTGAGACGGCCTGATCAGAACTGATAAAGCGGACCTCACCAGTGTGCACCTCCAGTACAGCATGGCTCTACCTGACTGCCACCGTCAAGGATTTGTTTACATTATGATTAACTGGTTTGAAGATGTTTTCTTTTCTAACTATTTGCTAGTTTTTTTATGCACAAGTTCACACTTGGCCTAGTTATATGCTAACTATTTGTATTGTATATATACAAATATGTATATGTGCATATATTTTTAACAATCACAGTGGAGTGAAACTGATGTGAGAGTTAAGAGACAATAAGAAGGTCCAATAAAAATTGTATTTTCTTCATATCACAGGACTCTAAACGTCTGACTGTAGCTTTAAACATGCTTATTTTTCAAGCTGCTATGCTTCATTTCTCTCGTAGTGCATCATAAGGACCATAGACATAATATGGGAATGATTTTATAATCGAATAATGACATCTAAGATGTTTAGATGTAAGATACACTTTTCGTTTGTTGGATTGTAAATAAAGTGTTTTTCTACCTAGGTAACCAGTTGTTGTATGACTTGGAATAAATAATTAAATATCAAGTATCACATATTTTGAGGAAAAAAACATTGAAGCCTTTAATGGACGAGAAGTCGTCCGAGCAGGAAACACCAAAAAAAATTAACAATACAAACAGTAAATATAAACAATACAAATGATGTGTTATGACATCAATTCATAATTTTGAAAATGTGAACAAATTACTAAAAAACATTAAAGTAAAAGTAATTTTATTTTAAATAAGAAAAAGGCTATTCATGAAGAGTCCAAACAAGATTATGGATTAAATGTGTGATAGTTAATTACACTTATCGAAGATCAATAAACTTGTTTATGGAGACAAAAAGAGACGACAGAGGTAAAGCTGATAAATACAAAGTAGAAAGTACTAAAGTATTAACGTCAACATATACAAAAAGTGAAAGTATACTCGTAATGCAGAAAGGCTGATTTCACAATAATGTACATTATATTATTGAATTATAATTATTGATTATTACTATTAGTTTAGCTTGTGAATTCCCCCCTGAAGATTTCAGTAAATTCGTATTGTAAATAAAATACAAGAATAAAGTATTTTATTAATTTATAATACATCATAAAATGTTTGTGGATTACAATGTATATTATTGATTTTATCCTGCAAACTAACTAAACAATAAACAATATTCTCTTAAATATGTAGTGGAGTAGGCGTATAAAGAAGAAGAAAATAGAAATACTCACCTACGGTACAATGTGTCCTTTTATTGTACTTCAGATGTTACCTGTGTAAATGTAGTTACTGCAATTACTTTCCCCCACTGCTAATAAATACATTGAGGTATGTTATGATTGACATGTTCATAAAGATCATGCAACAACAATCCAACAAAAAGACACAGGGAAGCAGGGTTGCCAGGTCTGTGTGACAAAACAAGCCCAATGGCCAATCAAAACCAGCCCAAAACCAGCCCAAAATCAGAACTCAAAATATGCCCATAACTCCTTCATGATGGGGGGGGGGGGGGTGCTAGTGAGAGTGTGCTCAACTGTGTGCGCGGATGTGTCGGCGTGTACGTGCTGATCTGGAGTCAGTTTGGTAGGATTTGGGTATAAATAAATTATTTCATTTTAAATATGGATTTTTATTAAAAGATATTCATGTAATTTGCATGCAAAATAGGTCTACCCGAACCAGCGGACAAAAAATTCAATCCGCGGCAACACTTCAAAAGTAGCCCAATTCCGCGGGGAAACCGCGGACCTGGCAACACTGCAGGGAAGAGAAGAAGAGAAAAAAAGATTTTCCGCTCCACATGTGAACGAAATCACCGTTTTTTTCTCCCGTTAATCGATTAGTCTCGCGATACTACACATCGTGCGCGTGCGCAGCCTCTCGCGCGTCTGAGGGAGCTGAGTTGGAGGATCATGGCGGAGCGCAGGAAGCACAAGAAGCGGATCCAGGTAACATCACTTAATTCATACGAACTCCTCGCCGGGCGAGTTAACAGACAACAAATAAGACTGACACGCGGGTTCAGGAGCGGCTGCGGGATGTCCGTTAACAGTTCTACGGGAAGCCGTTAACCGGCAGCAGTTGGAGCTAGATGATGGCTAACCGTCGCTAGCATTAGCTGGCGAGGCAAAAACAAACGTTGCTGGCTATATTTTGAAGAGACGTTTCTCAGCTCGCTGTGATCGTTGTTTCCTTTAAGACATCGTACACACGAGCAGAGGTGGTGTTGTACTTTCTCCCCGGCTGGCTCCACAGCCCACCAGCTTTGATCCCGATTGAACCCGCTGGTCGTGTTCAAGATAAGCTGCGTCAGCTCTGAAAGTGGACGTGTTTGTACATAAAGTGAGACAATCTGCGGGGTTTTAGGTAACGAGGTAACAATGTAACGCAGCATCTGTGCAGCAGGACTGCGTTAGAGAGAGCAGAGCACTGGTTTCAGCTGAAGCAACAGTGTAGTGAGTGGCTACAGGTTCAGTCCCCCACGTCGCTTCGTATTATAAGACTTGTAGGAGTTAGAAAGACAGATAGATATATACTTTATTAATCCCCAAGGGGAAATTTGTCGTGTTGTGGATCCCAAGACTTTCCTCAACACATCCATGAGTCTGTCCTCCCATAACCAGAAACCATAATTGGTTGATTATTATCACTCCATGTCAAATCACTCAAAACTCTGCACTTTAATCACTTGTATTCACTTGTTTAAAATTGTATGACGTATTTATAGTATTTATATATATATAGTATTTATAGTATTTATATATATATAGTATTTATAGTATTTAGATATATATAGTATTTATATATTTATAGTATTTAGATATATATAGTATTTATATATAGTATTTATAACAACTGTACGTGAATCTTTATGAATCTTTATGTTTACTTAGTATTAGGAAATGTCTTGTCTTATCTGTTGTGCCTGTGCACTTTTATATGTTTCACCGTGGGAGAGTGGGAAACGTCCTTTCGATTCCTTTGTATGTCTTAACATGTGAAGAAATTGACAATAAAGCTACTACTACTACTTATAGATGAAGTAGACATGAAGATACTCACGTTTCAGATGTCATTTTATGCAACAGGTTAGGATCTAGATTAGCAAAATATAAAGCATCGTTGTTTGCTTGTAGTTTCTATTAGTTGTCGTGTGTGTGTGTGTGTGTGTGTGTTCACTATTGCTTCACACGGGTGTAAATATGAATCAGGCGGTTCGCAGCTGGAGATGTTTGCTCTTGATGTGTGCAGCAGGACTCTGTGTTCATTGGTGCTGATTGACAATGTGTTCCTGATGTCCCGCTGAGGTTTTAATGTTAAGATGACGGCCATGTGATTTGCCAAGATACTTGTTTGTGTTGCTTCTGTTCCTTATGATGCACATTTTAAAAACACACTACCGTTTGTTATTTATTTTGTTTGTCACGTTTCTCTTGCATTGTGTTGCATAATGACAACGAAGTATCCTTGAATCCATGGATTATAACATACATGTCAACATGTTGCTGTCTTTGTGTGTTATTGGTAGTTGCATTGATAAGTTGAAATTTGATTGATGTCCAGTAGTGCAACTATCGAATATTTCTCTGTATGCGGATGTTATGCTAGTTGCTAAACATACTAAAAGGATTATCGTACATACGAACTGAGCACAGTTATTATGTAGGGGTTTGGGACACTGCAATTGTGTCCCACAAAGCAGTCGGATAATGTAGGAAGAATTATTTAGATAGAGGCCTATTTATTACCAACTTCATCACAATAATGTTCTCTTTAGAAATGGATTTGTTTCCAATATTGTTACTTTGATATATATTTGGTTGGTTAGGTTCTCCCGGTTGAAACTGCGACACTTTTGGTTTGTCGATTCCACAGAACCACAAACTAAAGCCAATGTTCAGTTGTAGAGATTGTATCTGGCCCGTTTACATCAGTGAGGGTAGAGTCAATATTAGAAACGGTTCAACAGGGCCACAAACTACAGCCGATCAAATAATCAAACGTGAATAAGTCAACAACTCTCTGAAACAGTTGCAACTTCATAATCTTCATGCAGGTACAATTTAAAACGGTCGTTGCATTAGTTAGTGGTGGTTGTTCCAGCGAAGTGTCGGTCTCTGCATGTTCGAGTTGCATAACAACACAGACGGTTATCTCCATTTAAACATCACCACGCTGCGTCTCTCTTGTTTTCACATGACTTCACCTGCCATTTAATGATTACAGTCTTAATTTGTTGAAATAGATTTCAAACCTTACCAATACTGTTCCCTGGATATACATTTTAAAGGATGGTTACGTTGGTGTTGGTGTGGACTCCAATACATCTGCCCTCACACACTGTGGCTGCCAGGCCAGAGCAGCTCGTCCTCATGCGATCAGGTGGATCGTGGCGACGGTGACGGGAGCTGTTGGCGTCGGAGGCTCTGGTGACGGAGCCGTGTGATTGAGATACCCGCTCCTTCAAACAAAGGCTCGACTCAGGGCCTCGTCTTCCTCGCGTTGTTGACCAGCTGGACTGGGTGAAGCAGCAGTGGCCTTCAGAGTGCTGATGCTCTCCTTCCCCCCCGAGTTGGCATGTGGTTCAGTGCTGCAGACGGGAGGCGGTCATTTGGCAACTCTCTGTTATGGCTACGGAGGAACATCCACAATCGACATTATTTGAAACTGGATATGCAACAAAAAAAAACTGAAAATATACCCGTTATCGTAATGATTTACCAATACGATGCCAGCATGTCGAAATGAGAAATGCAAGTAATTTACAAGGTTACATTTGAACACATCGTGATGATGTTATAATGTTCTGTCGCCCACTCGTCATTTTGAACGCATCGTTACGCAACTCGATGGCACCTAAATGAATAGAGCTCAGCGTCGTTGTTTAGCCGAGAAGGACTGCTGCTCACCGACTGGTACAGCGAATGTTAACTTGCTCTCCTTGTCACAGATTTGTTGTTTTGCAATGTTGCATTAAATAAATAAGGTACACAGTCGTGTTCAATGCAGGTGTCGTACTAGTTTGATGCTTTAAGGACTCATGTCATTCAAGCAGTATGTCATATTCTCTCTCTCTCTATATATATATATACTAGTTAAAGGTTATGTCCTTAGTGTGGTACATTCCAAAAAATATCCCGGTTGAGGGTTGATACCATGTCGCTTTGTAACTTTTAAAAATGTATTATACCTTCTTATAATATATGTACAAATATCATTGTATATTACCACATTGTTCTTGATGGTGATGAATGTAATGTTAATGATTTTTATGGATGCAGTAATGTTCAAATTTGTGTTTCCTCACATCGGATGCGTTTGCCCTGATTAATTATAAAACACACCGAGCTGATTGGTCGTGTTCACATTTCCGCCTCTTTGTCCCGAGCCGTTGACTGACTGTAGTTCGGTGCGTGAATCTTCATCTGTTTGCCCGTCTGGTCCTGCAGGAGGTCAGCGAACCCACCAAGGAGGAGAAGGCGGTGGCCAAGTACATCCGGTTCAACTGCCCGACCAAGTCCACCACCATGGTGGGCCACCGAGTCGACTACTTCATTGGTTAGTGCGTCGAAACACCCGGTGGAGCGAGGAGATCAAACTCTGCTCTCTGTTTGCTTTTGAATCCTTTCCACAGTTGTCATTGCTGATAGTTAATCTCGATAAACAGATTCTGCATCTACATGCAATCCGTTTTGTATTATGTCTCGACTTCAGTCTCGCATCTCAAGTTGCTTATCGAATGAAAAGGTCGAGCCGGCTGAGTGGTGAGTCACAGCTGAGCCCAGAGTCCCGGAACACCACACAGTTACAACAAAAGGACGAATGTTTCAGCTTCTCCCTTCTAGACGGAGGTATTTAATACCGCGGTGTAGAACAGAGCGGTGTAAAAACAGCTTCGTTCCAGCAGCCGTCATTCAGGTGAACGACTTGGAACCATAACTGCACGGATTTGTGCTTTTGTGTTCTTGTATCATCACGTCTGTCTTGTTGATTGTAACGTGTGCCTCACTTTCCATTGCAATCCTGAACCTGGTGCGTCACCAAGTGACTGAAGAATTGTCAAATTCCAACCCGACATCAACGCAACCCATGCCTGGACGTTATGGCTCTTAGAAAATCAGCGATCGCTACCTGTGGCAGAAAGATGGGATAAAGTTGTATTTTTTGTTTTTGATGATCCGATCAAAATCGGGGTGGAATCCAAACTCCGAGTTTTGGGATTTGTTTCAGCCCTTTTTAATGTTCTGTAATAGCATGAAATCATGGTGGAAGTAGGAAGCTAGCGAGCTAACTAACTAGCCAGACCCTAAATGAGTCAAATGGAACCACTTATTGCTTCTTCCACACACTCCCAGTGAGGAGAGCACCTCGCTGCTGCTAGATGATAAGTTATTATCACTGATTCACCAGATTTTGCTGATCGCTTTATTTTGAAGTCTTCAGAAAAGAGAGAGACGGCTTTTGCTGTGATTGTAATGCTCCACTGGTTACATATAATAACCGACAATCAACGCGACTTGGCCTTTTATATAATGTATAGGACATAAAACATGTTGAAGCCACTGTGTCCTGAAGGCTTTGATTACTGGAGAACTTCTCGGCCCCACGACATGGGGAAATAAATCAAGGAATATAGACGGCAGCCCATCCAATCATTTCATACTGAAGCGGGACATTTTCTGGCCCTGTACCACTCTGTTTTTTAACGTCCGTCTTTACATCCCTACAATTAGCCTCCAAGGCGGTGGACAGTCTGATGGACTCCAAGTGGGCCAAGGCCAAGAAGGGAGAGGAGGCGCTGTTCACCACCAGGGAGTCCGTGTTGGATTATTGCAACAGGTCAGCTGTCGAACACACTCTGCTCCTCTCCTGATGTAGATGATTAACCATTTGTCTCCTGTAGGATGATATTCTAAAACAAGGTATCTTAAGCATTTTAGACACACGCTTGTAACATGGTCACTGATATTTACAGCTATTATTTTCACTATTCATTCTTCACAACATGTTCTTTTCTTGGTCCATCAATTGAAAACTGTCATCAGACAAAATCCAAGCAGATGTCTTCAAAATTGCTTCGTATTCAGTTTGCTATCATAGAAGAAGCAACAAACTACTAATATGATACTACTAGCAACACATGTTTATATTTTGGAAGTTGGAACCAAAACAATTTTGGGGGAATTTTGCTCAAATTAAAAGTCTCAACCAATTCCTCCACTATCTAAAAAGATGCTGAGCCCTGTAGGCAGGAAACTGACATTTGAATAAAAGGGCTTTCAGTCTTGTAGAGCATCCAACTGATGAAACTTGCAAATGAAATGCAGATTTGTTTCTTGCTATGAGGAGATAAAGATCTTAACATGACCTCTCCTTTAAACAGTGATGATTAAAACTAAAACAGTAGTACATCATTATCCCTTATAACCAGTCATTCTCCTTTGTAGACTCTTAAAGAAGCAGTTCTTCCACCGGGCTCTCAAAGTGGTGAAGAAAAAACCAGAGAAAGACACCAAGAAGGAGAAGGAGAAGGAGAAGGAGAAGGAGAAAGAGAAGACCAAGGGTGACAGTGGCAAAGAGGAGGAGAAAAAGGGGAAGAAGGACAAAGAAAAGAAGAAGGAGCCGGAAGCTGTTGAAACCAAGAAAGAGAAAAGTGTACGTGACCCAACACTGTTGACCTCTATGTTTACAAAAATATCAAATTATTGGTATTATTATTATTAATACTACCTGTCTTCGTAAGATAATGTCACTGTTGGCTTTTATGTTTTAATTAGGAAATCGACTTTACTGTTCACCCATCTTTAGAATTCAGAGAAAGAAGAAGCTTGCTTTCTCTATGTTTCTGGTCTGTGTAAATAATTATTATAATATAGCCACGTTTCAAATGATCAGGTCCAAACTTTAAGCAACAGAAATGCTGCTTTCAGTGGAGACTTTACAAAAACATCAACACTTCCAGGAAACCTAAACAGTTTGGGTTTTACTTTTTTGCTTTATTGCTCAGAATAATATGGGAAAAGATAACTAAATTGTAATTTTGTTACACTTCAGTTTTTGCAAAAAGTAAATGGATAAGGCACGATGGGTGAGTGAGCTTAGAGGTGGATTGTGTTATATTTGGGGGACGGGCGGACCAGATGTTTCCAGTCTTTGTGCTAAGCTAAGTTAGCTGGTGCTGGCTAAAGCTTCATGTTCATTTGCAGAAATAAGTTAGCACGAGGTAAAGATTAATACGCACTGTAGGTCAGTCACACTGTCACAAGAGAGGATGTGATTTGTCATTAAAACACAGATAATAATTGTTTATTCTAATTATAAACCCTCACAGGATGACAGTCCTGGAACCCCGAAGAAGAAGAAAGAGGCGAAGAAGAAGTTTAAACTGGAGCCTCATGACGATCAGCTGTTCCTGGATGGAAACGAGGTGAGTGTTCTTGGATCTCTTAAATATCGGCAACATGTTGAGGATCCTGAATAACATCAAACCCCAAAATGTGCCTCTTTTCTTTAGGTGTACGTGTGGATTTACGATCCTGTTCGTTTCAAGACATTTGCCATGGGACTGATACTCGGTGAGTCAGAGGTTAAAAAAATCATAAATGGATTATTATTATTTATAAACAAGAACTGGATGCTCTCTTACTGATTGTGTGTGTGTGTGTGTGTGTGTGTGTTCCAGTGATTGCCGTGATAGCAGCCACTCTGTTCCCGCTGTGGCCAGCAGAAATGCGTGTCGGAGTTTACTACCTAAGTGTGGCGGCAGGCTGCTTCGTGGCCAGTATATTACTTCTTGCTGTTGGTAAGTACATACACGTCATACAAACACCGGACTGGGCTCCTGCATTCAATTGACCCTTTGCTAAGCCCCGCCCCTCCTACGTCAAACTATCTGCCGTGGAGCACACGCTGTCACTGCACCCCTTGAATAAATATTAGCACATTTCTGGAGAAACGAAAAGGGGATTTCAGAGGGAAGCCGGCAGAAGGATCTACTTTATGCCTTTTAATTCGGATTGAAAGATAAAGATTGGAGCTCCAGAGCCGTGTGAACGTGAGCCACTGTTCCTGGAAAGCTGTGCAGCGCTACGATCATTCAAAGGGCAAAAGCAGCATGTGTACGCATTCAGTGAACCTTCAGGAGCTTGCGTCACGTAGAATCTATTGTTAATGAGGTACTTGTGTACTTTTCTAATTTTACGTAGAAATGTGAAGTTTGAGGAACAAATCCGCCCTCCCGCTCTCCGGGTAGCAACCATGAGGAGCTTGAAATCCACGACACGTGAAAATGCAAAGAGTCTGAAACAATGAGCGTCTGCAGCGCTCAAAGGGCAGAACTTAACGGAGGCTCAATGAAATGTGAAAAACTACTCGTGTGTAACAAATTTTTTTTTTTTTTACTTAATTATAATGATAGTCTAAATAAGATAGTCTAAAACATGATCCTGAAATGTCCCCACTGTGGCACTAATAAAGGAATATCTAATCTAATAACTGTGATATAACGGCCATCTCTTATCTTTTGGGAATGTACCATACGCCACATGGTCAAATTTCAAGGATTTAATTTTTATGTCTGGGAGCAAACTCGTAAAACAACAAAAGCAATGAGGAAGAGCCACTAGATGTCAGAAGAGTACTAAACAACAACAACAACAGCAGCTTGAGTTTCCTCACCTTCCACAAGGTCGTATGTTTGTTGACATAACTCTCAAAATGTTGCTCCACCGGCATATATATCCTGTCTCCTCATCCTGTCTCCTCATATGCTGTCTCCTCATATCCTGTCCCCTCATACGCTGTCTCCTCTGTCTTCAGCCCGTTGCATCCTCTTCCTGCTCATCTGGCTGGTGACCGGCGGGCGCCACCACTTCTGGTTCCTCCCCAACTTGACGGCAGACGTCGGTTTCATCGACTCGTTCCGGCCGCTCTACACTCACGACTACAAAGGGCCGCGGTCCAGCAACAAAAAGGGCCCGGACAAGACGGACGAGAAGGACGCCGAAGACAACAAGGCTCAGAAGTCAGACAGCGACGAGAAGTCGGACAGCGAGAAGAAGGACGGCGACGAGGAGGAAGAGGAGGAGGAGGAGGAAGAGGAGGAGAGCAAAGAGGCCACGGGGAGTAAAGAAGCAGAGGGGGAGGCAACGGGGGCGGAGCGCCATTCAGACACAGACAGCGACCGCCGGGAGGAAGAAGGCTCGCAGCACAGCAACGGAAACGACTTTGAGATGATCACCAGGGAGGAGCTGGAGCAGCACACAGAGGAGGAGACGCAGGGGGGGGAGGGGGGAGGAGAGGAGGCGCAGGGGGAGGAGGGGGGAGGAGAGGAGGCGCAGGAGAGGAAAGAAGGGGGTGAGAGTGAGGCTAAACCCCAGACTGCTGAAACATAACCGTCTTCCCATCTCATCACTCTTCTGTTTCTCTGTCCTTTCCTCCTCCTGTGATTCCAGGACCTGCTGAGGAGAGGCTCCGCCTCCTCTTCTTGAGATCTTCCAATAACAAATACCAATAGACCAGCACCGGGATGGACATAACGGGTCAAAGTAAGCGGCGACAACAATGGGGGTAAAATGAAAATCTAAAAGAAGCCTTCTGGTGGCTCTGATTCACCCAAATGTTATTTACGTTCAAATGAAAACTGCCACCGAAACGTTCGCCTGGCAACAGGCTCTCTTTGTCTTTTTTCCCCTTTCTTCTTTCAAGTCCAGTTTCTATTTGTGTAATTTCAACTCTCAATATCGTATATTTATGTTCCCTTTCTTTGTTTACATATTACATCTGGATGGAAAGCCATCATGCTAAAGCGACCAGTAAGAGGAGCCGAGCCGGTTCCTTTAGGCCCCGTCCGTCCGTTTCTCTTCCCATCGACGTCGTTGAGCTCCGTGTTGTCGGTACGATCAGGTCAGCCCCCCCCCCCCCCCCCCCCCCGCGGTGTTTTGGTGACACAACATGGCAGCAGGAGCTTCACATCCTGTCTGATGGCGTTTTCAAGCAAACTGAGCGGCGTTGAACCCCCAACCGAGCCAGATGGACCAAATCCCGTAGTTCAAATGAAGCGTGTTGCGGCGGGATGGAGTATTACGAGAGCAGAGTCGTGCGGCTCCTTGAGGTACTTGACATTTTCTTTTCTTTTTAAATGGCTTATAATCATAGCTCGGTCCTCGACAGTCTGAAGTAGTTCATGTTTGATAATGTGGGACTCGTCTCTGAGAGTCAAGGGGAGCAACTGGGACACAGCTGGCAGACTTCATTTTCTTTTTTACAAAAAGATCACCGCATTTGTTGTACAACTAAAGGTAGAAGATGTTAAGTTCACTCATTGCAAACAGAACCAGATCTAAAGTCTCTAATGCCAAACACGACTAATAATGACGTAATGCATGCAGATTTATGATGGAGAGTTGAGTGTAAAGGGGAGGGCTATGCTTTTCTTCATTTGTTCATATTGTAACCGCCGTGTCAAAATCCTCAAACCTTTCGCATCGTTGATAAAAAAAAAATAAAGATTTAAAAACGGCACAGCACAGGTTGTTGGTGTGTCGCTAAGCAAAGATTTTTGGTCTCAATGAAACCGTTTAAAGGTGTTCGCACTCGACTCCCATCCAAACCAGTCCTGTCTCGTCCCGTGGTGGCACTGGTCCCCTGACCAGACCAGTTTGATTTCCTGTCAACGGCTGGACTCTCGGCTTTGGTCCAAACTGTTCCTTCACATTAATTTCTGATTAGAAAAGTCTCGGGTGCCCTTTTTAGTCATTGTGAGGATTATATTTATGTATAAAAAATAGAAATCTATCATATTATATATGGATTCTATTACTAAATTATATATGTGCGTTGTATATATGTATGTATGTGTATATATTTATACACATACATATATACAATTAATACAGTCTGACACAATACAACTTTTTTTTCTTTTGTATTAGGTTTAATTATATTAAGACTTTATAATATGCATTTTTTTTGTTATACGATCACAAAAAGCAAACTTGATATTTTTTATTTTACATCTGGGGTTAGAAAACAGTGGGAATTTATTAGATTTGTATTTTTATTTTTTTCTATACGTCACTAAAATGTGTGATCTGGCTGGTTTGTTGCCACTTCTCTATGACACATCTGTATTTCACATCTGTATTTCTCTAACAAATGGTCCAAAACAATAACACCGCTGGTTCCCAGTTAACCCGACGTGGCAAAAACTCAAACGTAAGATATTCCACGCGGCTTCCTGTGCAGTCATTTGTTTTGCGTTCCTCTTGGAGTCGTCGGTTCCGTCTCCGCGGAGGTTTTTGCAGCTCTTTGACGTTTCTAACTCGCAGCTTCCATCCTGTTTAGTTTCTAATATCCACAAACGGGCAAAGTGCGTCTCGGTGTCCTGCGGCTGAACTCTTGATATGGGCAGAACCACAAAAGAGAAAGAAACAATGATTTTTCCCAATTGTTCTCGGCTGTTGCACAGTATCGGTCTTTTGTATATTGTAGTATTATTACTCTACGCTGCTGCTTCTCATTGCACATTTCTGGGGGAAATGAAAAGTGAAATTGTAAAACATCAATGTTTTAATCTCCAGTCAAAAACTTTCGTTTGATCTAGTTGTCCACATTTGGATCAATATCTTTCTGAAATACTGTCTCATGCAATATTGGAGTATAATTTAATGAAACTGGATGTCTGGAAATATATCTGTATCTTATCATTGCAATAAAAATATAGAAAGCACACAAGTATTGTCATATTTCCCTGTAATGTATTTATTTTGGCGTTCTGATCCTTGCTGGGACAAAATGCTTCATGCGACAAAACATCATTTTTATTATTTATTTAAATAATACAGCATAATTTGATAGACTGAGGTTCACACAAACCTTTTTGAGCTGGCGGTACCTGCTGGAGGCTTTTCAACAATTAATGTCCTTTAAAAACAATTATTAATTCATGTATTAATTTTTGATTTCACTAAAGCACGAAGACTTATTCATTATTATTTTTTTAAATGGCATTTTTAGGACTGATTGCTATTTATTCTGACTTAACATACTATACTTTGACATACGAACTATTTATGACTTCCTTGACATTTTACTGTACTTTTATTATGATATACATATGTATACACATATATATACATACATATATATATATAATCAAAGTACAGTAAAAATATATATTTATATATACATGTATTTATTTTTTTACTGTACTTTGATGATATATATACATATATATAGAGATAAACACATATATAGATATATACATATATTTATATATATATACAATATACATGCTATGTGTATATAATAAGTAATACAATATACCCATTGAAAACAAGCTGCAAAATGTAATACAAAAAAGGAAACCCCCAAAGATTATCCAGAACCAATCTTAACATTGAATAATAGAGTAATATAGGATTTTTGGGCATTTTGCTGAATACTAAAAAGAAACGTGCCTTCCCTCAAATCCACTCGTCAGTTCATCATTATATATATATTATATATTTCATGTTATTTAATACGAATGAATTGTTTAGTTCTCACAGACCAGACTGAACAAAAGACGTGGCTGAATATTTACACTTTATTTTCGCACTACTTCCCTTCACAGTTTAGTGATCATGATAATACCACGAGCGCTGGAAGTTTCTCCAACTTGTTCTATTTAGTTTTGTTCTACATCGTGAAATCTTGACCTGTAGAATTAAAGAAGAAAGCAATCGGGGAAAAGAAACAGATCCAATGAATAAATCCTCCTTCCCAGCTTCTCCTCCGACGTTCGTCCAGAACAATCACTCAATTCAGTTTGCAGTATTCGTCAAGCTTCCATCTAAATAAATATGACATGAAATACATTTATCCTTTACATGTACACATTTACATTAACACTGTTATAACCCCAGAGTTTGACAGTACAGCCTATATCTTACACACTGAGCATCATATTGATGAAGTGTTCCATCTCAAGACAACCCAATATTCTTTCGTAATATGAAAATATTGTAGTCATTTAAGTAACAATTATGTTGTTTTTCCCATTTCTGGGAGAGAACCATGCTTCCTCCGTGTAAAATACAGACACGACAGCAGATTGTTTTTGCGCTCTAATGCAATGAGATGCTTTCTCGAGTGGATGAAATACTCATCTCAGAATGTGCATAAGCATGCGATTCATCAGCTGACTCCGTCGTCATACGGGCTCACGGTCCGGTGTTTATGCGTCGAGTCCAACGCGGCCACGAGAAGCGGCGGCGGCGGCTTCAGCTCCCGGCGTCCGACGAGTCGGAGGCATCTTCCAGCCGCGCCTGCCTCTTGCGCACGTTCCAGTGCAAACACTGAGCCAGGCTTTCGAACCAGTCGTACACGAGGTCGTGGCAGCAGATGGAGGGCACCGGGTAACAGGATGTCGTTATCTTGATGCTGTTTTCGAGAGAAAAAGCAAAAAGGCTAATTAATCCTAAAAATAGAGGAGAGGAAAATAAATTCGACATGATGGAAGCGACGGCGAGAGATCTCCACCAGTCTCCGTGCTGGATCTCCTGCCTCTTCCTGCCGTCAAACGACACCCAGGCCGTGTTCCTGGCGTCGGGGGACAAGGTGATCTGAGGAGGAGGAGCAGACGCACAGTTACGGGGAATCGCAACCGACCGACGGGCGCCGCCACGGACACACGGTATCTCGGTGCAAGACAAAAATGTCCTTCAGTATTAATGAATCTCAAAAGAAAGGACACATATGATCACATTAACATAATTATCGTGACATAAAAGACGACGAGGCAAAAGCAACTACGAGTATTGCCTTGGAACGATTTAAACTCGTTTAAAAGGTAAACAAATAAGGTACGAAGTCGTTGTTTCCCCATCACAGGAGGACAACGAGGAGAAGAAATGCAGAACCTACCGGACTTTTGTTAACAAAAATGAAACGTGTTTATAAGCTGTGCATAGAGACAACACATGCAACACACAGGCGACACGTGACATCCACACATTCTGTAGATTGTGTTGGATAAAACCATCATAAAAAAACACCAAATGAGGGAAAGTTCCTTTGGAAAAATGGTGTTCACCCTTCGAGGAGAGTTCAGAGACGTGGATGATTATCTTGTGATGGCCAAAAAGTCAGATTCAGACCCTCTGTTGTCGTGTGTTCCACTTCATTCTCACCATGAGCTCCACCCCGGCAGGGACGACGATGGGCCGGAAGGAGAGTGAGTGTG
Source organism: Pseudoliparis swirei (assembly GCF_029220125.1). Taxonomy (NCBI): domain Eukaryota; kingdom Metazoa; phylum Chordata; class Actinopteri; order Perciformes; family Liparidae; genus Pseudoliparis; species Pseudoliparis swirei. The sequence continues at coordinate 6,918,629 of NC_079395.1, forward strand.
GGCAGATGGGGGTGACCATGATGGCGGGTACATTGGGGTGGATCATGGAGGCCCCTGCTGCGGCCGCATACGCCGTGCTGCCTGTGGGAGTGGACACGATCACACCTGGAGGACGGAGAGAGAGAGAGAGAGAGAGAGAGAGGATATCAATGTATTCATGGTGTACACGGGTCGGGAGGAGAGAGAGCTCCTACCGTCTCCCTGCACAGAGGTGATGAGCCGGCCATCGAGGTATAAGTCCACGTTGGACAGGTAGGAGGACGGGCCTCGGTCCACCACCACCTCATTCAACACCTGAAAACACAAGTAAAGATTAGAAAGCATTCGGGATCAAAATAGTGACCGTGATCATGTTGATGACCTTTTCAATTCATGGTGTCACTGCAGTGCCATCTATAGGCCAGATGTGTTCATGAGCATCCATATCCATGTGGATTTGATAACCAATAACAGCAACATGGGAGAGATGATGACAGAGTGCAACAATCATCTTTTCCAGACTCAATCCAATATGTTTAGAACCAAAAATACAGAAAACTGGATGAAAAGTAGGAGGAGGGCCGACGAATTACATGTGGAGAATAATCTGTTGATGTAAGAATGTGATGGGACTTAATTGAAGGGTTTGTGAAGACGGTCCGCGATGTGGAGCTTTAGAGATGTCCGCGTCGTGTTTCTATCGGCAACCGAACCTCATCGGTTTGTCTTTAACAACAACTTCAAACAAATAAAAAGCAAAACAACGGCACTGCCGCTTGCCGTCTGATGTGGACACGCTCTCGACAGTGAGGACGTCTCCAATGTGGAACTCCTTTTCGCAGACAGTCGTTATAAGAGTGTGATCTCTGCACTCAATCAAATAAATCTATGAATCAAGACTCGGAGACCAGAGCGATCCGTCACTGCCGGTGATTTATCGACGAGACGGAGGAAGGGCGGAGAGCTGGACTGAAAATTACAAACTGCAGCAGTGTGTGTATGTGTGTGTGCTCGCTCGTGTGTGTGTGTGTGTCTGCAGAAGTCGGGCATGTTGGTAAGTTACAGTGTGTGTCGGACCGAGAGCGTCGCAGCTCATTAAATATGGATTTGTCGTCGACTGTGTGCCGTTGACGCCCGCCGGGGTCTCCATGGAAACTGGCTCAACAGAACTTCACAAACGTCCTCCTACTTTTTCCCCTCTCATATCTGCGCCCAGCAGCTTTATTATGGCTGTTCCCGTGGCAACGCGGCTCGCTCACTGAGCTTGTAAACACGTGCAAGTGCAACCCAGGACCAAAAAAGGAAACAAGGGACACCGACAGATTAAGCCTCCGTCATCTCTGTGGATTTACAGCATCGTTTGAGTCATTAACGGGGACCAAATATAATCACACGCCTTTTAAAACCGAGAGCTACGGAACCAGAGGAATGAACTAAAGAACTGAAAGTCCTCCTCTAAACACACCTCCAGCCGTTGAGTTCTCAGACGTGAGGAGAGAACAATGCATTGTGTCCATGGTGGCGTGACGCTGATGTTCCCGGACACAGCCCTCCTTCAACTTTCATTTTAGACGAGCGGGGAAGCTGAGCGTTATTCATTCGGATCATCAGTACCGCGCCTGATCATATAGACCGACTCGTCCTCCCACAGCACACTTCCTTATTGTGTAACTAAAGCTGCACACAGGTTGTAGCAGCTGACTCCAGCCCTCTAGTCTCCTGGCACCGGTAACAATAAACTACATTCAGTCCCAAAGTCCTCCGGTTGAATGACTGGAAAAGTCCCTGCAGTGAAAAAGGAGGAAGCAATGGGAGGCGTTACCCTGCTGGGTGCGTTTCTCCCTGATTATCCCCGCTGTCCCACCTGGAGCTGCAGGGTGACCTTCCCGGCCTCGTTGTTGGTGTGTCCGTGAGGAAGAGGCCGGTTGTGTTCCGGCGGCGGCGGCTCTGGGCTGTGAGGCGGCCGGCCGCTTCTCTGAAGCATGTCCTTCACCACCTTCACCTTAAGACGACTGCGCAGAGTGATGGCCGCGTTGCCTGAAAACACACACACACACACACACACAGACACAGACACAGACACACACACGCATTACCTGCTTAGTGTACCGAAGCATACGTTGATGTATTTCTATGTTGGACTGTTCAGGAGAAAATGAGTGTTTACATATTAGACGTAACTCTCTACCTTCAAACACTTTGGCCACTTCCGTCTTGTAGGACTCAAATTTGAAGGGCGTCAGGAAACCCAGGGATCCGAGGTGGAACGCCATAACCGGCGGGACGCTGCCCTGCAGAGAGAAGATATCTGACTGAACAGCGAAAACTACAGGACACACTTTTTAAAATCTGTTCTGGTATCATTCATGAGCTCATTATGAGCGATCACACAGGAAACTAAATATTCAGGATACTTCTATGTGAGCTCTGGCAAAAATGCAGTTTTTAATTTGAGCATTTTATGTATTTTGTCTCTTTTGATATTCAAAAGGTGTTCGCAGTCCAACTTTGTGACTATGTTGTCAACTTTAAAAAATCAAATATTAAAAATGGTTTGTTCTTGATTTTCATCATTTAAAAACAGAGGGAATTCTTTGTAAAGTAAAACACAATGATACGACATAATAATACATTTAAAAAAGTTAATCACAGATGTGTACAAAGAGGAGACAGGGCAAGATATAACGCATGTTTTTGATTTCCTTTAAATGAATACTGAGACAAAATGTGTGTTTTTATGTCGTATATTTTTGTTCACGACTGCGTGAAGTGACCAACAAATAAACGTGTGATGACCTGGAAGAGAGAGGAGGCGTAGAGCAGAGTCCCGTCCCCCCCCAGACAGATGATCAGGTCTATGCACTCAGAGATATCATCGTAACCTGCAGGCGCACAGAAACACTGCTGGAGTCAACAACTATTTTCATCTCAAAAATGTAAGAAAAAGGAGATTATTTAACTAAATGTTGCGTGCAGAAGTAGAAATGAACATTTTAGTGGATGACTGTGCTCACGTGTAAGAAAGGACACACTGGACTTCGTTAGACTCCATCATAGGTTGAGATATTTAATGTTGAGCAACTCTAGATTCATCTAGAAAGCTTTTGTTGTTATTGAGCGAATTAAGATTCCACACGCAAAACTGTGAGTCTCACCCTCTCTGAAGGTGCACAGCTGGTTGCGTATGGAACCAAAGGCCTCGTCCTTGGACAGCGAGGCGTCGTCTGCCACCCTGCGCTCCACGTACACCATCATCTGCTTCTCCTGAGACACACAGACGGGCTTCAGAGACACAGGAGGCGTCACCGAGAGGACTCGGCACACGCCAGACACGCGGGGTTTACTACGATGCCGCCCGTATGGAATGTAAACGCACGTCTCCTTGGACAAAACACAGCTTGTTTTGGAAACTTGGTGCCAAAAGGCGCGTCAGCGGCGTGAGACCAGACTGAAACACGTCCGGTTCATTTGCTGGATTACTTTTGTTCGGATCGCTGTTTTCCAGGGTTGCAAACGGGTCCATTTTAATAGGAGCCAATGATATTGTATTATTATTTGTGTATATATTATTGCATAACCTGTATGTACAAATGCTGCTGTAGCCACAACATTTCCTCTTTAGGGATATATAAAATATGTATCTATCTATACGTTAAATACCAGTATTTCTGTACCTCCACTAGAAACCTGCAGAGCTCTTTGAACGGCTCGACGAGGGTCTCATCTCGGATTTTCCTGATGACAAGCACGTTGACAGGCGGTTTATTCCAGGTGAGCCGCTGGCTGGCTGGGTCCTGGATGTGCCTGAGAAACCAAAACATACACGCAAGAGTAAACAAACACATATTGTGCCTAAAAATAATAAGATAGATGCACAGAAACATAATAGAGCTGACTGTTACATAGCCATACTGCCTTGAGACTTTATATTCCTAATAGGGTAAAATGCCACTACGATACCAGGTCTTAGTCGAATATGAATCTCCAACAGCTGCCGTCATTCATTAACCGTTGTGACACTTTGATGATAAATCTGAAGGAGTGAGGTCCAAACTCCAAACCTCAGAATGTTAAATAAAAACGTCTTCCTCCTCTTTACCTGTCTCTCTCCTCTCTTGCGTGGCGGATCACAGGCATTGTGCAGACAACTGTGTCTGAGTTTTCAGATCAAGTCCGAGGAAACACTCTTTAGACCAGGTGACAACAAACATCCGTGGTCTGTTCTGTTAGCCATCCCATTTCCATGTACCATCCAATCACAGCATTCTCATCTTATCTTATCTCACAGTTACACAAGCGTTTCTGAGTACACAGCATATGCCAGTTTGCACACACAAAGTTGAACCCTCATGCTTACATGACTGAAGTTGGGTTGGGCAGGATACAGGCTTTGGGTCCAAAGTGAGTGGCTGGATACGGTCCATGTAGAAAGTGGGCTCTCCTGAGAGGAGAGAAAATGAGCCGGGCTGGTCAAGACACTACAGCATCTTGTCCCGGGCAACAGCGTTGTGGCAGTGGCACGGCGGAGCAGCTGGCGACCTGCAGAGCAAACCTCTTAGGAGAGCTTTCAGCTGTGTCACTCGCCGAGCCGGAGGGCTCCAAGTGCTCGCGTTGGCCTGGCAACCTCCGCCGCTCAATCTCCCCGTGCAGCTGTTCATGACTACACCCCGGTCGCTGCGTCCTGGTCGCCTTCCGCCGTCTCCCTGGAGACTTGGCCAGGTGATTCTGGTGCTTCGGGGACCTGGATGACTCCGGCAGCTGACCGGAGGTGGTTGAGGGTTGCGTCATGCCTCCGCCCGGCACCGCCAGGCGCTCCGACGATGGAGCGCTCTCGGAGTACTCCATTCTGGAGGGAAGCGAGAGACAGTTGCAGATATGTTTGCAAATTAAAGACGAGAAACGATGTACGAGAGGATTCTACAAGTCACTGACGAAACGGCAATAAAGTGGCAATAATAAAAACACAACAAATTTAACTACGCACACAGATCTGAAAAATAGCATGTTGGTATATCGTTAGGGACACAGTCAAAGACTCCAGATGACGAAACTTTAAGCACAATTCATTTTATTTTCACTCACATTCATCACTAATTTCATAAGGATTGTCACTTAAAGTAGAAATATAATAATTAGTGGATTATTTGAGTAGTTAGTTGATAAGTAATTAATGTCAAAAAGCATATGTGTATATTATGATTGTTGTTTATCGTTAGATATTTAACTAAATAACATCAGTTACATACCCAAACATGCGAAGACCAATAATTATACAACTTCAAGTGTATAAAGTATTCATTTGTAGATGATTCACATTCCAGCTCGCATAAATAGTTAACTTATGTCTCAGTTTGCTGGTTGATAATTAGTCATTCAAATATCGAATATGGAGTTGAATGGATGCTCAATGTGGTGCGTTTGTGTCCTTTGGGTTCATGTTTAACTTCGATAAATAATTAATGACTTGATCACTGAGGTTAGGTTGTTACTTTCAGGCCGACTGCAAACCGACTATAATGATTCGTTTATACGGAGTCCCAACAAACACAGACACATCTTGAATGGAGCTGAATTTCAGATTAAATATGGTTTGAAATGCATCAAACCATCGATCTAAGCCAACTAACCTAACCTAGCTAGCTGAGTTTTGTTATGTCAAGCAAAACGCATCACAGCATACTTTCTTTGTAGCATATGCGCTGCTATATTCAGAATTACGGTCATATTCATATGACGTTAGTGTTCAATATGTTTTGATTAACAATTTCACTTGGACCGAGCTCAAGTGAGATAACAACCTTTATTCTTAAAACACCATCACGTTAAGCTGACGTTAACGGACACGAGACAACCGTGTTGGAGGTGAATTGCTTGGTTAACCGTGAGATTCTAACGGCTCTGAGTGACGGTTGATTTGTTGACAGCGGACGTTACCTAGCGATACGTTTAGCTCGCTAGCTAAGCTATCTGACGTTAACCGGTGTGAACCCCTGAAGGAAACGAAGCCTTACTGTGTCAGAGAGAAGGAAACATGCTCATATCGCCACTAGCTACTTCGTCAAGGGCCCAATGAGTTTGGACTCTACGAAGACGTGTATTTAAAGATGGACAGCGCCGTCAAATCCATGGAGCGAATACGACAGACTGCGCATGCGCGAGATGGAAACGAGGTTTTCCTCGCGCGGTTCAGGGGGCGTCGCCGCGGGAAGGTCACTGCGCAGGGCCGGTGCTCAGTTAAAGCAACAGCACCATATTTGGCGAAAGAAGCGAAATTATTGTAGAAACAGTGTTTAAATCTAATCAATTAATAAACTGACCAATTGAAAAGGTAGTTTTTTGTTAACGATCTTTTATAGTTTTTGTTGAGCATACCTATCACACATAATACAGAGTGACGGGCTGAACAAGATTAACAAAGAATACAATAAAGAGATTAAATAATACATAAATTAATTGTAATCAGTTGTGGAGAGTATAATTACTTAAGTAGAATGTTGAGGTTTTTGTACTTTACTTGAGTATTTCAAATTGTTATATTTTGCACTCCACATGTATTTATGTTAAGTTATGCCACTAGTTACTTAAAAGAATACTACGAAATATGATCAACATATTAAATATTATTATAGATTAGGCTACTCAACAGTATATAGTAATAGTAATACAAATTAGCCCCACTGTTACCAGCTGCAATATTAAAGTGGCATGTACATTAATCTTTCAATGAATATAATCCATGCAGTAATATAATATATTCTGAAATGGGCCATTTCTGCATACATGAACAAAATGACCTTTAAAATATATTTTGTATCCAATGGTATATTGTGTCTGCTACACAAGTATGTTTTGAGGATACAGAGTACTTCTCCACTGTGGTATAACTATTAACTAATTCCTCTCTCAAATACAATCCAATTTGACAATTATTAAGTTGTTTTCCTTATTTAAAAATAAGAAATGTTGTCTCAAATTTGAAAAAAGGACAGTGGAAACTTTACAAAATGAATAATAATTTATGATTTAAAAAAATACAAATGAATTGCGCGAAAATTATTTCGCAATTAAATTATATTAATTGATTGATTCATTATCTAAAGACAAAATAAGAAATGCAAACTATCAATTGAAAAAAAAATCTATTGATCTTAAGAATGTCCAAAACCTGATCAGCAACAACAATTTATTTTGAATCTCTACATAAGTAAAAGAAATAAACCACAACAGAAAAAATATAACCAGTAATAAAATATAAGTATAATTAATCTAGAAATGTAGTTTAGTACTTCAAATGTTTAAAGTACTTCAAATGTTTAAAGTACTTCAAATGTGCTTCATACTTCTGATCAACTATTATTGGACGCAACATGCTAAATAAAAGAAATAGGTTAAGACACTATACAATTGATAACATAAAAGGATTTTAAAACTCCTTATTATGAACATGTTGATTCAGGCCAGAGGTTGTTGTGTGCTTGGGCATTGCTCTGCCTTTTGTGTAAATGAATGATTTCACAGACATAAATGGGCTTGTATCTGATTGTTTTAAATAATTCGTTGTTGAAACACAACTCCCTATTCTATTAAAACAATGATTGCAGAATAAGATTTAGGATTTGTGAACTTCCTTGTCAGAGCTGATACGTGCCGCCCATCTTCCTTTCCTTTCTTACAACCAGTCTTCTAAATATGCATTTTAAATGTTTTGCAAGTAAAAATTAAAAATCAAATACATTGCCAACTCAAATAACAGTAATATTCATATGATATAATATGATAGGATATCCACTTTCACTGTGAACTCTCAGTGTAGACCGCATGCCTGTGCTCCATTTCCTGGTTGGTGTATTGTCTCCGTAGACTCACTCAACCTGTTTCACGGGCAGAGTGGAAGTGAAACTTCGTGTGAAATCCCGGGAGTGAACAGATGTGTTAATACTCAGTTCATCTTTTGTTGTTTTCAGCTTCATAGATTCAATTTCAATTCAGTTTATTTTGTAGAGCTCACAACATTCATGGGGGGGGGGGGGGGAGAAACACCTTCACCAGAGCAGCTGAGGAGGGCTAGATGGCATGTGTACAGAGGTACAACACATTCAATGAATATGAAAGACATTCTGAATAATCTAGGCACGGCCCACATCCAGATAACCACAATCTATGTAAACCGATGAAGGTAGAGAGGAGGGGCACCAGCAAGTACCACGGCAGGAGGCCGGGCCAAAGAGGCGGGAGGCACGGCGAGGGAGGCAGCCACTCCTGTGAGACGCTTAAGGTTTCGGCTGCAAGTGTTACACCTGGAAGAAAAGTTTCAAAAAGGAGAAGAGGAGCGTGGTTTCTATGGGACACTGTCTCCCTGCAGACACGGGGAAACGAGTCAGTCAAAGCTGAAGAAAACTGGTAAGGCTGGTCATAAAAGTATTCTCATTGATCTGAAAGCCATTTTGTGTCTCTTCTCATTTGACTGAAGTAGGCTCGGAAACTATTGAAGGGAAATCTGCTGACAGTCGGTGTGATGTTTGGTCATGTTGCCAACGCTGTCGCTCAAACCACACCCAATCATTGAGATGGGTTAAATATTTCCGTCTGAACTTTAAAGCAGCTATAAACAATGTTTCTACATTGATAATTTAGCAGTGAAGCAATTTAGCTTCACTTCCGACCGCAGTGAGAAGCTGTTTCGAGAGGAAGAAACCGGCTCACCGTCCGACAACAGCAAGACACAGATAGCAAACAGCTGGTGAACACAGTGCGGCGGAAAAACCCACATATTTCCTGCAGTTGGAAGGCGTGCGTATATTCAGGTGGGCACAAACAAATGGATTATAGATTCAAGATTCAAGATTCAAGATGTTTTATTTGTCACATACACACACAGGGTGTGCAGTGAAATGAAAGTGGCAATGCTCAGCAGGAATGTGCAAGGGCAACAAGTACACACTATTTACAATAAAAAACAACACAATATTTACAGTAAGTGTGTGTGTGTGTGTGTGTGTGTGTGTGTGTGTGTGTGTGTGTGTGTGTGTGTGCCTAAGAGGGGCAGTTGTGTGGGTCTATGTGGGGGTCCTGGTGAGGTCGGAGTTCACAGTCCTGATGGCCTGAGGAAAGAAACTCCGTCTCAGTCTCTCTGTTCTTGCAGCGTGACTACGGAGGCGCCTGCCTGACCGCAGCAGCTGAAACAGTCTGTTGTTGGGGTGGTGAGGATCCTTCATGATCCTGCCGGCTCTGGTTCTGCACCTCCTGGTGTACAAGTCCTGCAGGGTGGGGAGTCCAGTTCCAATAGTGCGTTCAGCCGAACGCACTACTCTCTGCAGAGCCTTCCTGTCCTGAGCGGAGCAGTTGCCAAACCAGGCTGTGATGCTTCCTGTCAGGACGCTCTCTACAGCTCCAGAGTAGAAGGACTGAAGGATCCTCTGGGAAACTTTAAATTTCCTCAGCTGCCTGAGGTGGTAGAGGCGCTGCCTTGCCTTTCTCACCAGAGTGTCTGTGTTTGTTGACCATGTCAGATCCTCGGTGATGTGGACTCCCAGGTATTTATACCCGCTCACCCTCTCCACAGTAGTCCCGTTAATCCCCAGTGGTGAGTACGTCCTCTGTTGTTGTGCCCTCCTAAAGTCCACAATCAGCTCCTTAGTTTTGGTGACATTCATGATGAGGCTGTTGTCCTGGCACCAGAGTGACAGATCAGCAACTTCCTCCAGGTAGGCCTTCTCGTCGTTGTCGGAGATCAGGCCCACCACCACTGTGTCATCCGCAAACTTGATGATGGTGTTGGAGCTGAACCTGGCCACACAGTCATGTGTGTACAGGAGTACAGTAGGGGGCTGAGGACGCAACCCTGGGGGGATCCTGTGTTCAGGGTGAGGGATTTGGAGGTGTGTCTGCCCACCCTGACCACCTGTGGCCTGGCGGTCAGGAAGTCCAGGATCCAAGCACACAGGGGGGTGTTCAGTCCCAGCTCAATCAGCTTGCCGGCCAGTCTGGAGGGGACTATGGTGTTGAAAGCTGAACTATAATCAATGAACAGCAGTCTCACATAGCCCCCCCTCTGGCTGTCCAGATGAGAGAGTGTGGTGTGCAGTACCTGGGAGACAGCATCATATAAACTGCTGTTTCATGCTCTTTCTCCCCGCTGCAGCAGCAGCAGCGTTCCCCCAATGACCCGCTGCACCTGATGCAGCTCTGGTTAAAAACTCCGCCAGGCTGCACACCATGTATATCTCCATCCCCGCCATCCTGCTCGGTCTGGGAGGGAAATGTCTGCTCAACTGGGCTCTGGTTATCCTCCAGAGGGACGACATCTGCAAAAGCCTCCTGGGAGTTTTCAGTGTGTCCCTCGCTGTCGTCGACACAATCCTGACCCTGTTCTTCGCCGCCTTGCACTTCCACGCTGATAGATTTGTCTTCCTCCTGGGCTTGAAGCTGACCAGGTATCACGTGTGTTTGCTGGTTCAAATCCTCGGAGAGGTCTACAATGCTCTGCAGTGGCCTGTCGCAGTCGCGGCCGGTTGTGACCATTTCTTCACCGTCGCTCGGAGGCCGCACGCCGTCACCGGCAGGACCAGATTCATCGTCCGCTTACTTGCGACCGGCCTCCTGTGGTACGTCACGGTGCTCTACGTCTTCCTGCTGTCGGACTTCCGTCCCGTCATGGAGGATGTGTCTTACGGCGAGATATACCAGTGCTGGACCGTCCACACAACTCAGATCCTGCAGGTTGCCGTGTTTCTTCTCCTGTCTCTGGGCTGTGCAGTGTTGCATGCTGGGTTCAGCACGCGGTTCTTCACAAATCCTCCTTCGAGAGACCAGATGACAGAGCAAAGTCGAGCTCACTCCAGAAGAGACGCTGTTCATCAGGCCGTATTTATATTTCTGAACACATGGGCCCCGTTCCTGTGTTTTCTGGCCGTGCTCCTCCTGGCACCTGTGGGAATACCTGCATACCTGGGTCTGAACACGGCCTGGCTCGCCTTCCTCAACAGCTTTCTGATCGCAGTCGTTTTATGTGCAGTCGGTCCCGCCTCGCAGATAACGCAGGGCCCGGCAGCAGTTCCTCCCGACAGCTTCTGCGAGTGGAGATTTCCATTTATTTTGGCTGGAGAGGACCGAACATGACGGACACAAACAGAACTCGTGGTTAGAATTAGCTGCTTGGACCTCAATGTTTCATACCGAGGAAATAATGTGAACACCAAGCACCATGGGCGACCGGGCCTTTTGCTCGGCAGCGCCACGCTTGTGGAACGGTCTCCCTGACCACCTGAGGGCAACTCAGACACTGAACTCTTTTAAGACTGGCCTGAAAACCTTTTTATTCAGGAAGGCATTTTTTACCTTGAGTTAATTTATTGTCAGCTATTTCATTCTTATTTTTATTTTTTTTTTATGGGTTGCTTTAACTATGTTTTAATCGGTTTTATTTGTTTTCACTCTATGTGTGGCACTCTGAGATTCTTTGAAGGAAGAGTGCGATAAAAATTAAATGAATTATTATTATTATTAATTTCTGAAGAAAAGTTGGATTGCCCTGGTCGCAGCACGGTTTTACAAATGTCCCTGTGTGTGCATCACTTGGGCTCAGAATGAAAGGCCTCAACGACGATAAGATAAGGGTGACTATGGGTCAGGGGGTTGGAGGTTCAATCCCCACCCTAGTCGATGTGTCCTTGAGCAAGACACTCAACCCTGAATTGCTCCCTGTCGCCGCGTCTACGGTGTATGAATGTAACAGGATTGTAAGTCGCTTTGGATAAAAGCGTCAGCGAAATGACATGAAATGGTTAACCCTTCAATAGTCCCGCAGTGGCGAAATTCACATGATTACAGTGGCGAAGGGTTAAAGTGCACACAAGACAGAGTCATAGTTAGTGATTTAAACTTTTGGATGGATTGTCACGTTCGATGTGTTCATGGTCTTATGAGAATTAATCCTCTTGACTTTGGGGATTCCCGGACTTTTTATCTACCGTCACAAGGTTGACTTTTGTGGTTTTGAGTGAAATGTATGAACAACGATTAAACGGATGATTTGAATAATGGATTGTAATAAGTTTGGTGAAAGAAGAATTGCCCATCTAACGCAGGTTCTAATTGTCGGGTTCAGCAGGAGCCGATTAGATGTGAGATTTGTCCGATAGCAAACTGCAGTAAGCTAAATATAAATCTGAAATTACAAACACAATTTCTACGCCCTGATTCTGCAGCCTTGCAATCAAAATAGAAACAATGCAAAAATCAAAAGTGAAAATCTAAATTCGAAACAATATATATTTTACTGGCGAGACAAGAAATATAAAACATGCTGGGTCCAATTAAATGGTCTCTGCTCCCCAACTCAAGCCAGTACAACATATGAGAAATACTCCTCACTAGTACATTGACTGATGAAGTAAGTACTATTTTTGAGGTACTACATTTGAAGGAAATATTGTACTTTTGAACTCTACTGCGTTTACTTAGCTGTTATTATATTTACTTATAAAACCTAAGTAAATATATTATGAAAACAAAATTTAAAAAAGGTTTTAAACATAATATTATTATATTGATAAGAGGGAAATTCACAATCTCGTAATATGTATAATTTATAGCCGCAAGTAGTGATTCCAGAGTTCAGGCCAACAGACGGATTAGAAGTTGAGAGCTGGAAAAGATCTTTTACACTTCAATACGTGCATTCATGATAATAATGCATGTTTTAACAACTTAATCAAAACTATCGTTGGAGAAGTTTGGACACATTTTCAGTGATTTATGGCCAAAACTTTAACCAAGCCTGTGGACATGTGTGGACCTTCATCTTTGAGCGGTTTTCAAAACATTTTGATGAAACACATCCTGAGTTTTGTGATGACTAGACAAACAATTTCAGATTTATAGTCTAATTTGTGTTATGTCCTCCATTTGAATGTCTAGCGCTTTGATTTAAAAAAATTAAATACATTTAACAAAATGCAATATTTTAAGTGGTGAACATATTGACGCATCAATAATTATAATCCAATAATATAATGTACATGATTCTGAAATGGGACAATGGAATGAAAAATGATGACTTTTACCGTTGGTACATTCATAATGTTGGATAATATTTTGAACACAAGTATTTGTACCTCCTTTAAAAAGATTTCAGTGCCTCTTCCGATACGGTTTGTCACATATTCAGAGCTACATTATAATTATTTTAATTATTGTTTTGTCTTGCCAAATAGTCACTGCACTATCCTAAACGAGAGAAAACAGAAATCTATACGTCTGAGTGTCTGGAACAGAACATTAGTTTCCTGTTGCTCCCGAGCGACGAAATGACCGGTCGCTGCTGCTCCACACACACATCCATGTCTGTCGAGCGCCGGCTCTGGAGATGCCGCTCCTCCCGTTGTTTACACAGCACCGGCTTCTATTTGTCCATATTGTGGATGGAAGTTATGAGGACAAGGATCAACATCGAATATTTAAAAAAAGGCAAAAGACAGCACTGGTTTGACACTACAGAACTTTACTTGAATTTGATCCAAGTTCATTATCTATACAGGATATATATTTACAAGATCTGAAATCAGGGAAGGGCAAAAACAGAAAAAAACTAAAACACTAGATACAACTGAGGTATTAGCTAAAAGCATTTACAGGTATGTCATTTACTAGTAAATATCAATGATGATAAACAGTTAGAGATGCAGCTTCCTCTGCTTAAAAAACATATTTTTTATATCACAACATGAGGTAGGAGAACAGTGTCTCGATTCATGCAAGAACAAAAGTCTCATCACACTGTAGTATTGGCAACGTAGAACGCAGCGGTCGGACACGGACACCGTGGTCCGTGTGTCAGAACGGCATCGAGGGGGGAAAGGGTTCGTTTGAAGCAAAGCCGTGATGTTTCTCATCTATAGCGGGATGTCTCGAAATTAAAACATGGTGCAGCTACTCTTAGCAACCGGTGATCTGTGAGATCAATCGCCAATGCAGCCACACGGCCTGGCTTCTCCCGCACAGAAGGATTACTGGCTGAAAATCACACAGCCAACCACAGAGCAGACCTCCTGCAACAGTTCAAAGGTCGCCTTGGATTTGTTTACTAGTTTTTTCCACGTAGCCGGGAGACGACGAGTATGTAAATCCTGGATTCAAACGTGTCCCTGTGGTGAAACTCTGCTCAGCTCCTCTGGCTTTCTTGTCTGTTTGCAAACTCCACACCTGTAAACATTCTGTCCAAAGCATATCCACGTTCTCATAACACTGCACAATGCACAAAGGCCCCGCTGAAGGCGTTACATGGCATTGTGTTCCTCCCCTTTCATTTCATCCTTATTTTTTAAATGATGGACTATGATTAAAGAAGCTAAACAACGTCCCCTTGTGTATAAAATGCAAATTACACAAATTCAATTTAGAGTTAACATTATTTGTCTGCCCATGTGATGAATTGAAGTTTTTTTGGTGCCTCCTAAGAGGGAATTAAGTCAGTTAAACTAATACTGATGATCTTTGGAGTGAAGTTTACACATCCAGACAGGAATAAATGAATCAGAAAACATAACTTCCACATCCAGAGCGACATGAGCAGGTTTTTCTCTTTCCCTTTACAGGCCGTCACTCACTCGCGCTCTCTCACATTTCCAAATCACATTAGGCTACATTATATGTTCTTCATAATCTGAATTGATATCTCGTCAACCTCTTAACCGATAATGATATAAAACTTGCACACGTTCAATGTTCATGCATATGAGCCGCCGTAATAGTTTGTGCGTTGCGTGAGGGGGAAAAAACATCTTTTTTTTTCGTTCATTTTTTCCCGCAATGAAAAAAATGTATAAATTGGCCCGGTGACACACAACTCAAGGGACAGCAAAACATGCATAAAAAAGAAAAAGCATTTTTTGTTTGTTTTCTTTTTTTCCCAAAATGCATCTTCTGAATCAAACGTTTCATTTTCAATTGATCTCAGAGGGGGGATGGGTTCACAAAGAGGAGAACGCTCATCACATGACACGACAGTCGGTCAAGATGAAATCCACACGCAAATTAAAATGTCAGAAAAAGGGGGCCAAAAGTGTGTAACAAGTATTATATTCCTATTTTGCCTTTGTCTTGCATCATGTCTCAGTAAACCATGCATTTCACCCCCCCCCCCACCCCTACTCGACAAGTCAAGTCATGATAACATTTTTTAGAAAAGAAAGCAAAAACATCTGAAGCCTCAGTTCTGGTCCAATTTCTATAACCTTATAAAGATTTTTCATAGAACAGTTAATATATTAATGACTACTGTATTTACAAAGTGAATATAAATCTTTAGTTAATACGTTAAATATTTTCTTTCAGAATCTCAATAAAGGTTTAAATGGAACAGTAGAGTGTACATTTGCGGCGTGTGTTTGATTTTACTGGCTTCCACCTGCTTGGATGACAATCAACAAACCACAACTGTACTCTGCCCGGTCGTCAACATCCGTCACGGGGAAGGGAAGCTGTGTAAGAAAATCTGCATTCAACAGGATGGAGCACAGTGGAATGTCTATTAATTTGCATTTATAGCAGATGCATAAAAAAAAAGCTCAGAGTTTAGCTGAGGCCGATGCCCTTCACACACACACACACTTACATACACACACACACGCACCCCCACACCCTGAGTGGCAATAAAAAAGATTTTGCCTGGCAACTGACACAATAAAAGTCCTCTCTTCCTCTGGCTAGACGTCTGCTCGCTCTCCTGGGCATCTACAAAACACTGCCCACCCCCAGCTGACCTGGCACTGGGGATGGATGGACGGGTGTGTGTGTGTGAGTGAGTGACGCTCGTTTCTCTGAGAAGATGAGGGAGGGTGGGGAGGCTCCTGTAGTCTCACCCGAGGGTGGGCAGGGGCCCACGGACGACAACAGCTGCCCCCGTTCTGACTGCACCAAACAAAAACAGGGGCTCCCCGTGTGCCCCTGGTGTCTGGGCCACCCAGCCTGCTGCACCAGTCCCCCCCCCCCCCCCCCGAGCGCTCCCCTCTCTTCCTCTTCCTGCCCAGTGCCGTTTGTTCAGCCAGGCAGAATAAAGCGGGGGCCGGACCCGAGGCCCGAGCCACACCGGACTAACTGCTTTCGCCTGCGACCCACATTCTCAGAAGACGCTCTGACGAACATGGTGGTGGATGCAACAAAAAAAAAGCGTCTGCTGACAATGAAGTCAAACGGAACGAGCCCAGAAAACAAAACGGGGACAGGCGGGAGCTTTGATCATCTGCTGGGAACGCTGGGGCCATTGTTCCGCCCGAAAGCTCGGACCGACACACTCGAGTGTGTGCGTGCGTGTGAGGATGTTGCACGTATTATGGTTACACAGTACGGCCGCCGCACATGATGTGAGACGCTGCTCTTCCCTCTTTCTTAGAAAAGCTACACTGGTTCAAGCAGCCCCCGAGTCCAGACGCATTCCTTTCCCCGTGGGACTCCGGGGGAGGAGAGCGCATTAAGTGCAGAACACTGCTTGTGAGCTTCTTCATGCCGAGCCTGAAGGGAGCACAGTGTTTCCTGTCTAGCCTAAATTGGGTGAAAACCACAGTGTTATAGAGTTTCCCAGCAGACTGCAATGGCGCTATTGTACAGCGGTGGAAGGGTGTGTGTGTGTGTGTGTGTAGAGAGGAGACACTGGATCAACTGCCAGACTCTTTGGTCTCCGACAGGAGAGTCCAGGTGCTGCCCAGCAGAGTGAAGAGGGCGACTAGCCTGTGTGAGGAGCAGCTGGGGGGTCCAGGCCAGACGATTTGCTAGCTAGCTACCTTGTGGGGGGGGGGGTCACACTCAAAACACTCATTTCAAGTTCAGCGTCACTATTGGCATATTTTCATGAGGTTTTTACGACATCCGCAAAATGTCTTTTTTTTGTACAGTAAAGGTCTTTCCTTTGAGATTTTATATTCTTTGACATGTTACGCCTTTCTTTCTGTGTTTTAGAAGGAGCACACGAAAAAAAGAAGGGAGAAAAAAAAAACTGTATGGAAATGTCTACGCAGTCTCCTGCAGTCGCTGGGACTGAAGCGCGTGAGCTCCAAGGTACAGATGCGGAGACCGGGCGCGCAACCAGGCTCCATCGTGTGTCCGAGGATACCGGCCGCTGTGCCGGGTAGGAGCATGAAGTGAAATCCAGGACACGTCTGTGTCTGAGCTTAAGTCTGAAGTCTCAAAGCCTTTAGCTCCAGAATCCAGAGAGAACAAGAAGGGATGGGAGAGGCGGGTGACAGTCGTGTGAGGGGTGAGGTGGGGGGGGCAAATAGAGATGGGTTGAGTTGGTCTCTACTTGACCGTCAATTTCCGAAGCAGCTGTTTGTTCAGTAAAAACGATAAATTAAATCAAACATACATGCCCGAAAAAAAAATCTTTAAATACTGTTTAAAGAGAGGATAACGAATAATAAAGAAACACAACACAAAACTTTTCTTTTAAGTGATGTGAGATTACAAAATCAAAGTCAGTCCTTAACTGAAATAAAAGGGTAAAATGCACAACTTAAAAACAGCGCGAGGAGATGCAACGCTCCGTTCTGCTCTCGGCTGATTTGTTTGCGTCTGTCGAGTTGGCGGGTGATCGGGAGAGGAATGAGGGAGGCGCCTGAGGTGGTGACAGTTACTTTTGGCCAGCCGCTGGGGCCTCTGAGAAGGAGGAGAGCGGGCAGTGGGCATTAGGGGGTCCGTTTGACGGGGTAAGAGGAGGAGAGGGGCTGCCTCCCTCTGGGGCAGAATGGACCATCTGCTGCTTGAGCTGGCTGATTGTGCGCTCGAGCTGTTCCCGCGCCTCCCGCTCCCTGCGCAGCTCCTCCTGCAGCTCCTGCCGGTCCGTCTCCGCCTGCTCCAGCCTCTGACGGAGCTCCGACAACTGGCAGGAGAGAGAGATATGAGGTCGGCGTATGCCTCCAGCACATCGAACACATCCTACGATAATCTGACATTCAGTAATTCTCAACGTATTATTGAGATTGAGGTCGAGTTGGAATGATGATACAAAAATCCATTACGATTTTTTTTAGGGATTCTTTTGATTCTTTTCCTATCAGAAACTCACAGTAAGGGCGAGTCCACAAAACAGACCCAACGCACAACATTTAGACAACAGACAGTTTGCAGCTGAAACGCTGTTTGCTCGTGTAGAGCAGAGAGGGTTATACTGGTGTTGCACTGCATCCTGGGACTGTCAAGACGCAGACACATTGTGATGGGAGACCTAAACCCTCATTCTGTGTTCCTCTTTGTTTTCCCACTCTTCAATGGCATCGTGACTCATATAGAACAGGAACACCTAGAACACTATGTCGAACACTGCAGCCTCGTTTGCCAACGTGCAGACTGCTCGTGTCACCGTGATTCCCTCAGAAGGTTTCCGATGCCGAAATCGGTCGCCGCGCGATGCATTTGTTCCCCGATAAGTCCGTACCTGTGCAGCGTAGTGGGCCTCTTGCTGGCGTCGCGCCCCCGGCTCGCAGGCGCAGGCCTGCTGTCGGAGCTGCTCGAGACGGGTCTCCAGCTCCAGCTGCTCCTGGCGGGCTTGGCTGAGCTGCCGCGCCTGCTCGCTGTGCACCGCCTCCAGCTCGCTGCGCAGCTCCCGCTGCTCGGCGCTCAGCTCCCGTAGCCTAGCAGCCTCACCCCCGCGCACCGCCTCCAGCTCCTGGAGACACAGGGAGAGGTCAGACGTTTGACACCACAAGCAGGAGGAGGCAGGCTTCTCTTGCTTGAACAGCCTTGCTGCCAAAACAAGCCGTGTATGCATTTAACTTTGTTCTCTCTTTACTTTCGCATTGAAAATGCGGAAGGTTATGTTTTGATCGCCGTGTATTTATTTATTTGTATGCGTGTTATTCGCATAACAAAAAAAGTTTTAAACCGAATCGCATGAAATTTGGTGGGATGATTGTTTATTATCCGGGGAGCATTTGATTAGATTTTGGGATCAATCGGGTCAAATGTCAAGGTCAAGGTCGTGGATAGGTCAAAATCTTCTTTTTACCATAGCACGGTCAATTTGTATCCAATTGGCATGCAACTAATGCCAACATGTTCATAATTCAATGCCCAATCTTGTGATATGCGAAGGTATGCGCTCTACCGAGTGCCCATTCTAGTTTTATATATATTTATATATATATACAATCTGCTTCATCTATATTGTCATATATTTTCTTATCAATATTTATCTTTGGTGAATTTCTCATTGTACAATACAAATCTCTCAAGAATCCCATGAGTGGGTTTAAGTCCCGGGGCATAGTTCAGCCGTAGATGTTAACGTCACGACAATGGAGGTCAACTCTATTTCCATATGCTAAAATTGTGAAAATATACAATATGTTATTTGCATAAACAGCGGTGCTGACTTGTTTGACAAATTGCAGAACCATCTGATACCAACATTCAGGCTCCAGGTGAGAGAGGGGTCACTGGAAGGTGAGCATCAGCTTTGAACAGGACAGTCATGGTCTCAGTCAGCGGCTCATTTATGTCGGTCTTGGTTCTTTTTCCGGCCGCAAACTTACCATCTCCAGCTGCAGCTGCTTGTGCAGGGTGGAGTTGAGCTTCTCCTGCTGCCTGCTGTACATATGCATGATCTCCACAACAATTCGGTCCTTGTCGTCCTCCAGCCCCCCCACCGCAGCGATGCTCGTGTCAGAGCCCGTATCCTTAGACGCTACTTCCGTTCCCGGCGACGACAACGACACAGCGGGAGGAGGAGGGGTGTGGGCGGGGGTGTGGGTGGCTTTCTTGCAGCTCTGGCTGCTTGTCTCCATGGAAACTGCCTGGGTTTGGCATTCCCGCTCACTGGCCGAGGCAGCAGCGGCACGTTGGGATTTGGCCTCCTCGGCGCCATCGGCAACGGCGGGCGACGCATGAAGATCTGTGGAGGGATGAAGAAAGGAGTTTAGAAGAAAAAAAAGAGAGCGAGAGAGAGGTGGTTGAAAGACAGGACGTGCGAGCCGTGCTTGTGCACGCGCCCGCCTACACGAAGGTAACACCCTCGCACAACCTCATAAAAGCTCAAACCGCTTTCTCTGCGGGAGCGCGAGCACAACATGGCACCAGCAGAAGAACCGAATACTCACCCATGAATTCTGTCTGTCTGTGTGTTTATTCGTGTGTGTGCGTGTGTGTGTGCGCACCCTCAGACACGAAGAAAGAAGAGAGAAATGAAAGGGCCTTGTGTGGGAGCTACGCCACTCTGCGTGGGCTCCTTCTGTTAAAACTTTGGCTCGTTCCCTCACTGAGGCCTTTAAAAAAGGTGTACCTCATGGGAAAGGGATCAAACAGGCGGTATCACACTCTCACACACAAAGACACAGATGTGTACAGATGCTGCTGTGGGGCATGTGTAGGCTACTAATGATGGTGTGTTTGAAGGTATAAGCACAGAGACAGAAAGAGAAGAAGAAATAGTGAAAGAAAGCATGACAAAAGGTGAATAATCTATTCATATGTGTGACAGGAAATATGATGCTCTGTACAAAGCATGTCTGGCACTGGAGAGGACACACACACACACACACACACCAGGAGTCGGTCATTTGGACATGGATCAAAAGGGAATAAGCAGGGGAGAGAGAGGCACACAGACAAACTGGGGGAGGAAATAATTGAGAAGAAAAGAAGAGGATGATCAGGAAAGAGGTGGGTGACGGCAGACCGTAAGGGAGGCAGAGATGAAGGGAGCTAGAGAAGAAAGAGACGAGGATGGATGGATGGATGGATGGATGGAAGAGGAAGTGCAGGAGCAGACGGAACACGGACTCACGGAGGATGTGGACAAGGCGGCCAGGAAAAAAGAGTGGATGAGAAGATGGAGGGAAGAGAGACAGATTGGTTGGAGAAGAAAAAGGGGAACAGAAAGCACGAGCGATATGAGAGAGGCAGCCTGGCAGTCCGACGTGGCGTAATAATGGCAGACGGAAACCATTCCCATGATTCACCCGCTCTCTTTTTCGCTATAAATATATATATACACACACCTCTTATTAATGAAGGTGTAATAAACACACTTTAACACGCATATATAAACTCACACGGGGCAGAGAAGCGGTCACTGCCATTTCCACCAGTCTTGTTCATCAATACCCAGGTGCCCCCAGAGTCTTTATGTGAAGGTCAATGCATGATTATGTGCATTGCTGCAGGCTGGACACTAGAGTATTTATTAAGTACTATTTAAATGATCAAATATCAACAGCGTTGTCTGCCTCTTGTTGTTTGTGGGAATACCTGAAATTGGTTCTAATACAAAATTAAGAACAAGGGCACTTACTGGCTTTTTCCCTGAGCTTTCAACCTGCTTTTATTGAACTATTTATTAAATGTTAATATACTTCTTATTAATTCTGAATAAGGGACATTGTCATAACATATTACTCAAACACAGTTTTGAAGGACATATAATATAGAATGGATAATCCCCAAAAATGTCCAGGAGCAAAGAGAACATTATTTGCTGTTTATTAGCACTACTTTATGTTAATATCCCAACCATTTCCATTGCTAATGTCACAAACGTAAAATTCTGAATAAGAAATGTCCCGTCATTAGCCATCTCCTGTTGCGTAATGTAGCTAGAACATGCGTGAGTTTAGCTTATATTTGCATGCGTTCTAAAACTAATAATTGAATGAGCACATTTTTTGCTCTGCTCTTCAGTTTTTGTGTCGTTGTCAAGTAAGAAACGGTTTTATTCTATTTTTAGTTCAAAAGAGTGCAGCGGTTGAAAGAATGGATTATAAAATAAAAACCAAGGCCATTGAGAAGGACTTCCTGGCTCAGTACTTACCTCACTTATCTAAAGGGATAACAATCCTCAGTATATTTCGGGAACTTTATAGAAAATGTACATAAAATGTGTCCCTGCTCTACAGTACAGTATCGCTCTGACCTGCTCATCCAATATCCTCTGACTCAGGCCTAGTGGTTGTTGAAAGGTTAAATATAAAGTTAATGAGGTGTTTTTTATTAAGTATGGTCGTAGTTCCGGGAATACTTGGTGCCTCTTTGCACTAGATGTGCACGGACATTAAAGAAGAACATACGGAAAAAATTCCCAAAAATCGCAATATGAAATTTGCAATGGTGGTTTGTAATTTGACATCACTCGGCATGTTTACATTTGCCAAAGCAAGTCGACACTGTGAGCATTAATGTGTGCTTCATCACTGACCCATGGGTGGCTCGTCGTGGCCCAGCGCTCTGCGGCCGTAGTGTTGTTTGAGCAGCGCTCCGAACATCTCGGGACTCATCTCCGCCTCCCTCTGCAGAGACACGTTGGGAGCCACCATCTTATTGTACGTGTACAGGTAATAACTGGAGGAGAGACGGAGACAAAGAAAGAAAACATTTCAAGAGCGGAACCCGACGACACATGTACATAAACATTTAAACGTGTACCGATAAATATACTGGACATACAACAGCATTGAAATGTAATGTCATTTAAATAAATAAATTCCAAGTTTTCTTCCATGACATTCAGGTATCGTATGCTGCCGATTATTGAAATATCGACTCAAGCACCTGTTTTTTTTGTTATTCTAGTCATAAAGGAGTGTCACCTTTCACATACTTCATTCTTTGCAGTAAACATCGTAAAATGTTATGAGTTATGGACTTTGCAATGCTTATACACATGAAGCTATATACACCTGCAATAACTCATGGGGCCCTATTTTACTCTCGAGCAATAAAACACAGCTGACTGTGAATAACGAAGCAACACTCATTTGGGGGCGGTTCGTCCTCCACTAACTGAAGAGCCGGAAACAGTGTGGAATACGGATACTTCTTATCGTGCGTTTACAGGATCTCAGCCTAGACAGACCTTTCGGCTTATCACAAATGTCCAGGTAGTGGATACAACTGAGAGAAAGACACTGCCTGGAGAAGCACTGAAGCCACCGAGCCAACACTATCTGTCTATTCCTGGCTGCATGGTGGGAAGGGAGTAGAGAGAGGAATAGACGGAGAAAGAGTGATAGAGAAGCAGATGGAGGAGAGAAGAGAAGCTCTAAACCCCTCCCCCACCAGCAGTCCCCTCCAGACAGTGCCGAGTTGTGAACTAGGTTAAGCATGACAGCTCAGTGGGGCTCTGCCTGACAAAACTACAGCACAACCAACCGAGCCTTGCTTCTTTTCCTCTGGTTGGCAACTGTTCGCCTGAATGGAAATCTGAAACTCCTTCACATGAAAGATGTGATTGAATAATGTCAGGCTGGCTTGTATTTGATAAGTCTACCGCTAATGGGTGCTGGTAGAACCCAAATGCGACATTGAGTGCTGTGGATGTCGAGCACGATGCTCGGCTGTAGCAGTGCATCATTAGTAACGCTGCAATGCAAAAGACACGCTCCAAACTGGTCTGTGCAAGTCTTGACTGGTTTGAGTGGAGCAGTCATGTGATGCTGGTAGGTGACCAGAACTCTAATCCTGCTAATTTGCCTGGCCTGGCATCTGTGAGCCTCCATACAGTCAGTATGTCAAGGCGGTCACATGGCGCCGTAAACCGTCTAATTCAAAGTTTTTAATCTGGGTGAGCTATCAGAGCGCCGTATCCAAACACAGGCTGGTGTGCTCAGGGGAGGAATGGAGAGAGGAACAGAGAACCAGGAGAGAGGAAACGAGGGCTCTGAAAAGAAAAGGGAAGGAGGGAGGGAGAGGAGTGGCACATGTGATGAAGGAGAGAGGACGAGGGGGGAACAGAGCAGAATAGGGAGTGCAGCGCCAATTAGGGAAATTAGTGATGGGAGTTTAATTTACTCAGACAGAAATGGAAGTTGTACTGAAACTTTACTTGGTAATTATTTCACTGAATTAGAGGTGGCAAAAAAAACACACACCTCCAGTATCTGGCACAGAGGCAGCTGGGTAGTGAAAATAAGACCAGCTTCAACTTACAACTAAGACTTGATCAACTTTAAAACAATTAACTTAAAACAACTTTATTGCAAAAAGTTAAAAAATTAACGTTTCTTTATCAGTGGAATATAAGTGCACTAATCAACAATAATGTTATGTAAAAATGCTAAACAATATCAGCTCTTCTCTTATTTTCACTTTGTAAAACTCTAAATCTTTGACTTGTGAACTGTTAGCTGGACAAAAAAGGGCATTTGAAGATGTCCGTTTAGACTTTGAGAACACATAATGGCCATTTCTCAGTTTAAAAATAATCTTTAATCGAAAAAGTCGCCTTTAGATAATTGATAATGACAATAGGTGCAACTCTAAAATGCTGTATTGGTGTTTAATCCAAGTCAAGAAGGTGTAGTACCTGGGATGGACCAGGGTGGGGTGTTCTGGCTCCTCCTTGATGTCTGAGAAAAGATGATTGAACACCAGAGCAGGTGGAGATGTTTTGCCCTGAGAATTAAAAAAAAAAACACAAATAAATATCACACAACACAGCAACACCGTCTTTTGAGCCGCGGCGTAGGGGTTATAAAAAGACACAAAATGGCATCTTCCATCTACATGTATTGATCTTTACATACAATTTTGCAGCTGAATTTTTACAACGGATGAGTTGAATGCCCACGCGCAAAAATGTACACACGTGTGCATACACATGAATACATGGGGAGAAGCGGCAGGAGGTGAAGGGAGTGTGTGCTGCACTGCACATGGCGCTCTTGGAGCTATATCCTAATAAAGCTAATACATGCATGCAGACATGTGGATGACGGATCATCCATTAAGGCATCGGCAGGGAGAGAGAGAGTTTCCATGTGTGCACATGTTGGAGAAAAGAGATAAATATGAAGAGCATGTAAAGTTGGTTTGTGCTGCAATAGGATGTGTGTGTGTGTGTGTGTGTGTGTGATTGAGTGTATTTCCTGACAGGTCAGAGAGGAGAAGCGTGCCGCTATGAATGGGTGAGCAGTGGGTGTGTCTGTCTGTCAGGGTAGGGGTGGTGACCCTGAGAGACGAACTGTGTGTAAAGAAGGGGGAGGGGGAAGAGAGGAGGGGGAGGAGGGATGGTTGGAAAGGAAGCAAGCCGACCTTTCTTGCAGGGTCGGCATCAGTCAACTTGCTGCCAGGGGAGCAGAGATCTGCTGAGGGCTTCCTCACCTGGCTCTCCTCCTCCTCCTCCTCCACTGCCTTCTGAAACACAGAGAGAAAGGGACGGCGGTTAAAACACACACACACACCAAGTTTTAACACGACAGAAAAAGAGGGAGAGCAGCGCAGATCATATTGGTTAGAATGTGATGAAAAAGTTAAATCATGCGGGAAAAGAAAAAAGGTCCAGCCTCGGTCACAGAGGACACATGGCATTTAAAGGATCCGAAATGGAGACAAACGAGATCCAAAAGAGGGCATATGGAGACAAATGGCAATAAGAGTGAGCGGCGCGAGTGATCTAACGGCCCGAATCGGCCGTGATGCAGTGTCGGAGAAAACAAAGGCAGCAGGAAAATGGATAGGAGTCGAGGCTAAATGAGCCCACTGAGGAAGGCCGATGAATAAAACGAGATGATAGTCAACATGGCTGCAACGTGGCCCGTCACTGTGCGCCTCCGTGTGTGTGATTCATCGGTATACATGCAACATGGCTGGAGTCAGCCTCTCGCTCAACGTGAAGACATATTTGTGTGTTGAATGTTTATGATTCATTGTGCCCCCTGAGCCATGGCGGAAATACTGCTGGCTCTGCCTCGAGTTGTGTGTGTGTGTGTGTGTGTGTGTTTTAAGCAAATCCAGGCCATGCTCAGCGAGAGGCCGCATGCTGACGGAGTTGATGCTTATCAGCGGCAGACGGGCCTGACGCTCACGACACACCGGCTGCCTGCAGTTCACACACTTGTAACCAAACTGACAGGTAGCACGGGCGCCAGAGGAACAACACGATTCAGCATCGAAACATGCACCGCTCGGTAGCCCACGGCAACAGACGGGGAGATGGAGAGGGGAGGTGGAGAGAGGAGAGAACGTGGGAGGAGAAGAAACAGGAAAGAGAGAATTCAATGGGGAGAAAAGTCTAAAAGCACAGAGTGAAGAAGGAGAGATAGAGGTTTGTAGAAAGCATCACTAATTGACTTACTCGCCACTGAAAGCCATCTCGGAACGTTTATCCACAGAATTGCACGTACGCGCGCACATTTTCGGCGCTGCCATTCACAGAGTTAACCAGCCGCAGATCAAAACGTCCAAAGTAAAGTGACAGCCAGGAATTAGACTCCTAACATTCAGAGTGGCGACTCGCCGAGCAGGCGGTTTAGTTACAAACACGAGGATCATATCGTCTCAGCTCGGAGAGAAGAAGATACAATATCTAATGTATATTTCATGTGCTGTCCGCATCTACAGCTGTTTTAAGTGGCCCGCTTTCTGTGTAAGACAACAGGAAAATAGTCTCTTATTTCCAAGGGCATGGATGAATGAGCATGTGCATGCAAATGTAATAGACTGGCGCCATATGCATAGCCAGGTGTGTCTCTGTGTGTCTCCGTGCGTCTATAAATAAATATAGAGGGGGGCTCGTCCGTTTACGAGTGTTTGTGGTTGGTGTTTTTTCCTATTTCTTCCTCTAGAAGGTAGCAATGCAGCACTGAAGGGGGGAGAGAGGAGTAAAGGGGAGGCAAAGAGAGAGTGGGATGATGGGACAGAGCAGAAATAGAGGAGGGGAAAGAGGGAGGATAGTTAACAGAAACAACAATAAAACCCACTGCAGTGGTGTGGAGGCGAGCTGGGTCGGCGCTGGCTTGATTGCCTCCCATATGATTGTTGTCTGAGCGTGTTAATGGCGCTCGCCACTCCAGTCCTCTCGTCTGAAAGCAGTCCCCCGCCCCCTGCACAGGTGTGTGCATGCGTTGATGAGGCCAACACAGACACAGGGAGCGAGCCTGGGGCCAAACGGGCTTTTACACCAGGTCATCCAGAGGTCTTTCATCGGCTCGACCCCGACGACAGCCGACGCTCGGCCGATGACACGACTGACAGCTCATTAAAAAGGTAGGCCTGTGTTCATGTGTGTGTGTGTGTAAAAACAACCAAAGGGTGTAAGTGTTTATGAGTGGGCTTGTGTATCCACATATACATGTACGTGTGTGTGTGTGTGTGTGTGTTCCACTAATGGCTGCCTGTCTGTCTCTGTATTTCCTGCTCACCTGACAGCTTAACGCCCACAAACACTCATTATTCCTGCTGCTCCACACCTTTGCACATTTCAACACAGCCGTCGCCGTGGCTACACACGCACGTACAACGAGATGAAACGTGCTGCTCTAGACACACGGCCATGTGAACTTTTACAATGACCCGTTTCCGGAGCCCCGGTTTGGTCCCCGGACCATTAGCACACGTGACATTTCTGCAGCAGACGCATTAATGGAGCAGAGAGTGTTTTTTGTGTGTGTCCTGAGTGCTGTTGAATCCAACAATAACAAGCACCACTCTCCTCCACAGACGGCCACGGCGGTGCATTACCAAACACAGTCTGGCCAACGCAGGCGGAGAGTAAATGCACTTCAGTGCGTTCCCGACGTTCCCTCCGTCTGTGCTTCCGGATGCGAAGCACCAACACTTCCTTTACGTCAGGCATGCCTGTTCGCTCGATTGTATTCCAGCTTTATTTTGTTCCTTCAAATGGGTTTTTTGAAATAGAGGCTTATATTCTAGGAGGGGATAAGTCTTGCAGAATCAGTAACTTCTTTTAAATCACTTCTTTAAACCCATTTTTAGAGAACAGCTTTGAAGTGATCTAGTCTTTTTATGCAGAACTTTGGTTCCCCTAATTTAGTTGTCTGTTTTTAATTTTATTTGGTTTTTAATTCATTTATTTTGTATTTTCCATTTTATTTTAATATATACTTTTAAATGTAATATTGGTTTCTTGCTATTCCACTTCTTTTGCTTTAACTCTCTGTGGAGCACTTTGTAAACATTGTTTTTAAAGGTGCTATATAAATAAAGTTATTATTATTATTATTCAGTGTGATTTTAAGTATTTGTTTAAGCTAGAAATGAAAATCAGCTCAGAGCGGTAGAATGTATAATTGGCCGTGCTTGTGAAAACGACACCATATTATTCATGGAGACTTGATTTCTGATTGGGGTGAATCCTTTCAACTTCACAAAAAGTTGACAGATAACCAATTTATTGTAGGAAAAGACCCCAGAGGATATGAGCGAGTCTTTTTCAGCTCTTGCCAGTCTCTGCTCGTATCCACCAACAACAAGCAGAAACTGGTTTTTTTTCTGCTATTCATAGGTTTCATATCTAGGGAACATAAATGCACACGCGGTTCAACATATATTGTGCAAACAGGTCAGAGGTCAAGCTCTCCTCACTTTCCAGATAACTGCCATCTTTGTGCATATACAGACACATCCAGAGCTGAAATGATAAGTCGATCAATTGGTTGTATTTGAGTCACTTTTCAAGCAAAAATGCGAAATATTTGCTTGATCCAGCTTCTTAACCCTCCTGTTGCCTTAGGGCCAATTTGACCCCATTCAATGTTTAACCCTCCTGTTACCTTTATGTTTACTAACATATTTTACCCTCGGGGTCAATTTGACCCCAGCAATTAAAACCTCCAGAAAAATTTTAGAATTAATATTGTTTTCCAAGTTTAAGTGTGAGGTACTTTATGTTTGTTTGTTGACTACCTAAATAGCCCTTTAAATATATAAAAAAGTTGATATTTCTTATATGTTTGACACAGTGAAAAACAGCCTGGGGTCAAATTGACCCGAAAGAACACCGACATTAAACATTGAATGGGGTCAAATTGACCCGAAAGGTAACAGGAGGGTTAAGTACTTTCCTGTTTTCTACTTCTATATCATTGTAAACTCAATATTTCTGGCTTTGGACAAACAAACTATATAAAGACATTATCTTAATCTCAGGAAAATTGGGATTATTATTTTATGACATTTTAAAGAAAAAAGGAAAAACTGAAAACTAATGGCACACTCTTCCTGATCAGTGCGCTACTTATTTTAAGTTGGTAGAAGGCTCTGATTCTGAAACGATAACATTGTAAACAGGATATGACTCACAAACGCAACTAGTCTCAACAAGCCTAATGGCAAATCGTATCTCGGGCAGCATTAACAGTGTGCACGCCTCCGTCTGACCTTTCATCTCAGAGCACCGTTTCAATTCCTTTTGGTGCACTCGATCATAAACACCGTCGGGCCCGATTGTCTGCACATCTGTTGAAGCGCGGGCATCACTGGTCACGTGTAAAAACTGAAACGAACCCGAGGCGAGCGCCACAATCCTGCTCATGGGACAGAAACAAGAGGGGTTCACGGAACAAAACGGAGGAACACAGAGCAATGCGGCACGTTCTCCTCTTTCCTCTCTCAAGAGGAAGTAAACCGCCTTCATTTGGGTGGCTTTTCATTCGGCCTCAGACGGCGAGGGAGGAAAAGAGAAACACAGACAGTCAGTCACGCCCCGTCTGTTTCTCGGCCACATCCTGTTCTGCTGCAGTCGTCGACTGTGTCAAAGATCGAGCGGCGGATACGAGGACACGTGGACTTCCTGGTCGCAGCCGAGCGACGACAAGACATCGAAGCGTCTTGCCTGCCTGAACGTGCGTTGCAGAAACTCATTCATGCCCTTTTCTTTAAACTCATCTAACCGCACTTCATCCTCGACCTTTCCCCAAACATTATTCTACATTAGTGTGTGTACTTTTGCTCGCAGCAGGGATCCACTGTATTATTAAAAAAAAGAGAAGGTACCTCTGTCTTTGGAGTCGAGTTATTTCCATGGGTTCTACTGGAGACCGGGGCTCTGGCAGTCCCCCCGGAAATCTTAATCCAATAAGCTATTTATCCACGGCCTGGGAGCCTCACTTTGTTTCAGCAGCCAAATCAATGAGAGCCCACAAGGGAACCAGGCAGCCAAGTGGGGCATTTAAAAGAATAGACTCTGTTTTAGTCTGCATAACGAGTTATTTTCTATGATTGCCTCGGTCGTAAATGGTAGAGAAGTCAAGTATAGTATTTCCACATGCTCAGTGTTTAAAGGGTTTGACCCCTCACCTGGGGCCCAAAGGAACACAACCACTGTACATCTCACTGTGCTGAGAAGGGAATGTTATTGTTCTTTAGCTTGGCAGAAATAAATTGAGCGTTGTTAAAACATGACACAGCGCAGGGCCCAGATGAGTACAGGTCTGACAGGTGGACGGTTAGACAAACAGGTGGCGGAGGAAAACAGAAAAGGAAAGAAAAAACAGGCAGACAGCCAAGACAGATGAGGAGACACCATGTGACTGTCTGTTTATGCCTCCCCCCCAGACACACACCTGTTCCTCCCTCTTTCCAAACACAAAGAACAGAGCCAGACAAGCGCTGATAAGCATCAGCCAGACAAGTACACACACACACACACACACACACACCCACACTCTGTCTAGACAGTCATCACATGCACGTCAAATACACAGCCCTTCCCCTCCCAACATGTTGAGCTCCTTCCCCAGAACAGCTATGTCAGCCATTTTACAATCCGCACAACACAGGCTGAACACACCGGAGCCAAAAGGGAAACCAGTGAACAAACAGTTAATGGGAATCCATGGGAAACATAAAGTTATGAACGGGATGGTGAGGGATCTCCCCCTCATAGAAGAAACACCGGCTGATTTACCAGAGACAGGCGTTAGATTTGTAAACAAGCAACAGTATTTCTCCGTGGTCTTTCACTTAAAAAGCCGTCTCTTTAGGCTCACTCGATCAATTTTTCGATTCATCTTCCTCCCTCCCCGCCTCCCGTCTTTTCTCTCCCTCCTCCGTTCCTCATGTTTCACAATCAAGTCCCAGGCGGCGGCCTCCGGTCTATATTCACAGCAGTACATGAGGAGGGTTGTAATAACATTACCTCATGAATGGACAAATTGTCTGACTGAAATACACCAGGCAGGCCAAGGTAACCCCCCACGGCAAACACACAGACATATGACCCGTATCCATTTAAGGAGTGAAAGAAAAGAAAGAATAATTATTTTTGATGATTTATATTGAACTATTTTCTGGATGAATCAATTAATTGTGTGGTCTGCGAAGTGTCAGAAAATGAGGCAGTGGCAGATATTCAACATACAATCATAGAAGACCCAAAAAGCATCAGATATCAACATTTGAGATGTTGGAAGTGCAGAATTGTTGGAAATCTTAACAAATTACTGAAATTATTATTAAATGTACAAAATATTTGCAGACACATTTTATGATCAATTAATAGACTAATGTGTTCAGCCGCCCACACTTGGCCAAGGCAAGTTACTTTTAAGCAGCCGTCTAATATTGGTCCATGATTGAGTTTTATTATGCATCTCGTTGCCGTTATTACAACAAGATGTTATGGTGATTGATTAGCTGGACGAGAGAAAACTAATCCGTTGAAACATGGATCACTAATTATTTAGGTCATTTATCAAGTAGGAATACCTCATCACTGGTCAGACAAAATAAGCAAGTTCAACACTTTGAACTCTGGTAACATCAGAAGAAAATTTAAAAAAATGTAATTACCAACAAAGACAACATAAAATAGATAAATTGTTTGCAGCCGAGTAAAAATGACATTACTTGCATGCATTTTGCAACTGTTAACAGTTTAGAGTCTAGACATTGCATCAGAGGAAACCAGAGAAACAAATGTATGTCACTCTCCAAATCATCAACCATTAGTTCAGTGATTAACAGTCATGAACAGACAAAGCGTCAGATAATTTCAGCCATCATGCAGCTTTATGAGGAAGCAAATATGATTCAGCCGTGTCAAAGACATACAGCATGAAGGTTGAGAGAGTCATCTGAAATTGACGGCACGCCACGGTGGCTTTGACTCTTAAAACACATTTATCCACCCCGCACTCTCTCAATTCATGTCATTAGGTTTGGCATAAAGCATTACTAGCCCAGATGAAACATGGCCACTGATGTTCATCTACACACATGCTTATGCCTAAGGAAATGTGTTTGAGGGGCATTTAGAAATCATCCATGCGCAAGAGAGCATTCTATCTATATGCATGCGCAGCTTACCGTCTCCAGCAGCGGCTCAGTGCGTGTGTGTGTGTGTGTGTGTGTGTTCTCCGATTTCTTTCCCCAGTGCCCCCCCCAGCGTTTACTCCCAGAGCTGTCGGGGCGCACGCATATACACACACGGAGGCACATACATGTAAACAGACCGATCAAACAAACGCTCCATCGCACAGTCGTGCAGGAGGATGACGTAGTTTACTGAAAGAACAACTGTCACGGACACATACGCACACAAGCAAGACACTCCTCGTTCTACCAGGAGGACACATCACACACACTGAGAATGAGGCCAGTGGGCTCTTGTCTGGTCTGTGGATGACTGTACTTATCATTTGAGATTCATCTGGACGTGTGTGTGTGTGTGTGTGTGTGTGCGCTAAAAACGAAGAGAAAGTCTCTTAACCCTTGTGTTGCCTTAGTGTCATTTTGACCCGAATCAATATTACACCCTCCCCCCGCTTTAGGATTAATTTGACCCCATTCAATGTTTAATGTCGGTGTTCTTTCGGTAGTCAACAAACAAACATAAAGTGCCTCACACTTAAACTTGGAAAACAATATTAATTCTAATAATTTTCTGGAGGTTTTAATTGCTGGCGTCAAATTGAACCCAAAGGGTAAAATATGTTAGTAAATATAAAGGTAACAGGAGGGTGAAACATTGAATCGGGTCAAAATGACCCAAAGGCGGGGGGAGGGTGTAATATTGATTCGGGTCAAAATGACCCTAAGGCAACACAAGGGTTAAGAAGCTTGCTGCCATGGGACGCTTTTTGGAGGTAGGTTACTGGTTCAAATTTGCAATTAGGGAGAGAAACACACAACCCAACGCCCCACCGAAAACAGAAATCTGCTGCCTGATTTTCTCGATGAGGGAACTCAGATTATTAATCGGATGGATGAAACAAGCCGGAGTGCTTGGAGACAGCGGGGAGTGAGAGCGCTGCAGAGAGGACGAGCGTTGCTAAGCAGACTGAAAGCCGAGAGAGGCTGTCAGCAAGCCAGCAATGCACTGTTATCACTACAGAGAGAAACACAAAATGGAGACACTGTCCAATCCTCTCTCTTTGCAATACATCACGCAACATTAACTCAAATGCCTCAGAATACATGCAGACGCCGACTTCTTACAGCCATTTAGTAACCAACTGTACTTTATGTCACCAAGCAACAATAAACTCCTCATAATGTGGACTGATTGGCATTTTAAGTGGCGAGGAGTGTGCGAGTATAAAAGCAATCAGACGTTATAATGACCTGCTGTCTCTTAGGAAAAGGGAAAAATATGTACGTCTTTAATTGTAATTATTGTGCTATATCACTATAAACAACTCACAGGCAATACGCTTAAATAAGCGAGTGTTTAAATATTTAAAAGCAGGAGCAGGAGTTGGCCCAGACTAAAACACTACTTTACTGGCCCTAGAATGCTGCCAAGTATTGATTTGGGGGGGGGTTGTTTACTTCTTCCTCAGCACAGGAGGCTGCTCTGCCGTAATGTACTGCAGTAAATGTCAATGCATGGTTGGTCAAAGCTGTCTGCAATGAGACCAAAGGGGTGGTGTGGAGCAAGAGGGAGGGACGGTTAAAGAAATAGAGTGTGAGAGTCAGGTGGCGGATTTCTGTTATATTCTAGTGACAGCCAGACGAAGGGGGAGGTCCACCTGGCCAGAATGCCCTGCCGGGTCGAGTCCATCAGACGCACGTGGAAAGAGAGACAGTTGAATCCAAACGGGCCTTGGGTCCTCTGACTGTTCTGCAGGGAGCTCCGGTCTCATCCATATTACATACAGGAGCTTGTTTGAAGCCTGTGCTGCCGGTCTTTGCATAGGCAGCTTGGCTTTGCTGTGCAGGACCCTCGGGCTCACCTGTCTCACACACACACACACACACTAAGCTACCGTCATGCAAAGCCATCAGCTACCAAGACTCTTTTTTTTTTTTCATTCAAGTTGTCAAATCAAGCCTCCAAAGGCCATTCTCTGTACTTTCAGGACGGTTTGTGGGCTACAAAATCAAAATGTAACACATTCACTTATAAACTGAAAAAAGATTCTAATTGTTAAAAGAAGAACTTCAACCCAGAAATCAACCAGCATTTGGCGAGAGAAAAGTGTTCATTTCTATCTTGCCTGTACTGATATTACTGCACCAACACATATGACAGGTGATCATCAGACTTCCTCCTCAGCCTCAAACAGTCACCATCTCAGGACCGCCCCAAATAAGCACAGTTGGGTTTGCTAAATGTCATTACGGGTGAGTCAGAGCTCTAAGTGAACACACCTGGGCGGAGATCAAACAGTGTGAGAGACCGGGACAGCAATACATCTTTGTCTTGGCTCCACAGTGACGCTGATGAGCGGGGAACAGACCACGAGCACTGATGGAGCGTTGTGAGTCACTCTGCGGGACAGGGTTGGCGTGGTGACGAGAGGAAGTTGCTGATGGTGGTTTGCGTGTGTGTCTGCTGTGTTTGACCCGTTGACTTCCTTTAATCATGGACTGTGTCATCTGCACAGCATCCCATGCAGCGGTATCTATTTGTGTGTCACCTCTCTAATAGGTGTCGTCATAGAGACACAACAGGGTCGTTCATCTCTGATGACACAAAAAGTTTGGGGTTTCAAGATTTGACGAGTAACTTTTATTCCAATGTTTTTGACAGAATCAAAAATAAATGGCTACCTCCATGTCGGCCAAATCAGCTAAAAGAAAAAGGCAACGATGCCAAATCATACCACCATGTTGCTGCAGGCTAGATTTGTTTGCGTCGACACGAGTCTGTCTTTTGAAGAACTGTACGGCCTCATCGGGGGTTCAGGATGCGTCTCAGCCGGCACATTTTCTGAGTGATGACAAAGAAAATGTCTGGCATAACGAAGTGCACGAGTCATCGGAACTCGTTAAAATGTAGCGAGACTGTAAACCGCAAGGCAATGAATGCGTCACTCTTCAAAGGATAAAGTCACGGGCAACAGAAAGCCCCAGCAGCAAGGCTGTTTTAATACGCGCAAGCAGCGAAGCCAGAAGAAGAACTGGACATGCAACGAGCGAGAATCAGTGCCACATGCTCGGCGAGAGTCGCACCCACACCGCTCCGTTGCTCAGGGACAATTAAGAAGCACGAGGAGCTATCGCTTGCATGCAAGAGCACTCGCCAGTCTCAACACACGCAATCCTTGATTAGGCTCCCGTAGCCAAAGTGTACTCAAATAAAGATAAATAATATCAGTTTTATGAAAGCAGTGATGTAATTAATTGCATCTGGCGGTCATTGACCTTGAGGATCGTCCACCACTTAGTTAAAGGGGTGCAGCGTGGCGGTTGAGGATCCAGAGGGAAACAGTCTATTTACGGGACCTAAATGAGCCGGTATGGACTCCTGAGGGGTTTGAGGCAAAGAAGACTGGGTGTTGAGAAATATCAGACGGACGACTCCCATGAGCGGCAGCGTCGCAGGTGGGAATAGTGGTGAGATAAACACATCAGGATTTGTCACGGTAGAGTCAGGAACAGTTTGAAGACGAGGCAAACCACAAATTATTACTTGTTTAACCGTAACTAATGCAGTTTCTCAGGTGCTAACTTTACAGCCTTGCCTTGAGCAACATCCGTCGGGCCCCTGGTGAGATACGGATTTACAGAGCATAGAGGCTGCAAGCAGTGGAAGGAAAAGAAACAGTTGGAGGGCGTTTGATGTTAGTGGAGCAAAGTAGAGGACTCCGAGGGCAAGTTATCACCTCTCCAAGCTGGGCGAGTTCACATCTCACAGTGGTTTGCTTTGCTATCGGCTTTCATCTGGAGCGTAGACTGAAGGTCAAAACTAGCATGAGCCACAGGAGCACTTAACTTGGCGGTCATTGTTGTTGTGCAATTGCACATGTGGGGGTCGTTGGTCAGAAAACATGGACATCTATACAAGCAGAATCACTTCCACGTGGAAACGACCAGCCATTACCAAACATGCGAATAAATGACCGGCAAAGTGGAGAGGTTTACTTTCATAGTACAGGCAGACGAGTTCCCCCTGATTTCTCTGTGTTCGCAACATTATGCATTATTGATCGGCGTAGTGGTTGGGCTTAATGTGTTGTGGATGTGCCGGGTGGCAGCCCAGCGGGACTCGTGGCACGCCCTTGATAGCCAGTGTTTATCTCCCAAGTCTGGGAGACTCGGCTGTGGGAGAAAATACGAGCGAGTTAGTCTCAGTGCCGATATAGTGTGCGAGTGTCTGCTGTGTATATGGTGCTCCTATAGCAAGCTCCGCCTCTGGGTCTCCCCATTTACATCTTCATTAATCACCGTTCCCACTGGGGAGGCGGCGCAGAAAAGCCTTTCGAATGCAAACACGGTCTCTCTGCTTGCACACATCACGCACAGGCGGGCAGTCTCCCACAACCCTTTTACAGTATACTTCCCTCGCCTCAGACTCCCTGCCCCCAAGACACACAACCTGCTGGTCTGACTGTCTCCCAGGGTAACCAGACAGCGGACTGTTAATCTTCTCATCAACGCATCGATTAATTAATACAAAGACTCCTCATTATTCCGGTTTAATGCAAAACAACCCAGGCCAGCTAGTCAGACGCGTTACGCCCCTTCCTCTTCCTAAAATCGTGTTTGAACTCATGGCCCATTAGAGTCCCTTCGCTTTCACTTGTTCTCACTCTCATTTTCCTAACCGGCAACAAACTGGTCCGACGCCCTTGGGGGGGGTGGCGGAGCCAGAGCATAGTGAACATGCAAACAGGCTGTCACTAACGAGACTCGGTTTAAAGCCCAGAGGACATTTAGGTGGGAGGGTCTTAGCCAGCTTGTTTATGTCTCTGAGAGTGTTGGCAGACGTGGCAGAGGCTCCACTGTATCTGGACGGTCCTATCTCTGCTGCCTGCTTCTGTGGCCAGCTCACATCAGGCAGACAGCTGCGAATTATCTTCTTTTTCTTTTGCTGTTGAGGTGGGAAATGAGGAATGAGGAAACAGTCAAATGTGCCAAGCAGCGGCCGGTGTGGGAAACTTGCACCAGTCCAACCAACGGTCAATCTTTAAATGTGGGGATGGAGTGCAGAAGACACGGTGTGAATTGGCGCACGTTAAATCCAGGTGGTGAACTAGGGTCCGTGGCCATTTTCCAAGCTTGATTAGATTATTATATATTCAAGAAAAAGCCTGATAAGTCATGACTTTGGCATTCCTCCAGTGAGCTACAAGGCTGTCATGGAGCTGTGATACTGGCACTGACCTGATGATGACATACCAGAGGCCCCTCGACTCAGCCCCTCCTACCTTGCGGGGCCCCATGTAGTCCTTTACAACAGGCAGCAAACACTGGCCAAGGCCCAGCC
Source organism: Pseudoliparis swirei (assembly GCF_029220125.1). NCBI lineage: Eukaryota > Metazoa > Chordata > Actinopteri > Perciformes > Liparidae > Pseudoliparis > Pseudoliparis swirei. The sequence goes on from NC_079395.1 coordinate 6,955,983, forward strand.
TGTTGTGTACCGGGAACAAGGACAGCCTCCCACACCAAACTACATGCAGGCATGATGGACTGTATGCTACTCTGGGCCGGCATTCAAAGAAGCTACTGTGTAATCAGTATAAGTGGATAGTTGTTCTTTGGAAAATGCACAAACGGACATAGAAATATGTGTATGGGTGTCTTGTGAAGGGGTGGGGGGCAAAGGAGAGTGTTAGCCGAGGCAAGCTAGCTAGCACGTCATTGGTCAACCAGGAGGGCCGCTCCAGGCTGGATGTGTGGTTCGGCTCAGGTCTTGGAGAGCTTCATTTTCAACTTGGGGAAAGAAGAGCTGGGGCCCAGGCTGGAACAACCTCATGGCTGTGGACAAAGCTCGTTGAATGGAAGACGACCGAAGAGCAGAGCAAGTTGTGACAAACCAGAGCCAGGCCTACCTCTCTTGGCCTTACGCTCTTCTTAGTTTCATCCTGTTAACTTCTCCTCTCCGCCCTTACCTCCACTTACGTGTCCAAGTGACGCCACTTCTGTCCGGCCGCATGTCTGAGTTGCAAAAATGGAGGTAGGCGGCAGCATAAGCAGAGGTTAGGTGAACTCGGGAAACTGATCCGCGTGTCAAAACCCAGACGGGAACTTATGAAACACCAGCTGCGGCTCTGGTGACAGAGTCTTATCATTTCATTCTTTTGTTTTCTCTCGCCTCCCTCTTGGTCCATCGCCTCCCATACTCAGTGTCCGAAATACCCAACAACTCGCCACATCCATCAAGGTCTGAGACCTGATCGATAGCCACTGGCTTTCCTCTCATCCGCCTCGCAGACGCACACAAGTGGTCTTATTGCTTATGTAACGATTTACTTATCGGGTCATTTGGCCGCTTCCATTGTTACCGTTCGCTGATTGGGGCCCAGGGGGTATTGACCGTTTACAGACACATGCGGGCAACAGCAGAATTGTCTTGGTGAGAAGAAAAGGGATGTTGGTGAGCAACAGATGGCAGAGTGAAGGCCATAAGTCAAGATGGGTGAGGACAGAAGAAGGAAGAGGAAAGATTGACATCGTGACAGTGGGAGAGGAAGGAGACAGAGAAAGAGATAGCACATGCAGCACAGTGTGCGATTGGCATACCCGCCAAAATCCAATTAGATACAGCCCAAGAGGATGAGTGATACGCAGACAGAGCAGGAGACAGCCACAGAGTGCAGCTGCACTGGTCTGCGGTAATGAAGTCACCGGTTTCCAAATAGCAAATCGAGGAAGCCAGAAAGATGCAGCTGTCTGCCGTCTGTGCCACAGCCACTGTGTCAGCCCGGCCAGCGAGACAGACAGAGGAAGGCTGTTCTCTCCGTCTGACACTTCTGACTCTGGGCCAGCACAACGCCACAAACAAGGCGGAGGCTGGTAAGCCACACGCATCCATCCCATGTTCCTCTGGGGTTATGCTCGCTTGGGGGGAATATTTTGTATTTTAGAAAATAAAAATAGAGAGTGATCTATATCGGTACTGATGAATGCTATCAGTTACATTGATATTTATTGGTGGTGTAACGGATCATAAAGCTTACGATTTGGATGCATGAGTCAAAAATCAGATCAGAACAAAAGAAAGCAAAAATTTAAAAAAAGAGCAGATATTAATTTGAGGGATCCCTGAACAGGTTATTTTTGCTACCGACACTAATTGTATCGATGATTGTTGCTCCATATTGTTTGCTTGTAGTGGTTGAGAAGGCTCCTTTTTTGCCGCCGTCCCAAATATTTCAACCGCTGTGAAGTCTGTCAACCAGATAAGTAAAATCATCAGAGATCGGCGACTAGAAAAGCATTAAAGGCCGATGCCCTCAGCGTCAATAAAACTTGATTTCCCACTGCGACTGTTAACGTTAAACTGTGTAATTAATCTGCGGTTCACATGCCTGCCAAACCACGTGGGGGGATTCATACTGATCGCCGATCAACAGTTGTACATTTCACTATTTAATTTGTTTACAAAGTTAAGAACCACACAAAATTGTACACTTGTGTAAAACTTTTTATATGTTGACTGTGAAATACTTTTTATGTATCTTTGCATCTTAAAATATAACTTGAAATTATTCCAAGGGATTTTGTCTTCCAGGCGTTTTGTGTCACACTGCTTGCCTGGTGACATGCCACGTCAACAAGCAGCCAAAATAAACAAAATGATGATCATGAATGGGAATTTGTTGTACCTTCTGTCTTGCGAGGTAAATATAGAATAATCACCCAATAAAAAATATGACGCATGATCTTGTCTCTGTGGGATGTACACGTGTCTACCACGTCCCCTGAAGGCAACATTAACTGATTGTCTGTCAGACACTAATGTAACTCTGGAGATAAGGCACACCTTGTTGCTGTCTGTTGGTGGCGTCTGTCTAGCAAACTTTATTTACACAGCAGGGATCAGTCGACATGGTGCAGCGCCTAAAGGCACAAAGCGCCATTTATAAAGAGCAAGTCCTGGAGTTTTTAACTACACCTTCTCAAACCAAACACTCCTAACAGGAAGTGGGGCCAGTAGCCATCTGAGAAGGTAAGGAAACAACTTCCAGAAGGCTCCCTTGTTTGTGTCTCTTCTCTTATAGAGGTCCCAGAGCTCTCCAGTAAAACTATGAACCTCTTGTAAATATGAACATAGACACTGTGTAAATAAGGGCCATTGGGAAAAGGGTCTGCAGTTGGAGTTCGACCAACACACCTCGGAGGGAGGCGAGCCGTCTTTCCAAAAAGCATGTGTGACTATAAGCTGCCTGGCTGGACTTCCACTAACATCCATCGGGATGTGGAAAGCGTGAGTCACGCAGCCGCAGCAGCAGAGGCGGCTGGACACAGAGAGTCTGGAGGATGTTCAGGGTGAGAGACACGTCCGTCTGCCTCACTTCCTGTTCAGTCAAACACACACTTTCATTACACAAATATACACACATAAACAGAGTGGATGGACTTGTCCTGACTCAGTGAAGCGGGACAGTACCAGGTCACCTCGTTGTCTGGCCAATGACCTTTCGCACACCCGCACATCCGCTGAAGAGCGGTGGTGGACGGGCATCCTCTTTTAATGCTGACATTTACTAACTGGGTTACCAGGAATTTGGCCATTTGTGACTTTATGGTTCTCTGAACAAATGTAGCTGAAGTCGCTCTTATAATTTCACAACCCCTCAAAAAAAGAGAACAACCTTTTATAAAAACCTATTCACTACCACACAGCAATAGCTGCAAGGGACAAAAAAAAAAGAAATGGAACAACGAAAAGGGAGAAAAAAAAATGAGTCAACACCTGAAATTGTGGTGAGACTCCAAGGAGACAGAGTGTGAGACATACTAGCCTCCAGTAGTTAACAGCTTATTACACACAGCGGTCGGTAATGTCTCAAACAAACTAAACACACACCAATTGTAGGACTCATCATACAACTTGAGCATGTGTTTTTCCTAAATGTGTGTTGTGTCTGTGGTCACTTTACATTGTTGTTTGTGCATGTGTGTTTCCTCTGTGGTATTAAAACCACCTCTGACTTTGAAAAAGAATGTCTGTGTTTTCCTTAAACCAAGGCAAAGGAAGAGGGCCATTAAGAAGAGGCGAGACAGGAATGCGGTCAGGACGCTAGACGAGACTGCAGACGGTATTTCCTGCACATTCAGACACCGAGTGAACCAGACAGAGAAAGTAGCGAGGCGTTTCATGTGTTCCAGACATGTGCATGCTTACACCTGCACACACACACTATCAATAAACACGGCAATATCTCTACTCCACTACTATCACAAATAAACATTGCCAGCTGCCGTAAAGCCTCTTTCTGTTTAAAAAACGCATTTTCAGGTTAAAGACAGTGTATTTCAAGTTAAATCAATCTGAACCGGTGGATTTGGATGGAAACAAACAATGTGAAACAGGCAAAATCACAACCCCACCGTAGCCCGCAGAACAATAGAAAAAGGGCAGTCCACTTTGGTCAAATGGAGGTCATGAGACATAAACTCTTCAATGGAAAGGAAACAATCGAGAGCTTTTCACCCCACTGAATGCTGACTTTTCAAAAGGCTTGGATACTGCATTGACGTGATATATTTGTACACAGCGAGAATAAAAGGATTTGGCAAAATCATCGGTCAAAATTAGGGCTGCAACAACGAATCGATAAAATCGATAAAAATCGATTATTAAAATAGTTGGCAACGAATTTCATTATCGATTCGTTGTGTCGAGACGATTATTACGGCGCTCAATAAGTCACGGAGTATAAACAAAGTTGAGTTGAGCGCAGAGCGGCGCAGGAGAAACAAGAGGGAGCGAGAGGGAGAGGAGAGACGGAACGCTGCGTTGTGAGAGCCAATCAGCGCTGAGCTGCTCCTCTGTTGATGAATCTAATTGGCTGCTGCTGCTCACGTGGCGCTGGATGCGGAAGTCATTCACGTCGTCGGAGACATTCACGGATCTAAGTGCGCCTCCGGGTGACGTTATGAACCCAGACACCAGGGCGCTACATGTCACGACGTGTGTGGCATTTCCACAAGAGTATAACGTAGAAAACGTGGTTATTTATTCCGTGGCGGATAGCGGAAAATATTTTTCCACGGAGAAAGGCAACGGAGATAAGCCACGACGCCACTCGCTGTGTGCGCTGCGCGTGCAGACATTTAACGGAGCGGAGCAGCGCGTGCGCTCTGATCGCTCTTTTAATGAAGTATCGATACTAAAAATATGCTAAATCACATCGTTTTTAACGTACGGGTACTTTGTTAGTATCGCTACACCGTGCAGCGTGACAGCAGCAGATGTAGCGGACTAACATTCAAGCTAACCTAACTTCCCAAACGCTGTCGACATCTGAACGCTGATTGGCCGAGACGCGACACGTCCCATCAAAGATGTTTTATTGCGAAGAGCACCACTTCACATTTTTTCCGCGTCTCACTACAATCTCAACGGCAGCGGGCCAGGTGAAAAAAATCTGAACGCGTCTCTGATATTGTTCAGGGGGCCACATGGGGACCACTGCTCAGGAGAGGAGAGCTGTCAGTCTGTTTGTGACGGTTCATCCACATGCTGACCAGTGAACAGGTTCATCACCATGGTGACCAGTGGGTCTCCAGGACCTTTCCATGACTAAACCAAATTTCCATGATTAAACATTTTGTGAAAACTCTGTCTATACGTGACAAAGTGAGAAGATGTAGTATTTAAACTAACAATGAGAATTCCAAAGCATACCGTATATATACCGTGTAAATTAACATTTGAATAAAACAAATTTGCATTACTTTTCCAAATATTTTGGGATTTTATTTTTTCAATTACTTTTCTAGGCCTGCTAATAGCCATTTAAAAATTCCATGACTTTTCCAGGTTTTCCATGACCGTACGGACCCTGTTTTGAATAAAGTGTTGAAAATTAATGTTTTTTAGTTTTTTTTATCCGATTAGAATAATCAACCAATTAATCGATTATCAAAATAATCGTTAGTTGCAGCCCTAGTCAAAATTATTTAAAAGAGTATTTCGGCTTTAAGTTCTGACTGCTGGTGATGCTAGTTCACTTGTAGTTTTGCCTGGAGGTAAAAGAGTCTCTAATGATGTCTAAGTTTCGGTCGTGGAGTCGTGGCTATACATTTCGAGACAAGTAGAACCTGTATTCTGTTGATGAGCAACTCTTAAAAGGATTTATAAAAACAAGTCTATACCAGAAGCCATACAACGTCTTACCTGATAAAAATTTCTTGGTTTGCACTCAATATCGATTCCATTTTCTCCAATTGCTAACAAAAAAATATCAGTTCACAGAAAACTAGAATTTCTTAAAATGTTAGTTTGATAAAAAAGGTCCAACAATTAACTGTCAACATACAGTTTGGGGATTAAAGAGGCTCTTTCTTATTATCCTATGTTGGCCTTTTGTTCTGTGACATTCCTGATGACCTCCAGGTGACCCGAGGGGACACATTTTGCACTTCTGCCAGCTGGCCGAACCTCGTCTGATCAGACCCGGCCAAGCAGATGTCACCACCTGTCCCCAGCTCTTTAACATATACTAGGTAAACGCAGGTTTAGAAAAACAGCAGCTGTAAAGTATTCTAGTCAAACCTGCCGAATACACATCAACATGTTGGTCACCATTTTTAATTGGCTTCCCTACGAGAATGATGAATGAATGAAACGTTGATGCGGGCAAACAAAGACACATGTATCATTCAGAAGTGCACTTACTTTGTCTAGCGACTTCTTGATCTGGTAGTGGAACCTCTCTTTGACCTCATCCAGGAGCTGCTGGAGTTTTGGCTCCTCCGGCATGCCTTGGTACTTCCTGGCAAGCTGCAGGTAGCAGGGCCACTTGGCCGAGTCAAAGCCCCAGTGGCAGGTCCTCTTATCGGGCGACTTGTGTGAATGCATGACAAACTTCTGCGGTGAATAAAGCAACTGGCACTCAACACACTGGATGCAGGGCGCCTCGGTCTGGGTGTAGAACTGGGGCACAAAGAGACCTTGGCACTTCCCCAAACACTGGTGCTCCACCTTGAAACTGGCTTCGCTCTCCTTCAGCAGGCCCTGGGTCGACAGCTTACCGCTGGGGTCCACGGGCAACGCCGCGCCCGGACGCAGCAGAGCGTTGCACAGCCGCTGTGCATCCGTCAGTGTAATGAGGCCACAGGAAGGCGCGTTGAACGGCAGAATGCCCAGCACCTTGAGGATGTGCAGCTGCTCGGCGTCGCAGCGCGAGCAGTAGACGTAGAGCTCGTCGCACACAGTGTTGATCTGCTGCAGCGAGAAGTCGCGGAGCACAGAGTTTAGCACCTGAGGCAGACAAAGCCGCTTCTCTCCCCCGACAACGAAGCAGGAGATGGACTCTCCTTCCAGCAGCGAGTGGGTGATTTCAGTCGAGCTGTCACAGGGAACCAGCAGAGGGCCCCCTCCCAGAACCGGAGGAGAGGACAAGGGGAGCATACCAGTCGGGGAATACTCACGGCCAGTGCGGGCGGAAAAGGCAGCCGGGCCTCCGAGTGAGCTCTGGCTGCTCAGGGTGAACTGGGCCAGTGTGTGTTTGAGCCCAGGGCTCAGGTCCAGGGCTTTAGCAGAGCCCACCATGTGCAGTTCGGCCCGGCCCTCCACATCCATGTCAGGGTCGTGGCACAGGTCGTCGATCTGCTCCCTCTTCACCTTTGGCGTTTTGGGGAGGGGATCCAGGCTGCGGCGCTTCAGGTTGAGCTCCGCCATCACTCGCTTCTTGATAGGCGCGTCTTCCAGTCGCTCTCTGTGCAGCCGTTTCATGTTGCCCTTGAATGAGGTCAAGTCTTTGAAGGGGGTTTTCAAACTGGTCTGGGTGCTGGCCATGTCTAAACACGAGGTTATTGTTGTTTATGTCTGCTGACTGAGTTCTTGTGGTCTTTTTTTTTCTATTCAAGTCTTTTCAAATGACAAAAATCTTCCCGTAGTTAGAAACATGCATGGTGATGACTGGTGTTTTCTTTTTTCTGATCCGCTTCCTGAGAATGAAAAAACAGGGATTTAGAAAACAGAGAAGAGGCCGGGAAATAATTATTTAGTCAGTATTTAAAATACATTCATTAATTTCATTTACAAACTAAAAACAAGCTGATTAATATCTGTTGTGGAGCATGATATTTCCATATAGAGTTTAAATGTTTGATGCCGCTGTGCCGGCTGGGGGCTGAAGAGGTCAATGGCTGCCCACTAAACCAAATGGCCATTACCATACTTCACATAAACACAAGGCTTTCTCAGCCCTTGTAATTTAACCCCAGTGGGAATTTTCATCTGTGGTTTCACCAAAGGTTTCAAAACAAACTTTCCAGCACAAAGTGAGAATTTTAACAAGCGAAAACCAGTTGACCAGACATGACAACTAAAGTGAAATCCCCCACCACCCTGCCCCTCTCCCATTACATTGTTAATGTAAGGCTGATACAATAGTCAAACAAATTCACTTAGCAAATGAAAGTGCCCTTCCAAACCATATTGTGCCTTTCCCTAGGTCTGCTTACCCCACGCTGACCCCATCAACTCCTTGAAAAACAATTGATAAAAGCGTTAACAGCAGTCGTCCCCTTTTCTCAGGCGGTTCACAGCTTGACATACGGCGGTATGGAAAGCGTGGTTCCCCCTTTTTACTCGCGGGCTTTAATGCGGAAACTCGAAATCGGCTGTAACAAGGTAACAACACTGAGCCGGGGTCCGCAATTCAAATCGCAATGTAGATGATACTGGCTACTGCTGCATTATGACACCAAGAGACGGCAGATTGAATGTGCTTCTGCTTTAAAATGTATCATTTGGATGCATCGTTTGCGCTTGTCGTCAAATGCATTTGATTTATAAATCGACACAAAATGTGTATTTCGGCTTTTCAAAAAGGCAAAAACGCACATTCGGTCAGATGACCGCGGCGCAAAGATTTGCATGCCTGTGCAAATGTCAGCAACCCGTCGTTTTTGTCCCACTGACTTAAATGCTGCGGCAGAGCAAACCTCCCGCGGATTCTGAAACTGGTTAATGTTTGTGGGCGTTTTATTTTTTTAATATTTTGAATGGCAAATATAACCGTGAGACAGTTTTTAAGGGGTGGGAAATAAAACCCTGCGAAATCAGATAGGCGACCGAAGAAAATGAGAGTTTACGGGGTGGGCCGGGGGTGTGGGGGGTAGCTTCCACCTCTGCCGGCGAAAACCTCCAACCTGATCGAAATCTCAACACCCGCATTGCTACGATAAATTACACCGCGGTGGCATTTCTAAAACAACCCAACGGCACATTTATAATAATGATAAAAAGCTCTTCGTAAATGTTTCTCCATGTCACCTCCACTTCTGGTGTCCTCTCTGCTGCTGCAAGGACACCGCGTATAATAATGCTCCTGTTCTCCGCTCCATCCCCAGCTACCCCCCCTCCTCCTCCTCCTCCTCCTCCTCTCCCTCTCCAGTCTGCACACCGTACCTCGCCTCCTTTGCTGGCTCGCCACGACGGCACTGGTATGCAGACAGCGCTGATAATGACATTCACTGTCTACACTACAGTCTGGTCTGGGGAGCGCACCGCGGTCTAGCGCTACGCACACACACACACACACACACACACACACACACACACTGACTTGGCGAGGGCACGGTTTGGTGTCCACAACCGCAGTTTCCAAAAGGTTAAAACAGACCGGTGCCGTTACACCGTACAATCAAATAGTTTTAAAGCAACATATTTGCGTGTCGTTCGTCTGGTTCACAAATAAACACGTCTTGACAAAACATACACACGAAACGTGAACGCGTTGCAATAGTCATCTGAAATTCAAGAAAGATCATGTTCTCTTTTAACGTCAGATATGAGCCGCTCTCGCTATAGTTCCACCCGGGACAGTGGCTGTGAAGCGGTCGCACGTCGACCCGGATAGAGGGGCTGTGGAGCAGGCTAACGCAGCCCCCAGGAGCCCAGGCGGGCTAAGTTAACCCGGGTCTCCCCAACGGCAAGAGCGGCGATGCAAACCGAACGCTCACCTGCCGCACGGACAGAGGCACACAGCCGTGTCCGTAGCAACAGAGAGGGGGGGAAAGCCCATATGATGGTCGGCGAGTGACGCGATAGAGCTGGCCACCATTAAAGCAGGCTAACCCCCAGACTCAGGACGGTACAGTTGGCTAACTGACGTTAAACCGGGGCTAGCTTCGCCCCCCACCACCGTCAGTTTGAACACAGGAATTATAACTTAGCGGTTGACAAACTTAACGGTTATCAGCAGATAAACGCCTTATCAAAACGTCCATTTAGAAGCTTCATCTTTTTAAAAACGAGTAGGTTAAACACTTGCCTGTTAAAAAAAAAAAGACGCTGCGCCCGTCGGTCTTCCTCACTCGTGCGGGGTCTTCTCGGTACTGGGAAAAGCCTGGCGGACCGTCAACAAGATGCAGCTAGAGGCTCCACTACAGCCCCGCGACGTCACACTGCACACGGGCTGAGAGGCGGAGACGTCACCCGGCTGACGGAAACTATGCGGGGGTGTCTCTCGTCTGCCTGTCTGTCTGCCTGTCTGTCTGTCTCGCGCAGCCTCGGAGTTGTGTTTCCTCCAGCAGGAGTTGAAGCTGCGAGCAGAGAGAGAGAGAGAGAGAGAGAGAGAGAGAGAGAGAGAGAGAGAGAGAGAGAGAGAGAGAGAGAGAGAGAGAGAGAGAGAGAGAGAGAGAGAGAGAGAGAGAGAGAGAGAGAGAGAGAGAGAGAGAGAGAGAGAGCTAGACGTCAACAGCAGGCAGTCAGCGGATGCTTAAATGTCCATAATTGGGTCCTCGCTCTATTGCATTGCAGGTGCTTCACGTTTGTTTTTATTTCAGCCCAAACATTTTTTTATTCTTATTTCAAGGAGGATATTTCAAATGAATATATTTTCAGCAGGATTTCCCCCCATAATATATATCTGATGTTGGTAATATCTCCCGCAAAATCCATTCTTTTCGAGATTTACCTTCACGCACCTTTGGTTTGAATTATGTTGGAGGTCAGTTTTATTTGCTGGCATGAACTGACATGACAGGAAGCTTTATCGCTATCGCTGGCTTTCCATCAAGTTTGTTAAAATGAGAGAGGACAAACTGAATGGGCAAAAGGGGTTGCTTCTTCTCCCGCACCTCCCCCACGTTCTTTTTATGAACCTATCCTCTGCAAAAGGTCAAGAGGTCATTCAGGCAGTCTATTGTGCCTCTAGTGCTGATGGGAGTTAATGAAATCTAAGCGTGAGGTGGTCAGGAATTAGATTTGTTTGGCGAATTATAGCAATATTTGTTTTTTAAGAAGATTGAATTCCCTATTCATCTATAACCCCTCCTCTTGGCTGTAATCTGAATCTCTAGAGGTTACCGTCTCTACATAAACGTGGTTTCTTTCAGCTGGCTGGCTGACTGGCCCACAGTGTGATGTCACGCGTCTGTGAGAGCAGAGAGGCTTGATAAAGCTTTGATAAACAACACCGTTGGCCGTTTCACCACGGCCTCTCTCTGGCTCACTCTTTGACAGCAAGGTCAGCAGTTGTATTATGAGAGCAGATGTGCGTACACCCTGTCCAGCCCCAGAGAACAACAAGAGGGACATTGATTTTCCTGTAATAACATCACTGTGTGGACTGCGGCTAGTAAATTAATCTCATATCTGCCATATTGTGACCGTCGCTGATAGTTCATTAGGGCTAAAGCCAAAAGTTGAAGAATGAGGTTCAGCCGTTGTGAAAGAGCTGAGATTCACAGACAGTAACAGTCAGGCATATTGATAAGCCTCTCCATTAGCCGAGAATCTGTCTCACTGTTACTGGACTTAGTACTAAGTGGGCCCTGGGGACGGACACCTCACTGCCATTTTCGGGCATCCTGTTTGGAATCAATGTGGGATATTGAAATATGTCCTGAGACGTTCAATGGTTTTTTATCTGTAATTTGGGGTAATGAAGCTTGCTGAAGTGCTGGTCCGAGGTCAAACGACACCTTCACAGCAAAGTCTGACGCGTCAAATGGATTTAGGGGCGAAGCTCATGTTCTGCCCTCTGTTTATGTCTCTGATTTGATAAACCGGAAATTTAGTTCATCACCCGTGCGTAAACTTAAACTGAGGAAGAAGACCATATGGTAAAAATAAAAAACTGGAAGAAGGAGATAGTACTTTTATTTTTTTTTTTTAATCTTTCAATGAACTTTTTTTTTTTTTTTTTATTTTTTTTTTTTTTTGTTTTTGTGATTTTGTGCCAAAATGGGATTGCTTAATAACCAGTATGCACAGGAACAGTGATTACCTGTGGTGGAGGAAGAATTCAAAATAATCTGTCTCTAATAAATCCTGCAGGTTTATTTCCAGTAAATTGTTGCAGCAGGATTACTACGAGTGCATCCCATTTGTTGATATACATGTTGTAGGTGTTGTGAAGTGGCAGTCATGAGGAATCAACTCAAGTGTCTCCCTAATGAAACAATTGTTTGTATACCTCACAATGCCTCCACTATATCATTACAATCACTCCAATAGAAAATGCACCATTTGAAGGTAAATTACAGGAAAGATGGCACTTAGAGATGCTGAGGAACAAGTCATTACCAGCACTAGTCAAGAGCAGCAGTAAATAAAGTGCGATAGCCTGGACACCAAGCCAAGCAGAACACTATCCACCTTAAATTGCACTGTGTGTTTTACTAAGGGGTCGCGGTTAGCAGCAAGTATGAATCTTCTGCTGCTTAATTAATCCCTTCAGGGGCAAAATAAAAAACCCAACAAGATAAGAACAATTAAAACAGGATATTTTTTTCAGATCCTCCTCCGTTTTACATCATTAATTATACAAGGTTAGCCTTCCCTGTGTCTTCCACAGGGTGATGTGGAGCCACAGAGCCTGGGGAGGCGTGCCTCTTCAGCGCCGGAGAGGGCACAGGAACAATGTCAAACATACCATCATGGGAATACAAAATTATGCAAAGACATTTATCCTCGTCCTGCGTGCAGCAACGCTGTATTTGACTGCTGTAGTAGTACAAGGGGAGTCTTTTGCCACGAAATCTGGTTCAATTGAGACAATAGACAATGGTTTAGTGGGGCAGGATATTAAATAAGCCTCACACAATTGGTTTCTCACCACCATTGTGCGACTTATCGCAGCACACAAATCAATCCGTTTTATTATTTCTGACACATCATCATTTCCATGACCCTTTTATTTTTCACCTCCCAGCGCACAGCACTGTGAGGGGCACAGGGAGGGGGCAATGGTGTCAATGACCTTTTAACCCCCCCCCCCCCCCCCCCAGCACACCGAGGGCCTTCCAAAAGCCAGGCGGGAGTCACGTGACCAGCGCAGACACAAGCAGCTGGAGTGGAAAAGCTCATGCTTAACGACTCAAGCCTAATTCCCTTCTCTCCAGACGCCCATGTGAGTCTGAGGTCTGGTCTCTGCAGTAAAACCATCACAAGCCTGCCGGTGCGAGTTTGTTCAGACAGGCATGCGTTTGCATGATCTCAATTACACCATTCATTGGTAAAATAATATATATATTTTTTTTTTTAGTAGGACTGATAGTCTGCATCACTTCACAGGTTACAACTCTTAAAAGGCAGGTTCCTTTAACCACTCTGCCAAAGTGGCCCCATGGATGTTGATTCACTACTTTGGACCGGACTGTAATATCTCAACAACTATTGGCTGGTTTGTCCGGAAAAATTCATGCTGATATTCCCAGCTGAACAACACTTTAATGATTGACAGACCCACACTGACACACGCACATATTACCACAAGGAGAGAAATAAAATGTTTATTTTACCATCTGTGTTTTTTTCTTTGCACATTAATAATACATGTCAGCAGAGTCCTCTGGGTGGTAAACGTCCCCAAAACACAACAAATACAACAAAGTGTTTTCATTGGGTTCACCCAGTAACATTTTGGAATCAATGTAGTGATAAAATAAAAAAAGGGAATCAAAATTCAATCCGATTCACAAAAAAAGTAAGAAAAAAAACTAAAGTAACATGTGTAACAGATGAATGAGTTCCTCTGGTCACCACGTGAAGCCCAAAAACATTTTCCAAGTAGTGAGAAGCTTCACAGTCTGGAGGTTCACTCACCATCACTTAGTGTCGTTACAGTCCGGGGTAGAGAACGGCTTGACGTAGCCTTTATGTGCTTTAAATCAGTTTTACAATATATCTAATTCAGGTAATGGTATATATGGTAAAAATAAACACAGTTTACAGTGAATACTGTGTTGTGGCTTCTGACCAATCTCTCGCTTAAACAATCCGTATCTTGATTTACAATGGAAGACATACATGGAATGGAGAAAGTACAAAAAAAAAAAAAAAGACAGACTATTCATTTCAGAAAAGCATTGCATTAAAAATGAGCAAAGAAATCAGAATATATAAATTCTCTGATCTGGGACAGCACATATCCGTATGTATACTGTACCTTTTAATTCATACCAGCAAGACATTAAAATGTTTTTTGGTCCTGTGTGAATGCATATTTCATGGATAGTCTGCACAGTAAAATGTAACCTGCGCTCCAGCGCTCAGGTATGATGTGCTTCTCTTGCAGACCATTTCCCAGCATTGCGGCCTCTTTCATTCACAGTTTGAGAGTATAAACTCATTATTAGTGTTGGTTGGATGCGGCTGTATACGTTCCTTCATTCTGGGGAGAAGGGACTCCAAGTAGACACCTTCTGGTTTCCAGATGCTGTTGTGTTTCCATCTGAACAACAATCCTTTTGGTTGTTACTCTGGCTGGACATGTGACACATTAGAACAACATATATAATGATGTTAAATAAAACATGAGAAAAATATATAGATTTTGTATCTTTTTGTTTGTTTAAAGGCTAGTGTTATGATTCTTCTTCCGTCTACCGTAGGGCCGTTGAGACAAAGCTGAATCCAAAATGTCTTTAAGGTGATTAAGTTGTCAGTTTTGTCCGACTGTGGCTTGAAGCTAAAAAGTCCATGTCTAATATTTATAGAAGATTCATATATGTACAAATAAAATATGCGTTGAAAACACCCCACCAGCTGGGAGTTCATCCGTCAGGGGCTGCGCCTCATCCCCCGACATACAGCAACCGTGGAAGAACTTTGTAGCCACGTTGGCTACCGTTAACGAGGCCCGATGAGAAAATCAATATCAGTGCAGATTTACATGATATAAAAATAATGGAGAAAAAAACAGAAAGTAGGCTTAAGGGCAAGTGGTTATAAATGGCAGAGTGTGAGACTGGTTTTGGCAAATAAGCGTTCTACTGTGCATGTGCAGCCCTCGAACAAAAGGTTGATGTTGCCAGGTTATCTCGTAACCATGCAGCTTGAAGACACCGAGACGCCACGTAACACGTGCATGGGTGAGAGTGTGTGTCTGTGTGTGTGTGTGGCAGAGGGTGGGTGGTGTGTATGAGCGCAGATGTCACGTCCCCTCAGACACACTCCTCCGCCGACATCAAGAGTGGGTTGATGTACTCGAATCCTTCGAACTCAGACTGGTCGATCTTCTTGACCACATCGCTACGATAAAGAAAAGAGATTAGTTTATTTTATTTTTTTGAGTGAGAATTGCCTGACATATTTGTTAAAACAAAATGAAAAAGAGAGATATAAAATGGGGACTTACTCATCATCAGGCGTGAGCTGGATGGGCTCGTTGGTAAACTGGGCGTCAAAGTTGTCCAATCCGAATTCCCCTGAGATGTTGGGCTTGAAAGGAGGGACCACCTGTTTCTGCTCCAGCTGAAATAACAACACAGGAAGCAGGTGAGAACTTAACAACCATATCTGTCAAACACATGAAATCAATATTTAAACTGAGTGATATTGACGATAGCCGATCGAAAGGTAATTCATTTGCAAACATTTCTGGTCATTTATTATAGTCAATAAATATCCTTGTATTTTGGACTGTTGGTCGGGCAGAACAAGATGCACTGTCGGCTCTTTATAGACTAAATAACTAATGGGTTATTTGAGAAAATAAACAGAAGATCGGGGTCAATCATTTTTGTAAAATGCAATAAAAAAAGGACACTAAAATCTTTAGTTGGTCTTCATCCCATCATAGATGAATATCCGTTTCCATTAACAAATACTTCAGCCCAACGAGCCATTTAAAACCGTGATGACGCACTTGCACTCAGCACCTCAGAGCCTCAGATTACAGTCATCTCAGTGGAGAGGTAACTCCACAGCGCCTCATGTTTGTAAGAATGCTCCGCCTGCAGGCCGATAGGGGCACTGCAGGGCTAATTTTAACGGTAGTGTGCGTGTGCATGTGACAGAGGAGGGAGGGACGTGGGAGGGGTGTAAGCTGATCCCGCCAGACACTCTGACCGACTGCTGGGTCGCTGCTCCAGACCAAACAGGGAAAAAGAGGTCATTGTATTCCCTGGAGAGCCGTCCTGTCTGTCTGTCTGTCTGTCTGTCCATCTCCCCTTCTGTCTGTCTGTCTGTCTCTCTCCGAATGTCCGTATGTCTGTGTCCGTATGTCTTTCTATCTCCCCTTCTGTCTGTCTGTCTCTCCTTCTGTCTGTCTGTCTCTCCTTCTGTCTGTCTGTCTGTCTGTCTATCTATCTCTCTCTCTCTCCGTAAGTCTGTAAAGGTAATTTGTCAGTCTGAGAAGAAACTAAAATGTGCCTCATCATTTACATGTGTATGTATATGCGTTTTAAATAAATCAAAACTCTGTAGACGTGTAAATGATGAGGCACATTTTAGTTTCTTTCTTTCTCTACAAATATATATATATATATGTTTAAAAAAATTAATAAAAGAACATGCTCTTCTAACCACCAACTACAGATAGTCAAATGTTGTTTTCTCATTTAGCAAAAGAGGTTCTGTATCGTGTATACCATTACAAACAATTTGTTGAGAAATTGATGACATGAAATGGACGGTCAAAATAGCCCATCAACTTTCTCAGATGAAATGTAATAAATATGTGTTGGTTTCAGCTCCTCAAGTGTAGATTTGTAATTGTGTAATTAAACCAAATGTAATATTTGTTATGTTTTGGAGTTTCTGAAAGTCTAATTGAACAAATAATCAAGAGAACAATAAGGAAAACTTAAATGATTTCTCGATAAGCTTGTCGCTCTCTTGAAAGTGTTGACAACAACAAACATTTGCTTAATTTTACAGTTCCGTCTCTCATAAAACAGGACTGTCATTCACACAAATGACTTTTACTCATGCTGAGAACAGGAAGCGTCATAAATAACTGAGTATTTTTAGTCAGAGTTTAACTTTCAGTGAGATTCCAAGAAGTGATTATGAAATGCTCCATAGAGTCAACTGATTACCGTCACTTGGAATTATTAAGATGATTAAGGCAACACAAGGTGAATAGAAGAGAGGGAAACATGGAAAGAATAAAAGTGAGTGACTCACAAGGTCCCAATCGACGTTTCGGAAGAACGGATGGCTCATGATGTCGGCGAAGCCCGTCTGAGGGTGGCAGCCTAGACGCTCCTTGGGTTCCTGTGGGAGCGAGGACGAAAGGAGGGTGAGAGACGCTATGCAATGACGGAGGAGGACACGGACAAAAATATCAGACGAGGAAGAAAAGTGGAGCGGGTGAGAAAGGAGAGCATTTGGAAGAATGGAAATGGATATTATGGATAGGTGAAAAGATAATAGCGCCACATGGAGATACAGAAAGACGGGGGTGGAAAAGAGAAGAATGCAAGACAGTGAGAGATAGCAGTTTGACTCCCACGAAGGCCAAAATAATGTCATTCTCAAGAGCCATCGGGAGTCAACATTGTTTTAAGATTGATACAAACATGTCTGACCCCTTCATACCTTGTTGAGGAAGCCCTTGAGGACACTGGCGGCTTTGACTGACAACGAGCGGGGGATTCGGATCTGTTTTTCCAATATTACTGCAGGAAGTGAGAGAAAAGAGGGAGGCGGGGGGTAGACAGACAGGCTCTTGAGTCTTAAATGACAGAAGATGGCACCGACACTGCAGTTATGAGTTCAATCCTGTTGGGAGTATGTTCAACATATAAACAGCCTTTCAATGAAGCCTCAATGGCTTTTGATAAAAACGGTCTGGAAATAATACGACTTCTGTAAACATTTTCATCCCCATCAATCCAACTCGGTTCTGGCTGTTATAAGACAACACTGACACATTTTGAAATAGTGTTTACAATGAAGTAAGAGCATGCATTCACACAGCTCCCTGTAACAGCTGGCATATGCCTGGGACTGGGAGAAGTGGCCATTGGAAAGGTGTCAATACAAAGGTGTTGCATGTTTCCACGGCGCAGTTTTTTCCCCTCCAGTTATACATCTTAGCTGTGTTTGTGTGTGTGTAAGTGTGTGTGTGTGTGTGTGTGTGTGTGTGTGTTACCTTGGAAGAGGTAGTCTTCTGTGTTCTGGTCTGGGTTATCAGAGCTCCCGACGATATCGAAGGGCGACCGGCCCGCCATCATCTCAAACATCAGCACGCCCAGCGCCCACCAGTCCACACTGAACCCTGAAGACACACACACACACACACATTGTATGTTAGGATCTTATTAATGACCAGAAGGGGACATAGAGCACAGATATTTTAAAAAATCATCATTAATAGAGCAACAAAAACAAGGTATAAATTACCAATGTTCTTAAGGACTCATATACTTTATTATTCGCACAAACTCCACCAGAATTTGAGGGTTACTATAGCAACCACTCCCACCATAAAAGCATAATAGCAGTATTTTTGTATCCTTTTACCACTTAACAAAAAATCTCATACGTGATTAAAAAAAAGTCAGATAAAGCCAATTAGGGCTTAACAACAGCACACCAAAATATAACACACAGGTAATGTATGACAAGTGTTTCATTATTTCACAAGATACATACCTTGAGATCTAATTTTAAGATCAATAGACTTCAAAATAGACCATAGGAATGGGTTTGACAGCTTTTTATTAAATTCAAAACTAGTTTTGAATCCACTTTGAATGCGAATCCTTTCCCTCATCAGAGACTTATTAGGTGAATTTAATAACCAGAGACCGTTCTTATTTTTGTGACGTGCGGTTGTATGAGCTACTTTCCCACACACAGGAGCTGCAGCTTATTGTTGTATTATTGAGAAAGTACAAACAGTGTCATTATAATTTTTAGAAGCAGCCTAATTAATTAATGTTCACAACATGTAACTAAAACCTGAAAATAATATGAGCATCACAACACAGGCAATGTTAAAAAGATAAAAGGTATCACAAGATATTTTTTAGCATCAGGGCTTGATGAAAAAACAGATATCTTGCATATTACAAACTTAAAGGAAGTTTTTATTTTGTTGGTGACAACTCAAAGTAATAATAATAATCGGCTGCTGGCTGTGCAGGCATCACCCATACAAGAATCAGTTGCACATGTGGAATAAATAAGGCTTAATTGCTTGTTTCATTTCCTATTAAGAAGAAAAATGTATTGTGTAAAGTGTGGTGGTGGGTCTAACTATTACATTGCGCCCAAGAGGGATTCTGTACATGCATGTACAGAGATTTTAATGGTGGAAAAATGTATTGTATTGTTCTGCTTGACTATAATATATACAATATATATTTATATTTGTTCTACAATAAAGTTGACAATAACATTAACAATGGCTTTGTACTTTTCTAGTGTACTGACTCGCATGCAAAACACTGGTCTGATCCCATTGCTATGATACCTGTATTGGTAACCATGGAGATGTCTTTCTATTTTCATTGTTTTGTATTTCTAGATGCATTCAGCACTGTAGTAGACTCTGCTAGAACTGTGTTCTTAATTGCTCTTACACATGAATTTATGATTCATACTTGTGAGTCATCCTTGCCCACATCGTTGTTGACCAATACTCTAAATAATGAGTTCATATATAATAATGAATGTGCGGAATCGATTCAGAGGATGTCACAATTGCTTCTGCGATGACTCTGTTGCCCTTTTAATGTATTTGCTATTTTCTTGAGCTTTTTTACATTCTTGATCTATATTACTCAATTCTAGCTCTTGCTTCTCATTGTTCTGCTACAGAGAATGTGCTAAATTGTATCTCATTTTCCTAATCTTAATCTACGTGTCCTCATTTGACGAAGACGTCTCCAGTAGTCAGCACCATGTAGCTTCCACAATCATGACCCGAGAGCAGCATCTCCGACATTACCGCAGGATGCTTTCTAGATCGCCTCATAGCAAATATAAGGATGGCATTTCTAGTAAGTGCTCGTGTGTTGCAGCTCTCACCATAATCCTCTCCTCTAAGTATTTCGGGGGCGATGTAATTGGGTGTACCACAGAACGTGCTCGTTGTATCGCCTGGTCTCAAGCCCTCCTGCGAAAACAAAAAGATCATCAGCTGCGGGATCCTCTCAGAGGGCTGTAAAGTTACACCTGTGCATCTTTGCAGGGGCTTTTATCTGAAGTGGTCCGTGGCGTCAGTAGAGCCTCGGCTTTTCATACACAGACAACTGCAATGCACACCTTGCACATGCCGTAGTCTGTCAGTTTGATGTGTCCTTCAGAGTCCAGCAGCACGTTGTCGAGCTTCAGATCTCTGTAGATGATTCCCCGCTCGTGGAGGTAGTTGAGCGCCAGACTGATCTCTGCGGCGTAGAATCTGAAAGAGAGATTCACGTGTATTCAACATCACATGATTAAAAATAGAAATAGAGACACAACGTGACTTCAATCTTACTTCCTTTAATTAGACGTGAGACAAAATGAGTGACTCTACCTGGCGTGTTCTTCTGGGAGCTTCCTTTGTCTCTGCATGTGGAACATTAGATCTCCACCGTTCACATATTCAATAACAAAGAAAAGTCTGTAAAAAGAAGCAATTTTTATGGAGGTTTAGGTTTCTCCACGCTTAAGTTATTAACCAGAGAGTTATTTTACCTAGGATTATTATTTTTTAAAGGAAAACAAAAAACACATTTTATTCAAAACAAATCAACAAAAAGTGTTGCAGTACAATCAGCCATCGTGAGCATAAGACAAATATGTTGATTATTTTATAATTGAAATGTGTTATAAAAGTATCTAATTTTCTGCCGCTTGATGCTTTTGGTACTCCAAATTAGTCTCCAAAGTATAATGTATAACTTCCTTGCACCAATCAGGTGTCATTATATTTCAATATAATGACAGTTGTGTGGTTCTTTGATTATAAGGCCAGTCCGCTGTCATTCACATCTGATCAAACCACACCAAGCAGTCTGGATAAAGCAGTCTTTGAGTGTTTAACGGTTAGCAAATAATTAATTAAATGAATACATTGTTTTACTTCGTCACACTACATTGCATTGCATTTCATTTAGCTGACACTTTCATCCAAAGCAACGTACAATCATGTAACATTCAGACACTGTAGGCAAAGCTACTGGGAGCAATTCAGGGTTACGCGTCTTGCTCAAGGACACATTGACGAGGGCGGGGATTGAACCGTCAATCCCCTGATTGAAAGGCGGACGTGCTAACCACTGACCCACAGTCACCCCCTTTGTTTATTGTTGCTTATTTATTTATTTTAACCCTAATGTTACCAAGAAATACTACTGATTTTAAACCAAGTGTTCAGGCACCCTAACCATGATGGAGATCTTCCCATGACCACAGTGCCCTGGTCGTGTTAAATGGACCTGAAGCACAGGAGCAGGAGGCAAGGAAATGCTCTTCTGCGACATATTAAAACACTCACATCTTTTTGTGATACACTGACAAACAGATTGTCATTTGGGTATGACTAGTTATGACAAGGCTTCTTCTGGAAGCAGTAATAATTGCAGACTCTCCCCAAGCCTCACGCAGGAAAGATGATCTCACCTGCTTTCCGTCTGGAAACAGGAATGGAGGCCGACCAGGAAGGGGTGATTGGAGGCCTGCTCAAAAACGTGCTTTTCTGTTTGGACCCAGTCGATGTCCTGTGAGAGAAACACACAAAGACACACAAGTGTAAATGAGAGATCGTTCTGACACCCATGAACTTCTGAAAGCTGAATAAGCACAGGGCTTGATCGACCATCCCGTACAGAGAGAGACCAGGGTGGGCAGCGGCCAGTAGAAGCAGGTCTCTATCGATGGCTGGATGATAATATGTCTGGACACGGATGTGGCGCGCGCCTCGACGGGACAGCAGGACACTTCAACATTGATCGAAAGGCACTTGTCAGTTTGTCAATCACGCTAAGTGCGTCTAATCAAAGCCAACTACTCCCATTGCTTCTGGCTGTGCTGCTACATGCAAGATCAATTACTCATGACATGATGGTTTATCTACACCTTCTTAGAGAGACCGATGGCTTGGAAGAGGTCCGTCAACTAAACGAAAAGTGCTTCAGACATGATACACAAGGCGGGTCTTCAATGACATGACACACATCTTCACTGTGCCCTGACTAACGGCTCCAATCGATTGTGCTAATGACATTAATTATACATGGCAGTGACAGAAGACTTATGACTACACTATCAACTATTCTCACGTCTCAATAGATGGAGTTGCTGGGTTATTGTCTCACTAGACGGATTTAAAAAGGACAGTTACACTGATGAGATGTAGGGATACACCTTTTAAAGATGGCCGATGAATTTTATATAAAAGTCGTTGTTACAAGTGATTAACAAATAAGTAAGATGGTATAAAAATCTAAAACTGAAGTGATTAGTTGATTAATTGATAAGTTAATTGACATCATTAAATATTTTCAGAACTTGATTATATGATTCCAGCCTCTGAGGATTTTCTGATTTTCTGTTGTATGTCTTTGTAAATTAAATAGATTTTGAATTTGGACTGTTGGTGCCACAAAACAAGATCCCTGAAGACGATTCATTTGACTAGTTTTTTAAGTTTTGAAGTAAAAACAATCGAACAATTGAGAGAATAGTCGATTCGAGGCAGCTCTGGCCTTACTGTGTTCTTTTCGCAGACACAAACTGGCATCAGTGGAAACAAATGTATTTTGACAAATGTGTTTAAACCACACTAGGATTTCTGTCTTTGATCTTGAGCAGGTTCATGCTAAATTCACTCTCAAACATACCTTTAAACTGCATGTGTAGATAAAAAAAAAAAGCTAAAGTCTCATTGACAGCAAGTGGTACAAAAACAATTCTGTTGGGGTTCGATAGGTGCATCGCACAGCAGCTGGATTCTTGTGATTTCACAAGATCCCACGGGAATCCAAGGATAACACATCACATGAAAATCCATCTCGTCAGGCTTCAAGTAATGAGCGTCTTTCCGGTAAACCAGATCACTAACCAATCACGGGTAGCGTAGATGCTTCAATAGTATCAGTTATAGCAGAACTTAAAATGTCTTTCAAAGAGCAAAGAATGACGCTGACACATTTGATTGACAGATTATTCATCCAATCACTGTCGAGTATTTTTAGAAAACGCCTGCCCCTTTCCAAAGTTTCCAAGGACAGCTCCTAAGACGGTTCTGTGTCACGATCCATCTGGTGGGTCAGGTTAATTTCATTGTATTCAATCAGAATCTTTTCAAATGCCAAATTGAATCTTTTTGGGTAGTTCGTTTGGGTAATAAAGACTTTTTTTTCACAACATATTACACAGCTCTGTGATATTCATTAACCATGTACTGACTAGTTTGTTCTCTTTGCGACAAAAAAACATTAAGCATGGGACTTGTGAGTCTCGTTCTGCAAACCGTGCATTTCAAAATGGACTTCGGTAAAATGTATAGACTCTTCGGAACAGTTAGGTCATAGAATATTCATGGTTTAAGTTATGGTTTGAGGCTTTCAGCCATGTTCAGTAAGTCAGTCTTGTTAACAACCGTGTCACTGAGTTAGCACGTGTTTGTATACCTCACCAGCTTTTTTCTCTTCGCAGATACCTGTAGTGTGAAAAAGAGGCAAAAGAGAATATCCAAGATAGATTGTGAATGAGAAATTCGATATGGGATTCGTTGGGCACGGAATTGGATCCAAAATGATCGGCTATCAAACCCATCCGTAATTATAACCAATAAATAAAAACTAAATATATCCTTTAAATCGAATCCCGCCAACTCTGTCAGAGAAAAAAAAGCAAAAGCTGACCGACGACTGTCGTCACGACTCTGACGGTTGGTCATACGCTGGTGTCGTTTACCTCATCGTCATTGACCAGCTCTTTCTTCACCACCTTCATGGCGTAGATGCGCTCCGTCTTCTTCAACTGCACCAACAGCACCTTGGCGTAGCTGCCTCGGCCGATCACCCTCAGAAGATCAAAGTCTGCCAGGCCCAGGCTGCAAGGCGATTTCCCCGTGTACCGCGGCTACGGGGAAATTAACAGGGTGAACGTGTGAAACGGTTCACAACATGGCGCGAAGTCAACTCCGCACCAATGTATCGTGCAACTTTTCAGAACATCCGCCTTCATCAACAGTTTCTTTAACCCTCCTGTTACCTTAGGGTCAATTTGACCCCATTCAATGTTTAATGTCGGTGTTCTGTCGGGTCAATTTGACCCCAGGCTGTTTTTCACTGTGTCAAACATATAAGAAATAGCAACTTTTGTTTATATTTAAAGGGCTATTTAGGTAGTCAACAAACAAACATAAAGTACCTCACACTTAAACTTGGAAAACAATATTAATTATAATAATTTTCTGGAGGTTTTAATTGCTGGGGTCAAATTGACCCCAAGGGTAAAATATGTCAGTAAATATAAAGGTAACAGGAGGGTTAAACATTGAATGGGGTCAAATTGACCCTAAGGTAACAGGAGGGTTAATGAAATATTGATAGAGCTGGAAATTTGGTCTGCACACGAGGGTGATTTCCTTTGAGTGGTTTGTAAATTACGTTTTAACTGCACCACTTTTTCAAAGTGAATCTCGGTAATGACTTTGTTGTCTTTATTAAATACCATCTTGCTGCCTCCATCAGATGAAGCACTCGTTGTATTAGTCCTACGCCTCTGTAAACCTGATTACAATCTTCACCATTTCCTCACTTATCTTCCTCTCGCTACTCTTCTCCGCTGTAATCTGTTCTATAAGTGAACCGTTTCCACTGCGTATCCATCTAACCTCCCTCCACCTGACAACCCCCATCCCCAGAGTCAACATGGAACCAAAGATAAGATCATTTGGCCTGCCCTCTCTTATCTTCTTCTATCTATGTCCAACTCGATCCATTTTTATCAATCCTGTTCCCCCCCGCCCCAAACTACATACCTGGCCATTCATCAGCCTCGGGTGTTAAGAGCTGTGATAAAAGGTTACTTTATTAGCTCCACCAAAGGAAATCAATACCCACACCACTATGAGGGTGCCTACGTCTGCATAGACTCTACATCACACATGCACAGCGGGTGGAAGAAGGATAACCCAAATGTACACCATGGCAAAAAAAACTGCTTCCAATTACAGGTGTTTTATTCTTTTTTTATCTCCATCTTCTCACACAAAAAGCTCTGATCTCTCACTCTAAATTGACAAACGCACACACCAGATTGACAGACGATGAATCACCCATCAAGAGTGTTTGAAAAGATTCTCTCTCTCTCTCTCACCTCTTTCTCTTCCCAATCGAAAGGCAAGCTTTCGCTGGAGTCTTTATTCGGAGGGACTGCGAGAGGAGAAAGTGAAAGACAGACAGAAGGAGAGGGGGAGGCAAAAAAAATGTAGGAAAGAGGAGAGAAAGTAGGTGAGAGACAGTCTCACGCTTTGTTCACAGCCCTGCAGGCGTTTCTCTGCGCTTGGTTCGTAAAGAAAATACCATTTTGTATTCACCCGTGACACAGTATTTCAAATAATAAGTATAATGTGATTTTATGTTGAACTTGTCATCATTTAAAATCATAGTAATCTACATATATGCATTTTTAAACTGACTTAAAGAAAGATATCTGCATCCAAATGTTTCCAGGATTGCATCCCACTCCTTCCCCGGTGGCCTGTGAGTATTTACGGGGGAAGCTGTTTCAACTGCCTGACGAGCAGCGGCAGCAGCAGCGACCTTAAGCCCTCTCATTCCAGTCAGCCTCTCAACCACCTGACTGGACTTAAGTCTGGTGCTGTACGTAAACCCCAAATGCAGCTGACCCAACTTGTCGTCTGGGTCACGTAGAGTGGCATGTTCCTTTCTGACGATGAACACACGATGGGCTCTATATTTCTATAGTTCATTTAAATAAAAGCACTATTTATTCATTGTTTGAGTAACATCTGCTACAAACTGTGTTCCTCTTGTTGCCTGTATTTGATGGCTGACAGTGTGAAGAGACAGGCAACACGTGGAGACAAAGGTCGACAGCTGGAAGTTGGCCAGCATCTTAACCACTCGGCCACCAGTATGCTCCTTTTGTTAGCCTTCCTTTCAAATTAAACATACACTACCGTTCAAAAGTTTGGGGTCACTTAGAAATGTCTTTAGTTTTCAAAGAAAAGCACTGTTTTTTCAATAAAAATAACATTAATCAAAAATACACACTATACATTGTTAATGTGGTAAATGACTATTCTAGGTGGAAACGTCTGGTTTCTAATGAAATATCTCCAGAGGTGTATAGAGGCCCATTTCCATCAGTGTTCTAATGGTACATTGTGTTTGCTAATCGCCTTAGAAGACTAATATCTGATTAGAAAACCCTTGTGCAATTATGTTAGCACAGCTGAAAACAGTTATGCTGGTGATATAAGCTATACAACTGGCCTTCCTTTGAGCTTGAAGTTTGAAGAACAAAATTAATACTTCAAATATTAATCATTATTTCTAACCTTGTCAATGTCTTGACTATATTTTCTATTCAATTTTCAATTCATTTGATAAATAAAAGTGAGTTTTCATGGAAGACACGAAATTGTCTGGATGACCCCAAACTTTTGAACGGTAGTGTATGTTGGTGATCTGTGTTTGAAGATTTGCGTCTT
Source organism: Pseudoliparis swirei (assembly GCF_029220125.1). NCBI lineage: Eukaryota > Metazoa > Chordata > Actinopteri > Perciformes > Liparidae > Pseudoliparis > Pseudoliparis swirei. Next base: position 6,982,393 of record NC_079395.1, read on the forward strand.
CCAAACCAATGAAGCAGCTTGTTTTTTGTTGACAATAACAACATACAACAATAACAGCAGCATTATCTTTTAAGAGCATCGGTCATAACAGCAGGAAACGAGCCAATTTAAGACAAAAGAATGGCAAAGAGACTCAGAAGCGAGAGTGAGATTAAAAAGATTTAAAACATTTTGGTTTGTAAAGTAAAGTTTAAAAAATGCAAAAATTAACCAACGCCTGTAATTTGAGTCACAGTTTGTGGCAGAAGGCACTTTGTCTCCCATGTTCTTTTTCTACAATGATGTGCTTCTAAACCAAGTTATTGTGTCCATTTGTAAACACTCTCCAAAGTGTGGGTGCACATCAGTGTGTGTGTGTGTGTGTGTGTTACCTGGCTGTTCAGGTTGGTCTAGGTCACTCAATTGCGCGACGGGCCTGATTGGTTCCTAGACAACAACATTGGTCATAAGTATAATCAGCATTAAAAAACAGAATACAATCTTAAGTATTTATGTATGAGTCATGGATGGAAACGACTGACTTTCACGCCACCGAGCTGATGAGTGTGAGGCTCGTCACCGCTCTCACCTGGATCATCTGTCTGCCACACTCCACTGTGACCAGTTTATGACACTTCTTGTGCACCAGCAGTTTGCAGTTGATGCATTTGTAGCCTTGTCTTCCCAGACCCCAGATGCGGTCCGTGCAGATGGCACAATGGGCTCGCTGCTCAGGAGGACAGACGGAGAACAACCATCACCACAAGCAAGCACACATATTCCAGGAGATGAAACATGAAGCCCTGATGGTCGATAATTAAAACCTTCCGCTTTACCACCATCCCTTTTACTTCATCAATCAATAGCAAGTGAAATTACTTCAGGGTAATGGATGTCTCATTCTCCTTTAAATACACAGACAAAAACAAAGCTCTTAAATGTACAATGTGTTTCGGGGTCACGGGTAACACAGTAGATTTTAACCCATGGATGAAATGGATGGATAATAATTCGACAGTGACAATGTCAAACACGTGAAATACACATTATTACATGAGTTAAGGGCCTCTCGGTGTGAAATACTGTTCGACAAAATTCATAGTCCCTTCTCACCCTGTTAAAGCGCTTGGCCTGAAAGGCGTGACCACTGGCATAGTAAAGCTTCCTCCAGCGCCTCGCTCCACGCCGATATATAGACTCTGTGAAAAGAGAAAAAAGGATGAGAAATGGACTTCATTTATGGATTTCTACTAAAGCGGTCGACAAATTGCTTGTAATAAACCTTTTCATTAATTCATACACCTATGGTGGTAGAAACCAGAGCCATGCAAGGGGCTGGCCTGTCCAGCGAGAGCAACTTGGGGTTAAGTGACATATGGACAGAGGGAGCCAGGGATCAAACCTTTGTTGAAAAGACGACACGCTCTACCTGTGTGTGCATTTGTGTATCAGTGTGTAGAAAACCAGTTTGATCTCTATAAGGAACCGACAAATTTCATCTAAAGTATAATTTCCTCCCACATTATTGCTGCTAAGATAAACTAAGGCGTGTGTGTGTTTATTTTTAGGGGCTGGAATCATCCCACTCACCCAATGAAACTACATTTTCTAAAATCTTTCTAAAAATGTTATAGATTTGAATCTTATGACACGGAGCATTCTTAACATCAGCATCATTGGGACTACAGATGAAAAATAGCCTCTTGGCTAACTGGCACATTTACTGAAATGTTTTTTATCAATGTGCACTGTCCCTTATTAAATAAACCCAGTTAAAGAGTGCGTTGCTCAAATGTTCCACTATTTCTGATACGATAGTGAAACATGCACACACACATTTCAGTTTTAGGTATTAATTTGGGTCCTTGTTTCCCAAAATTCATACTTCTGGCTAAACTCTGCATGTGTAACTTCAGTGACATTTACAGTGTGGGAACTGTGCACACAATTTTCTGCTTTAAATCCATAGTCAGATGTTTTAAAAAAACTTGTTCTTTCTGATAAAATTTGTGTAAACATTAAAATAAGAAAAAAATTTGTACATTTGAATTTCTCATGCCAATTTCTTTTCGGGTGATACACAACCACAGGCTTTTGAAATCATTATTGTTTCACAAACTCAAGCCTTATTGGTCCTTACTTGAGTCCATAAGTGTGAACCATGGCTCTTTTGAAATTCTTCTGGGTATATAAGAATGCACGCAACTGCCCCAATTTTAAAATGTAAATTAAATAAATAGTTTCTTTGCTTCGATTGGTCGAACTAAAACCAGGAAAAGGTTTAACTCACTGTCTTCCCCCGGACACGGCATACCAGGTTTCTCCGGTACACATGGGAATACTGGGAAGCAACAAAAAACATAACAAAACATCACATTCCTGAAGTCTATTTCAACTAAAGGAGACGAGTCAGACAGCATTCATGCGAGGGTGTTTGAACGCTGCGGGGTACATTTCACTTCCTCTCATCATGGCAGCAGTTAAGACTACCTGTAGCAAACCTGTCGCTTCGAGCAATTCGCACTGATATTCACTCATGTCGTTCTTTTGATGGCACAGAGCGCGTGTGCAACACGCAGTAGGAAACACATTCAAAGACACAATTTTCAAGAAGAAGACAACAAAGGTTCCACAAGCGTGTGCGTGTTTGTTTGAGTGTGTGACAGAGAGACGGATCGCGCCAGACTGGGGGCCGTGTGAGTCGGAGGCGTGGGCTCCAGCCGACACGCGCGTTAACGAGCAGACCTGACGACCCCCCGTGGATCCGTTGCATCCTCTCCTCCGTTCATCCTCTGCCGTCTCGCTGGCATCCACTGCACTCTTGACCCCCCCTCACCTCTGATAAGATTACATCTTCACATTAACCACCCAGCCCCCGTTCCCTTTCACCACGGGTTACGTGTTTACACACGCAAGAGCCTGTCAATCAAAGGCTGCACGTCACGCCACGTCTGAGTTAGCCCTCCAGACTCACCAAGTTATGCAACTCTTTGTCAAGAAGGCCAAACTCAGACGAGGATGTGAAGTAGCTCAAGGGCCCACAGACAGACGCCCAGAGCAGAAGTAAGTTGTACAGGTCAGTGCAGCATTAACCCGATGCTGCTTTGATGCTTCTTTGTTGTCTACAGACCATATACACAACATCCGTGTTCAGCTTTTATCAGGCATGTAAATAGACAGACTCCATAAAAAAAAAAGTTTTAAAAAAAATTGTAAAAAAACTTTAACGTAAGCCGCACAAACTAGTTATCAAACCCAGAGATTTAAATATTGGTGGTGGACCACATTCAAATATGTTATTTACATTTTTGTGGCCCGACATAATGCCAGACAAAGTGAAGAAAAATAAATCTCACTCAAACCGTGAGATAAATAAACAGTTCCTGACTCCAAGTAACCCAAATATAGATGACTATTTGAGTGAGATGGATAGATTGCCAGCTATCTTTTGGCTTTGCTTGATGCTTTTAGGTACTTTGCTTGAAAAGGTATCACAGATATTTGTTAATTTATGATCCGATTGATTTTTTATCAGTATTGTTAAAGATACAAAAACTGTTATAGTTCTAAAGCACCGTTGTCTGTGATTATTTTGTGTTAATGTTAATAACCCTATTTATATTCATAACTGTATAATGTCAACAATTACATTATCATGCTTTTTCATAACCAAACCCACATTGTTGATACTTTTACATTAGGTGTGAAATAATCTACACGTCGTTAATGAGCTCCTATGATTATAAATGAAAGGTAAACAGTATTGCGGCCAAACTTAACTGGTCATAAAAAGCTCACCGGAGAGGCGAGAGGACTACTTCCAGAGCAGAGAAGACTTCTCGTATGGACCTCTTACTGGTGTCAATTAACATCTTACTGTGTACAGAACAGGAGAACATCCTGCGAGTTGAATCCTAAAACGGTTATCTGTAACGGTGTGAAGAGCAGTGAGGCTCACCGTGGATAATGAGCTCCGAGTCTTTGTTGAGTTCGTAGAGACGCAGAGCTTCTTCCAGCTCCAGCTGAGATGACACGGTGCAGGGGTCACCTGACAGCAGAGGAGAGACAACATGTCATTCACCACATAAAAATAAAATAAGATTACTGGGAGAAATCAGAAATGACAGGTAGCAAATGTTTTACAACCTTCTGAGCTAACCGTGTTTCCATAAAACCTTGGTTACTAGAATTAGATTCCTGCTCTTTGACAGAACACTAATGATTACGCCTCTGCAGCTTGAAGGCAATATTGTTATTGTATATTTGGGCGGGGCAGCACAGTGAGAGGACAGGACCTGGAGTGAGTGAGAGGACAGGAGCTGGAGTGAGAGGACAGGAGCTGGAGAAAGTGAGAGGACAGGACCTGGAGAAAGTGAGAGGACAGGCCCTGTGGAGAGTTTACTTCTTACTATAAGAGTAAGACAATGAGTCTAAATTTCACAAATAACCCACAGCTGGAAACTGACTTATTTATTTTAGTTTGAATCCGACTTTGTGTTTAATTTTTTATTTTAATAACTGTTCTGTGGATTCATGGTCTTTTATAAAGCCAATAAGCTTCAGCTCGGCAAATGTGGGGATTTGATGGTTTCTTTGTCATGGTTACATGATAGTAAACTAAAGATCTTTGGGTCTGGGGCTGTAACCTTTGACTCACTTTTTCATTTTACTAGAAATTAATTGGCAGGGCTAAAGGTAACAAACCTTTCCTTTATCACTTTGCTCTGCTGCCAAACTGATATACTTCCCGCTTTGCTTGAATCATGTTTTCGTGACAATAGCGAGCGATCCAAGCCCTTTCCGTGCTCCTCATTAGGTGCATCTGTGCAAGCTTTTAACACATTTTATTTCCTCACCTCTATTTAATGACCTGTTGACAGGTCCCATCCTTTTTCTTTATATTATCAAGTCTTTATCTTTCACATGCAAACATGTTACAACCCCGGTTAGACATCCGATAAGGGGAACCAGCTATTTAATTTCATGACAGATAAATCTGTTAATTGTAGAAAATCGAGATTGACCAGGTTACTTTTAATTGCACAGAATCACAAGACAAAGTAGAGACTGTTATGTGTTACACACACACACACACACACACACACACACACACGAACATTGAGTAAACATTGCATAAAGTGTGTGAGAACAAACTGTAGCCATTTCAAATAGTTTCCTTCCAATTGTACAGGCCTGTTTGCACAGTGATCAATCTAAGTAAATAATTAAAATAACACAGAGAAACAGATCTAATTATTTCCTTATCATTAACAGTCAGGTGACCGATACTGAGGCCATTGATTTTATTCTTTGTGCTCTACCACAACCTCAAACCACTGACTTTAAAATGGCTTGAGGACAGAAACTATGACACACAGTGTGAATTGAAAAACATACAGAAAGCTGGAGGTTGACGAAGAACTTGAAGTTGGGTGGACTTAGACCTTCGAGTCTGGGTTGTATCTTTATGGAAATGTTATGGTTTGCGGAAGAGTCATTAAGTCTGTGAGTGGATGAGTCCATGCGTGGTACAGAGAAGACACCGGAAGAGAGACAAACTGTTTACAGTAAAAATACAGATGAAGGAAGAAGGATGAATCACTCTCCAATCTGAATGTCCCCACGGCAGAAAGCTCAGGCAACATTTTCACTACGGAGTTATGCGCTTCTATTTTTTATTTTGGGGTAATGGAGAAAACATTTGCTTTGGATTATAGACCCACTGATACAGGATTTTTGAGGTTACTACAAATTTCAATATATAAGAGTTTTAAAAAACTGATTTCCACATAAAAAATACTATAACAAAACAGAAAACTGTTTTGTGATATACATAAAAGTATATGCCAAAATCGTTTTATGATAAATAAACTATTGTTGATTAAAGCGATTAATCTGTCGATTATTTTCTCAATTAACCATATGGTCTATAAATAGTCAGAAAATTGTGAAATATACTCATCACCACTTCCTGAAGCCACATTTTGACAGCAGTCTGAAAGTTGGGATTGCTGGTTTTATCTGGTCTAAAGCCAAAGAGTCGTCACATACGACAAAAAACAGTAGCAAATTCTCACATTTGAGAATCCGGAGCCAACTAAAGTAAGTCAAATAAAAAAACGTACAGATCTTTAAAACAGAGTTACAAAAGTATTAATTAATCCATGGTGCATTCTTTAATTCTTAATGATATTAATGATATGATATATGCGGAGCTGTGTGCATGCGGCTCCCATGGACAGGGCAGGAGCGACAGCAAGACGGCTTCATTACGACCATCAAGCAGCCTTTCTTTCTCAGATAGACCAATGACTCCAGTGATTGTATTTGCGTGGCGACCACTAGGTAGCCACCCAAATGAGTCTAATGAGTTTGGGCAGGCTGACCTTATCCTGAGCAGAGCAGTCCGACGGCTCCATCTTTCCTATGACACTATTACTGCTGCCTGACTAACTGTCTGGCAACAAGGAATTAGGTGTGATAGGGCTGCACTATTTAAGTGACAAGAAACACACGGCATTGCTGAATGCTGGCAAATGTAGCCAGCGGCCTCTGAATCCCTTCATTTGTCATGTGACATGTGACAATGTCTAGAGTTGTCATACTCATTGAATGTGTTGTAACTCTGTAATGCTTCCTTCTGTACACATGACATCCGTTGCTTCTGTCCATCCGGGGAGAGGGATCCTCCTCTGTTGCTCTCCTGAAGGTTTCTTCACTTATTTTCCCCGTGAAAGGGTTTTTTATATTTCCTGGGAGTTTTTCCTGAACCGATGTGAGGTATGTGTACAGATTGTAAAGCCTTTTGAGGCAAATTTGTAATTTGTGATATTGGGCTTTACAAAATAAACTGAATTGAAAAAAATATTTTAAAAATGTATTTCTCCTGTGATGAGAATTTGGTTTCTTATGCCTCCTCTTGAAGCAGTAACGTGTCGAAAGGTGGAGGGGCGTACCTTCCTCGTCGATCCACTTCATGGTGAAGAGTTGGTCGTTGTCCATGGAGCACATGTCCTTCAACTCCCCGTACAGACCCTCGTATGAGATGGACGGCTCAAAGTGAGTGATCATGATGTCCCTGCAGAGATGAAAAATAAGTCAGGCATTTTATTTGACATTCGCAATTCCTCTGGATGCACCAATCCAACGTGTGGAATTGTGTTCAGCATCAGTTACATTCCTTTAGCCAGCGCTGGCGTCAAATCAGTACTCTGCATCAGAAGCAAATCAAAACTGTGATATTATAAGAATAAGATTATTCTTACTATTAGAGTCAGATCATTCAGCCCTACTGGGCAAACACATTTTATAAAATAAATCTACCACCTACATGTAAAGCACACATTTGCCGTATTGATGTGAAGGCAAAGAATACCAATATAATTTTAAATATTAAAAATATGTATTTAAAAAAAGATATTTTATTCATTTTGATAGTTCTATTGAATACTGAATGAGGGCGGTCTCAAAAACAAAAAAAAGGAGAAAAAACAGACGCAGATTTGAATGTGCATTAAATCTTCAAAAATAGTATGTTTTTAGATTTTTTTTTATATGAAGTAGTCAACATGACGCATAACCAGTTGCAATCAACATTAAAGATGGACTCCCCAAACACCCTGACATATTAATATACACACTTACTATGGCCAAATAGTACAAATATCCCAGTCCCCCAAAAAAACCATTAAAGAGAATATTTAGTGTTTGTTTGATAATGAATTGAGTAATCCATTGTTCCTTCACACTCGACACTTCTGCCCTCGGAAAAGACTCACTGGAGAACACCAGACTTTTGAGGTGTGAAAGCATCCTTTCCCCCCAAAACCCTGCTGTGTGTGAGTCACAGGCTTGCAGTCTGTCACATTAATGTGTGCATTCATCTGTACAGCATGACTGTGGGTGGGTGAAAAAAAGAGAAAAATCAGGGGCGAGAAAGACTAGGAAAGAAAAAAGGAGAGAGTGAGGGAGCCACACACTCGAGCAGAATGAATCACAGCTGATGGCGATTGTAGTATTGTGTATTGTGAACGCTTTGGTGACGGCTCACTGTCCACCACTGCACTCCATCACTTCTTGGAAAGCAGTCAAAACACTTGGCGTAATCAACAAGTGCATCACTCTCAGCTTCCTCAGTTCACACATGCACTTAAACACCGTGGTGAGGCGTGGGGGAGGCAGTGCAGTGGTGGGTGACCGAGAGCATCTCTACCGCCGTTTTTCATCAACTTGAGAGCTTTACAGCTGAATGATAAAATGACAACATGTGGTGTCAACAACGCACACACTTTCAAGGACGTCGACTGTACAAGCCCACGGTCAGCAAAGACGGTGGTGTGCGTGCAGGAGCATGAGCACACACACAAATATCACTGGACTGATATATCAGTTTCAAATGAATGTTGAGCAGTTAGAGACAGCAGCTTCCATATCGCATGTATTCAACTGTTCCGAGTGAAAATCCAGAATGAATAAACTGTTTCGAGCAAGAATAAACTCAGATGGATGCCTCCTCCATCCTCACTCCCAGTCCTCCATCCTTCTGGTGTTAAACAGTTCCTGTGGGAGGGGGGGGGGGGGGGCAACTACACTCCTCTAGGACCAGTCTGGCATCTCTTCTTCCTCCTAAAGCCCGATAACATCAGAAGATAGACAGAGTACGAACACATGAACGAACGCACGCATCAACCTTCATGTACAGCTGCTGTATTTTAGGTGTTTGATGCTAGACACTTCAATTCATCCTTTGTCATTTCTTTCAACCAAAATATGCCAAACATTGACTGGTTCCAGCGGATAGAACGAGATTTTGATGTTGTTCTTTGTCAAGATTAATTGACAATAAAAATGATTTTTAGTTGCAGGCCTAATTTGCTGTTTTTTGTCAAAAACCTTTACAAATATACTTGGGATAATTGCCTGATAAACAAATAATGCACAGGCTAACAGATAATATATTATCTTTAGCTGCAGGTCTGCTGTAAAGCACATTTTCTCTCGGCCAATTAGATGATGGATAGAGAATTAGCAACAAATTATGATGATCTATTAACGAGTGTCAAGAATTATCTGGTTCCAGCTTTTCAAGTGTAACATTTTGCTGGTTTTCTTCTACGATAATAAACTAAAAACAAGAAAAACTTGAAAAATGAATCTGCCGTATAAATAACAACTAAACTTATTTGAAGTGAAAGTGACAATGTTTTACAAAACTAGGCTGACAAGCAAGCAGCGGTTTGTTGACTATTGATGCTTCCTTAGACTTAGAAAATAATGCATTTATTAGCCATTAATAACACACCTTTTAAGAAATTAATCTAGAAAAGGAACCAAAAAAATATATTCAAAAAGAGAGGACCCTTTGATACACAAAGTAAACCAGTAGTGACTAAGGCAGAGAGGATTTTGTAGAGCGAGACTGGGAGCTCGTCACTGGTGAGTAACTGGGAGGAAGCAGCATTCCACACACACTTGGCATTCCTCTGCCGTGTGACGTCTCACAGTACAGCTAAATTAAAAGGAGGAGGAGGATGATAAAAAGGAGGAGGAGGAGGAGGAGGGCACTGGCTTGTGCCCCTGACATCTGAACTGCCGTGAGTAAAGCTCTGCGGCCCCATCTGCCCAGCAGAAACCCATTCGTCATTTGTGAGCGCTCAAGCAGTAAAAAGGGTCCGGGTGGCGCTCTGGATGAACACCTCGTACGATCCATCTCTTTGTCACCGCTGCCACGCATGGAGATGCCCCCCCCCCGCAAAGCCTTCACATGCATGCACTCGGAAAACCGGAATCCCGTGCTCGCACTTATACACACTGACGTTTGAAGCACAAGCAAACACGCCGATGCAAATACGAAAACTGCGCGTGCTGAAGTGTAGGTTACCGACACCGCAACAGGCCAGGAGGACCGAATCAAACCGCGAGATGCTGCGGTCTCCAGGCAACACAGCTCTCCCGCTGTGCCGAGTGCGAGGGTGCCATTGTGTCACTCGCCGCGACACAATGGCACCGACCAACAACAATCCCGCTGAGACGAGGTCTCTGGAAACGACAGACACGTGGATGCAACCACGAGCGGCGTTACGCACAGTGTGAAGAACGCGTGGACGGCGTAAAAAAAAGAAAAGACAATGCAACACACGCATGTAGCTGCTGAAACACTTTGATACTCGTGAGTGGATGTGCGTGTCGGTGGACGGGTGGATGAGGAGGGGATGAAATATTTTGTCGTTTTTAGCGCGCGAGCGGCTTTCAAAGTCAACGGCAAGACGAGGAATGTGTTTTAAAACAAAGGTGAGCCTTGGAGCGCTGATGCAGATGGCAGCCTCTTTGAAAAAGACGAGCAACTCCTTTCGAAAAGAGCCGGCGTAATCCCAGCTTCCTGCCAAACAACATGCCTCACGAAGGAATCCTGAAGTCGATCCGGCACATAAGAAGTCTCGCGTTAGTCGGTGCTGGCAGCTCAAAATAATGTCTCTGGCCTGACATGGTTACACACTGGCAGACATACACAAATGTTTTATGTATTCAAGAAGACTACGGTATAAACAGGGTAGCATTTCTGTAAACCTCTTTTCCGAACACAGATGCTGAACATGTACGTCAGTGATTTACACCTCCGTTACAACAGGCTACCTGCTTGAAGGTGTGTGTAACTATGGCTGCGACCAGTGGACTAAAGAGGGGCTATAAAAAAGGTGGACGGAACACATATAATTTCCCGTGCTTTTATTTTGCTGCTCGAAAGCTCTCCCCAGCAGCATTAGTAGACTTGTTTTATTGAAGAATAGCCGCCAACAAAGCTCTGCTAATCCTGCGATTAAAACATTTCATTTCCTCTATCTTCCTCACACAAAAGTCAGCTGTTATTTTGTGATTTAAAAGCTTTCGTTATGAAGCACCGCATCAGGAAATGTTGGGTTTTCATCAGCAGCAACAACAACTCCCTCACAGCTGGCAAGCGAAAAAAAGTAAAATAAAGCTGATATGAAGAGTGCCGAGAGGGAGACGGGAAACTTGATTTCAAAACACAGAGATCCAGTCGACTTTTGAAAATGTGTTTCTCTCTAGTCTCTCAACACGCGTTTGTTCGAGGGAAAGAAGGGACGTTGAGAGACGGCGATGGTTCATTTTGGGCGTGACTCAGCACAACTCGTAAGTATGCGGACGTCTGCACAGATCCTATCTGTTCGCTCTCTGGTGTAGAAAATCTACGTCACGCTGACGCTCACATACTCGCCAAATGGGAAGGCAAATCGGCGTGGCAAAAAAGTGGCAAAAGAAAAGCCACGTTCATGTTGTTCGCTTTATCTTTAGAAATGGGCGAGAGGAAACAAAATGTTTTGTGGCAATATTCACAAAACGATTACAGTAAGCGGACGATCAACAAAGGAAGAGGCAAGTGTCAGAGGATTGCTACCCTGAGCAAATACTAAAAATATAGACGGAAAAATATTTGGCGAAAAAGATCAACAGATCCAAAAACATAGACGGTGCACTCTGTGAAATTCCTGCTGGTCAGATCTGCAAAACAAAATCCTTCATACAACATATGATAACTAGAGAAAATACACTCAAGTATTACTTGGATAACTAACTCACATTACAAATCTAAATGTCTTTTGTGTCTATGCAGACATTATGTAACGAGATCAAGACCCAACCTCCAGGTTCAGAATAAAGGTGTGTATGCTGTTTGTCAGCATGGACACTCACTCATGTGTGCACTATTAAAAACACCTGACATACATACAAAAGACGATAGGAAGCAATATAAGACATAATGGGAAAGCTGTCATGCATGTTACATGTTTCAAAACGAGAGCTGTTAGACTGGAGAATGAAAGTTGGCATTGAGCAGCTGTAATGTGTCGGAAAAATGTAATAAAACCAAACAGATTACAGGACTTAATATTCTAATGATTGAATTTATCGATTCGTTGTTGCAGCCCTAGCAATGTCAGATCAGAGTGAGAAATAAACCCAATATGGTAGAAACTATACGTTACACTGAAAGCAATAATAAGAGGAAATCGCACATTTGAGCTACGAGAGAGAACTTAAATTATTGCATTCGATTATTTGTTGGCTACTTATTCGGTTTTCAATATTGCCGTTCGGATAATCTTTTTTATTTCTTACCTATCGGGATTACAAACTACATAAAACACATTCAAACCTATCGGAAAATACTTCTTATCCAATAACAACAACAAAAATCCCGTAGAATAACAGAATGGTTGAAGTGAAAGTGACTGAACTGAAACCAAAATACTTTTTAAGCCGAGGACAGTGAAACGTCTGGCCGGCTCCTTCCCGAGTCACGTCATGGAGACGAGCTAAGCGAGAGCGAATTGTGAGCAGATGTATTGATCATTTACAAAAACGTAAGCTTTTAATTCACCGCCACGCTTTGAATTGCCATCCATCTCATGCCGTTGCACAGCATCCGCATCACTGTCTGTTTCTGGCCATGCGGCGAGTGCATTTAAAGCCTTCTCCATTGTCTTGAAGGGAGCTAAGTGAAGACGGGCCAGTGACGGGCTGAGACTGCTACCGGCTGACACCAGCTGGCCCGGACGGACAACAGACATGCAAATGGGCATAAATGGACTCAAAAACTAGACTGAAAGTAGAGGAGCGGAGATAATAACAGAGTGCGGCCGAGGGGGGATTTATTTCAGGTTTGAAGAAGGAACAATTTAATTGATTACCACTTTGAAGCGAAGAAACGGATCTAATCAGTGAGCTTCTGTAGTGTTTGGGACACCTGCGTCCTCTCCGACCTAAACGTTCACGTTAACAAGGGCGGCAACTAACAGCTACTTTCATGACTGATCTGCAGTGTTTTTTCAATGCATTAAATCGAACATTGATCGTGCCAAAACATGAGGAGAAAATGCCAGTTACAACTTTGCTGAGCCCAAGGAGACATCTTGGAATGTCTCGTTTTGTCTGAACCAAAAGCTCAAAACACAACGGTGTGAACAGAAACAACAAATCCCGCATTTGGAGAAGCTGGGACCTGGGAATGTTTAGCACTCATTTAAATATTTCGGCTTAAAAAAAGGCTTCAACAATGAACCAATTATCCAAATAGTTGCCGATTGTTCTTCCGACAATCAACTACGGTAATTGTTTCAGATCAAATGTTAACATCATGTGTCAACGTACAGAGACCAACATGCAGTCTTAGACTTGTGCACATTTAAATGATATTGTTTTAGAAGGCTTATATATATATAAGTTGAGCCATTCCAATCTTATAACAAATCATAAGGAAACCTAATTGATACCTAATCTATCAGTGTTAATAATATATTGATTCTGTGCAACTCTTTCCCCTCTCTCTCCAAACTTCTGTCGGGAAACAATAACATTGATGAGGTCCCGGCATAACTTGTCGCGATGGCAAAACATCCGAGAACATCTACTCAACTGCATTCCCTCTTTGGCAGCATTGCTGAGATTCCTCAGCAGCCACCTCATGAATACTTCAGATGCTTCATTCTGTGTGATGACACCGAATGACCAGCACATATGGGTTCTAGAGGTGTGTCCCAGAGTAAGTGAGAAATACAACAGGTCTGGCTGAGATGACTTGCACATCCCGTTTTTCAAGTCTTGGCTGGGCTCCAATCGTTGGCTCTGTCAAACAGAGACAGAGAGGCTGGGAGTGTCCTTTCAACAACAGGTGACCAATGATTTTCCATTATCGCTTTCAAGTACGAAACTAAAAACAGCTTTACTGCCTCTGCCAGGCTTGGTATGACAGACATTCAGAGCACTGGTATCTCCTGTATTTGACTTTATCGGGTATCAATAGCACACTGATATGTATGTGTTTATCATGAATGACTCGTTAAAAACGTTCACATTTTGTATTTATTTCATAGTTAACATTGTTTTATCCATTCAAAAATAATAATTGATTGATGGTGAAAAGTATCATTAGTTGCAGCCCTAGTTATTGAGGTTGGGTTAAGGTGAGGGGAAGAACAAATTGAAGATATGTTGTCTTGTAAATACAATATCAGTACTTCTGAAACTCTCGAGAATACCATCTGATATGTAACAGCTTGATCTCACATTGTCAGTCAGTCCAACAGAATAAACAACAACAAAACCTCATTCCACAAAGGTATTCGTGATGACATCAATATCAGTTTATAGTGTCCTATTGTCATATTGGCATTTGGCAATCCTTAAATGCCATAACTTTAATCTTGTTATATTGCCAAAACAGAATATGCTGAACGGGATGAATGTTTTACGGTGTATAACAGCATGGTGGGCTTCGTTATGAAACTTATTAAACAGGGTTAATCTACCGGTGACAAAAGAGTAGAACTAGAGGAGACAGACTGACAGACTGACTAGATGAAAGACTAACAGAGAGAAGAACTAGAGGAGACTGTCAGCAGACTAACAGACAGACCGACTGACTGGATGACACTGACAGACAGAGAGACTAGATGACAGAGTAGAACTAGAGGAGACTGTCAGCTGACTAACAGACTAACATCCAGACTGACTAGATGATAGACTGACAGTTAACAAGACTAACAGACGGACAGACAGACAGACAAGCTCGCTCTACATCTTACAAACTGTGTCAGATGTCAGATAAATAGCAGTCGATCCACAACAAGCGTTGGACTGAATTTAAACAGCTTCCCGGTCCGACTGACACGTGTCTTGAACAGCAGAGTGTGTCTTCCCCCGGACAGCGCGTCTGGACAGCCTCACCTGTCTACTGAAGTTTATCTTAAACTGGGACCCGACGTTAGACGTTAGCCGTTAGCTGGGTTAGCTCACGTTAGCCGACTAGTTTGCGACCTTCCGTGTCTAAACCTACTTCTATAGGGCCGACTAACAAGCTCCGAGACATACCGGTAGGGAGTGGGATTCCTTACCCTTTATAATACGCTTTCACCCGGACTTGGTGGGAAATCTCGCCGGGGTGGGATATGGTGCTGTCCCGCAACGTCGGCATCATAAGCTCCGCCGTGGTCAGTCCGAGTCACCGATGCCTCCCTCCCTTCCTTCCTTCCTTCCTTCCTTCTTCGGCTCTCTAGTGGAGTACCGCGCCCCGAAACACTTTGTTTTTAAAGTCCGTCGAAACGTCAAGTGAACGAGGGGTCAAGTGTAGGCGAAAATGAAGAGTTTGGCCTTCCTTAGAGCAACAACAATAACATGTAAAGTTAAAAAAAACTTGCGGGATCCGCCAAACAACTCCCTACTGCAAAGGCCTAACGACGGACGAGTCCATTGTAGGAATGCTGGGGGTGGTACATTTAGACACACAGACATGTATACTAGCGTTAAACAAATATTGTACTTTAAAATCTATTTTTATGTACAGATTGTAAGTGTACAACGTACAATAAACCTGTATTATATGTTAAATATCTCCAGAAAGTTCGATATATACTCTGCCTGCATTCGGACTATACCAACTGAAGCACTTTACATGGGTGAGTGCTGCCTTCATGTTCAAACTTTTGTGCTCGGACATCGGAGAGGCCTTCCTTGTCGCGCATTCAAGTGTTTCGGTTTGGAACTAATAACAAAACTGACCAGGAACAAAAGTTAAAAGCATTTGTGAATGTCCGTTTATTTTTAGAAATTAGTGAAATACTTTGTGCTAGTATGAAGAAAGAAGAAGACCACATTAGCCTACACACACCACAATATACAACATTAAACAATAACTCCATACACTAGCTTTGTATTTATTTGTTATATTTGTTTATGTCATTCAATGCAACATTCGGCTACAATTCAAATATAGGCCACAGTGACTTAACATATAGGGTACTAATATATCACTGTTGCATAGTGGCTCCCTTCACCACTAAACATACATTTGTATAGTTGTTGGTATGTTCAAACCATATTGCATATTATTTACTGTGGTTCAAACATTTTCGAATAATACAGGCAGTTTTATCTCGTATTAAAATATTTACGACAGAACATCAATATTGGTTCAAAAGAGGATTCTTCGCAACCAAAAACGAGCTGTTCTTCTTCATCCTGCATGAAACTCCTGCCAGGTCGTGATGATGAGCCCCGGGGAAAATGAGCTTTGCTGCAAATGCATACAATTGGATTTGATTTGATTTCTCTCTCTCTCTCTCTCTTTCTCTTTCTCTTTCTCTTTCTCTTTCTCTCTCTCTCTCCTGCTGACTGAGAGAAGACAGAAAAAGACTTACTGGAATGTGAAATAAGACTTTTTTCCCCCTTCTCTACCCAATTAGCCAGTTCCACTTAGCATATAAATTAGCTTGCATTAATATAGAATCAGAACAAATTCTGAAAAATCTATCTGGACTAATTAATTTGACCTTGATGCTTTTATTTCCGAACTACAGTGCAGTCTACGTTTTTTACATTTGATTCACATCATACCATTTACAAACTGATTACCATATTCTCGCAATTATGCCCTAGTTTCCTAAGTCATCTTTATTCTACAGATGTCTAGATGCAGATGCTCCAACTTCCCTTTGTGTGTTGTATACTGATTTTGCCCTACTTAATATTTTTCTTTCCTAATTTAGTTTACCAACATAAATACATTTTCTGTCGGCAGATCTAAATATAGGTTGTCCTATAGTCTTCTTTTACATTCATATGTATATCTGTTAACTAAGTGAACTAAGTGTTTTGATAACAAATCCACGGTAGAAGAGTATTATATGGTTACTTTATGCTGTGCGGTTTGTGAAATAATCACAGCCTCTGGGAGCAAATCCATCATCCAAATCTTCTTATTTTTTTCCAGAGCTATTATCTTAAGCTTTTTATTAGGCGTCGCCATGACAAAATGTAACTTAATAAAATCCATTTGGGTAACAGACATTTTAACCCGTTAACCGGCTCGGTGGCTCTCACGCAGTGCACGCCGCGGATCCCCGGCTGTGTCTTGGCTGTGGAAGGTCCTCCCGCACTGCGAGCGGTGCTGTATCAAGCCGCTTTTTATTGCCTGCTGTGTGCCGACAGATTTTTTTTTTTTTATCTCCATTTTAGACAGTACTAGCGCATCAGTGGGCTTCATGACTGGGACAATGTGCCGGGGTCTGGTCAGTTCCTGATGGCCCGATGGTCTATCAATAGCAGGCAGGTAACGCCGACAAGAGGGGAATGATCGTGCATGCATAACGCGCCGTCTGAGCGATGAGAGGCAGACCGGCAGACAGACAGACCGGCAGACAGACAGGGAATGACATCCTGATTTGTGGAATGTGTTATGCTTAGGTTCCTGAATTATGTTCAATGTGCATTTATGATCATATGTGGCGGTTCAGGGTTTGATATCCTCCCGGGCGTTTAATTGGACAGAACCGGCTCTGCAGCAAAAAGCAATCAATATGCAAGCTGCCATATGTTTAGCTTTGTGAAAATGTGGAACACTATTTTATTATGTTGAGGCTAGCTCATTCAGATTATTGTTATTCATATATTATATTATCATCATTATCTTACTTGTATTCAGCTGCTGCTTTATGAGCAGTTTAAACCTTTCAGCATTATAGCACCTTTTGTCTGATATTTGTCTCTTTACAGATGTGTTGGAATAACCTTAACACTTTGAAAAACAAATCAATAATGAGAATTATTTACCTTTTATATTCATCATAGCCAAAGAATATTTTCCTAGGTTTATGTGGAATTAATCCATTTTGGTTGTACCTCATGTTATGATGGTATTCTTGGTTTTGAATGTGTGTATGTGGCTGCAGTTTAATGATTTAGTTGTACTTTCTTTTGTTGTAAAGGCCAAAAGATAATTAAATATTTAAGATGCTGTAAAAAAAACATAAATTGTATATATATACAATTTATGTTTTTAAATATAAACAAATATATATATATATATATATATTTAAATAATGTACTTCTCCAAGAATATAGGCTGGTCCACATATATAATATTGGCTACTACTTGTACATCATTAGCAAATAGATGCATGTATTTTTAAATGAGCCAGAATAAATGCAATACTTGATGGATTATTTTAATGTATAAGGGATTTTTTGTTAATTTGATTTATGGATGGATTAGCCTTGAGCAAGTTAAAACTCAAAAACTGAACAAATCTAAAGTATATTTTGAAGTATGATGAAATAGGATTCATTTGTAATAATGTCGCCTGAAGATAATCTGGAAATAAAAAAAACACTTGCTCTACCATATAATAAATAAACATAATTACATTTTTGCAGTACTGGTTGATTTGTTATATTAGACAAATAACTATTTCTTTAGCTTTTTTATAAACTTTTGCCGCAGAGTGTCTGTTGAGAAAAGTTCTGAATAAAAAAAGTAGTTAATCACTGCAGATCCTTCACTAATTCAACTGGAGATGTGGCTGTTTTATTTATCTTCCTGCAGTAAATTTATGTCTATTTTACCTCCACAGTCTTCCCATT
Source organism: Pseudoliparis swirei (assembly GCF_029220125.1). Classification (NCBI taxonomy): domain Eukaryota; kingdom Metazoa; phylum Chordata; class Actinopteri; order Perciformes; family Liparidae; genus Pseudoliparis; species Pseudoliparis swirei. The sequence continues at coordinate 7,000,807 of NC_079395.1, forward strand.
ACTGAGTCTGTGTGTGACCTGGGAGATGGAGAGGCAGGGCCCAGGAGAAAAGCCAGCAAACGCTAATAGGACTGTAGCCACCACCCCCATCACATCAGCTGCCGTAACCATGGCAACTGTCTGCTCCGGCAGCTCCACTTGCACCCAGGCGCCCTCTACTTCCATGAGCATCATCTCCCCCGACAGACAGGCAGTCCAGGTAGAGAGTATCCAGGACCTCTGCATGCATTGTTTCATTTAAGAGGTGTCCAGGTAGTAGACAGTACCCATGACCTCTGCATGCATTGTTTCGAGATGTTAAGGTAGTAGAGTAAAGTAGACAGTACCCGGGACCTCTGCATACATTGTCTCTTTTAAGAGATTTCCACATAGTAGACAATACCTGGAACCACTGCATGCAGTGTTTCATTTAAGAGGTGTCCAGGTAGTAGACAGTACCCATGACCTCTGCATGCATTGTTTCATTTAAGAGGTGTCCAGATAGTAGACAGTACCAGATAACTAGATACAATTGTTTAATGTGTCCAGATAATAAACAGTACATGGGACCCCTGCATGATTGTTTTTGACTTGGCAGGCCAGTAGACCCTGTCTAACATTTAGAGCCTGTGCAGAATAATTACGTTTGGTAAAATAAAAATATAGGTAGTTTAAAAAATATTCAGTCTGTTGAACTGCTTAGCATATGCATGTTGTTCATAAAACCAGGAGTTATAAATTATTTTTAAAAAGTGAATTCTACATATTAAAAAAGCACATAGCACTAAGTATACATCAAATTACCGAAATCTAATATCTCAAGCTTTTGGCCATCAAAACTAAATCAACCTTTTACAAAGCAACTCTATATTATCATAGAAATATTCCAATCCTAACATCAAACAATATTATTTTTCTAAATATCTCAAACTTCACAGTGCAATACAAACAAATGGAATACATCTCAAAAGACTAACTAACTGAAATGAATGTGTGAAGTGCCTGATATATCCATCTTGTGATCCAACAGGTGATCCAACACGCCATCCACAGACCTCAGAGCATGGCGGCCCAGTATCTACACCAGATGTACGCAGCCCAGCAGCAGCACCTCATGCTGCAGACAGCTGCCCTGCAGCAGCACCAGCACAGCCCTCACCTGCAGAGCCTGGCCACCATACAGCAGGTGGATGTTTGTTATGTATTAGTGCGAGCACGAGGAGTCATTGAAACATGAGCTGGAGGGTTTGTGATGCCGCTGCAATGTCTTCCAGGCCTCAGTCTGTCAGCGGCAGTCGCCTTCTTCACCCGCTGGTGGTTTGGTTCATCAGCCCGCTGGTGTTTCCCAAAACTCAGTTAGTACCTATGTTTCAACTCTAATCAATCGGACCTTCCCTGAACACAGATATTAACCTCAGCGTCTTTCTTTTATCCAGATTACTTTACCAGCATCTCCAGTGACAGCCCAGCTGATCGGCCGAACCCAGACATCCACTGGTGCTGCGACCACCATATCCCAGCAGGCCATGCTCCTGGGAAACCGCCCGGCCAACTGTAACCAGGCTCAGATGTACCTTCGCACTCAGATGGTACAAAGCTTTTCAAATATGTCCTGCTGTCTCGGGTTTTTTTCTCACAATATGAAGATGTTTTTATTTCTAGCCACCGACTGTATCTCTCCTGCTCTTTGCTTTTCTTCTGTTAGCTTATTCTAACCCCGGCCACGGTGGCTGCAGTTCAATCAGACCTCCCTGCTGTCACCTCCTGCTCCTCTTTACCTACTTCCTCTCAGGTACAAACTTTGCCAGGCACAACATTTGAATAATGCATGTACACCACAAGCCTGCAATATTATAGACTTCAGGTTGAGCATGAGCCACATTGTTAAATTCAAAGTTGTGTCTTACGTCAGCACGGGTCGGGATTTTCATGGAAGTTGGAGGAACCGTGAATAAAGTTGGGCTGTCACCCTCACCAACTATTGCTTTTATAAACAGTATAAAAGTGTCTTTCTGTCTGTGCACATTCAGGTGCAGAATCTCGCACTGCGTGCCCACTTGCCTGGAGCTCTGGCCACAGCCCACGGTGTGATCCTAAAGCCATCCGCCCAGTCACAAGGCCAGACTCCCACCGCCTCTTTATCCAAGACGCTGAAAGCCCACCAGCTGACTGACTCCTCAACAGAAATCGGACCGGCTGATGTCACCCGGCTGGCATCAGGACCCCAGATTATAACCCCAGGTGAGATAACGTGTTCAAATACTGAGGTCTCAAGGAAAGATGACTTGAAAGTGTGTTCCAGGTTTAAAGCGATGAGTCAGAGTAACACACGTTAACTCTCACGTCGAGACATTTGCCATAACTTTCAAGTCCACCTTGAGAAAGAGATACTTGTTTTGTGTATCTGCTAGATTCTTTTCTTCACGTGTGTCCATGCATTGCTCTCCTTGAAGCCTACTCCCCAGTGCAGACCCACGCTGTGGTCAAGCAGCAGCTGTCCTGTGCGTCGGGCCAGCGGGTGGCACACCACCAGCTCATCCTCCAGCCGGCTGCAGGAGGAGCTCCAACCCACAGGCAGCTGCATCCCATCGCTCTCAGAGTCACACCTCAAGAAACCAACTCCAACCCTCTTCCTCTTTCAGTGAAAAGACTGACCACCCGCAGCAGCCAACCCAAAACCAACAACAACCCCCATGCCCCTTCTTCTTCTTCGTCCTTTACCAGCGTGTTTGCATCCTTAGCCCAGACCTCGATCCCAGCCGCCACCGTCCAGCCTCAGCCTCCTCCTCTGGTGGCAGCTCCGCAGCAGCGGACGTCATTTCCGCAAGTTCAGAACCAACCTCCACCTCCTCCTCCGCCTCTGGTTCTCCCCAGGCTGCCCCGGAACCCCCCGGCCTCCCTCCAGAGGCTGTCCCTGCACTCGCTCCAGGCTCTGGCCGTCCAGTCGGGACGGATGCTGCTGACAGAGCAGCAGCTACCTGTAGCAGAGGCTCTGGTCCAGATGCCCTACCAGAACCTCACACCTCCTCAGACGGTGGCCGTTAACCTGAAAGTGCACCGAGTCAGACACGATGAAACTCCATCGGTGAGCCGCCGTGCACTGGGGTTAACTTCTGTGCGCGTCGTCTGTTCACAGTGTCTGTTGTGTTGATGAGGCGTTTGTTGTGGTTCGAATTTCAGTCGGGGCAAACGTGCAAAGTGAATGGCTCGAGCCCCGAGGAGCGGAAAGATGCATGTTCTCCCGCTCCACAGCGAGACAGGACCCAGACAGCTCTCCCTGGGCCTCCCAAGCAGAATGGTGCAGGTAATGTGTGAGGATAACTATAACATTAAAATAGAGTCTACTTATTCATACAGTACAGTAGAAACTCTTCTCCATAGCCAGAGGGGTGTTGGCTCAGAGAAGCAGAGCCTTGAATCAACATGAAAATCTGAACCTGGATCTGTTTCCCAAAGCTGGTTTGAAAACACAACCAGTGCTGTAGATGTAGAAGATGCAACAAACTATACAATACTTTAGATGTATCAAATGTTCCTTGTTTTGCCTGTCAGCAGTTCCGGGTTCATCCTCCATCGTATCCGGCCGCTCAGTGATCAGGGTCCCGGTGGTGGAAGAAGCCAACCGGCTCACCACCACCAGCCGCATCCTTCCTCCTCCAGCTCCTCCTCTACCTCCTGCCGTGCTGCCAGCAGCAGCGAGAGGTCCCAGCCAGCCCCCGTCCTCCCCAGCCAGCGTCCCCGGCAGCCCAGACCGGATACTAACAACTCACGTCCTCACGCACCTTATAGAGGGCTTCGTGATCCGAGAGGGCCTGGAGCCGTTCCCGGTAAGAACACCGGAGGTGATGCATCACCAGCGCATGTTCGTCAGAGTTTAGGCTATCGGGACATTTCATCCTGGTGCCCTTGAAAGTGACATCGTGTCTTGTGCTGCACTGCTGGATGGCATACATGTCGTATTATCAGTGGGTAATTAACATTTAAATATGTTGTGCAAGTATAATAGAGCATAAAAGATTTAGAGCTCACAAAAACGGACATTCTGGTGATATAATACAAAAGCATGGGATTGTTAGTGTACTCGTATTAAGTAGTCTTATCTTGTACAGATGTGGCTGAGATATTGTACCATAATAATTTTTACATTTGAGATACAAAGCAATTTTTAAGATCCTTCACCTACAGGGCAAAACAATTAAAGTACAACGTTAAAACTAAACAGTTGCACAAAAGAAGCATGCAATTAAAAGGTTGGAAGAGGATAAATCCAGTTGTGAACAAAGTATTTCAAAACCAAAGTTTAAAAATAAGTACATTTAGAGACAGGAATTATCAACCCAAATGTAAAAGGTTGAGATGGAGTAAAAATACACTGTTTCTACACCAGACTTGTGTCTTTCCACGTCAGTATGGGAGACGGACCTTTTTCTAAACGCCCGTCCTTATGCAGGTGGTGTCCACCTCGCTGCGAGCAGACCAGCAGGCGTCACTTCCTGAATCCCAGGAGACGCAAACCAACGGGGACGCAGCAGCAGAGGACAGTCCGCTGGACGCTGACCAGTCGGATTCAACTGACTCTGAGATGGAAGACGATGGCCCTGCAGCAGATGGTGAGGGTGTGTGTGTTTGTGTGCATATAATGTTTGTGTGTGTGTGTGTGTGTGTCTAACATATGGCTCTCTGAAGTTGCAGAGAGCGGGCCAGGTGTGCTGCAGTGTGAGTTCTGTGGCAGTCGAGGTTACGCTCACACGTTCCTGCGCTCCAAACGCTTCTGCTCCATGACGTGTGTCAGAAGGTAAAGAAAGCACTCGCACATCGAGATGCACCAACAACACAGTGTTGTGGTACACCAAATCAGTGTACCACAACACAGTGTTTTTATTATTATTATTCTCTTTATTTAAAAGGGACCATGAACAGTTAAAACATAAATGTCACCCTTCGATGCACTGCGCCAGAGTGTAGCTTCAGCTAATTTGCATCTGTAGTCCCTTGACAGACCTAACAACATAAAACAACTAGAACGGGCACTCGGTAGAGCGCATACCTTCGCATATCACAAGATTGGGCATTGAATTATGAACATTTTGGCATTAGTTGCATGCCAATTGGACACAAATGTATCGTGCTATGGTAAAAAAAAAGAAGTTTGACCTTTCCATGACCTTGACCTTGACCCGATTGATCCCAAAATCTAATCAAATGGTCCCCGGATAATAACCAATCATCCCACCAAATTTCATGCCATTCAAGAACATTTTGACCTGTTCACGACCTTTGACCTTGACCTTTGACCCGATCGATCCCAAAATCTAATCAACTGGTCCCCGGATAATAAACAATCATCCCACCAAATTTCATGCGATTCGGTTCAATACTTTTTGAGTTCTACGAATAACACGCATACAAATAAATAAATAAACTAGAACGGGCACTCGGTAGAGCGCATACCTTCGCATATCACAAGATTGGGCATTGAATTATGAACATTTTGGCATTAGTTGCATGCCAATTGGACAAAAATGTATCGTGCTATGGTTAAAAAAAAGATGTTGACCTTTCCATGACCATGACCTTGACCTTTGACCCGATTGATCCCAAAATCTAATCAAATGGTCCCCGGATAATAACCAATCATCCCACCAAATTCCATGTGATTCAAGAAGATTTGACCTGTTCATGACCTTTGACCTTGACCTTTGACCCGATCGATCCCAAAATCTAATCAACTGGTCCCCGGATAATAAACAATCATCCCACCAAATTTTATGTGATTCGGTTCAATTCTTTTTGAGTTTTGCGAATAACACGCATACAAATAAATAAATAAATAAATAAATACACAGCGATCAAAACATAACCTTCCGGCATTTTCAATGCGAAGGTAATAAATACACGGCGATCAAAACATAACCTTCCGCATTTTCAATGCGAAGGTAATAACAAATAGTTCATTGTTAATAGTAGAATAAATACACACAATGCAAAGTTACAGTACAGCATTTTAAATTTAAGAAGAACAGACCATTTAAAAGTAAGTATTAAAAACCATTAAGAGTAGGTAGTACACACCTTCAAAAGAAAGTAATAAAAACCATTGTCGTACACCAGGTCAGTGTTGCTCTCAAGACCACTTTTTGAAGGTCTCGTCGGTCTTAGAGGAAGAGGACTCCGGATTTTTATTTCAAGACTGTTTAAGAGCACAACTGCAGGAAACACTCAGAGGGCCTGTGCTTTGTATCCTGGTTGTCATTGAAAACAAAAGCAAAGTCTCAATGTACAACTGCATTATAGATACAGTAAAAATATATTTCTATTGATGCCAATTCAATGTTAAGTTACACGTTTCCTTTTCTTTAAAACTTGCAGTCTCGATGTCTCAGAACTAAGGGAGCATAGACAAATACTACTGTAGGAAATGACTGAGTCTTGAAAGAAATAATTATATAATTGTCATACATTGGGGGAAAAAGCCGGAAATTATTGTGTCTTTTCAAGGAGGAAAATGACAGAAGTAAAACACCTTTATTTTTCAAAATAACGACATATTTAATGAATTGATAATGTTGGATGTACATTAGTTTAAAGAGGTGCTCTGAAGCTGCGTTGGCTATTTCAGCCATATTTTAATGCAAGTTGATACTTAGTCTGAAGTTCATCACCCTGTATGTGTAGATAATGAATCCAGCTCTTTACCGCACTAGATCTCCTCTCAGCAAAACATTCGTTGCAACCTGATGATTAAAAAAAGATCGGCTTTGCTGCAAATGAGCATCCATCGTTGTCGAAGTAAAGCTTTTAAAAAGAAGCAGCCTCTACCACACAAGACAAGCAAAGTGAAGTGCCGTCCGTCTCAGTGGCGGTGAGAAACATCGTCTGACATCTGGAACCCATCGAGTTACATTTGGGCTCGAGGAAAACATCTCGAGTGTTTAATCGCTCCCAGGTTTCCTTTTGAGTCGCCATTCAGGCACCGAAGGGTCCAGATGCAGACGATCAGCTGAGAGCGCCACGACAAAAGCCGGTCCGACCGGCTGCAATCAGTAAACACAGGCCAACACAATCTGGATGGGCTTTTGGGCTTTTGGGCTTTGAGAAGGCCATCATGTCTGCCGTCGTCATCGTGGTGAACTGTATGAATCTAATTAGATATTTTGGTTCAGGTTCAGTGTGAGCTGCAGCAAGCGTGGCACTGTGCTGAGAGCAGGCCGCTGGGGTCACAGGCCGGTGGGCAGGAGAGGACGACCCCCCAGCAGCAGAGTCAACGGAGCCTCCAGAGAACACTTCATGAAACGGGTCAGTGATGCCAAGGGACGTGATGCATGTCGCGAGATGCACGAGTGCGGCAGGGATCACGGGTCTTGTGAGAGGCGCTGCTCCCTGTGGGACCGGGGACTGGAGCCAAGCTTTGAAGGAGCTTCCCGGTCCGTGAACAAAATTTCAAAGAGACAATTCTTATTGTTAATAACGGGGGTTCTGAAGATTTTTTTTCCTTGTGTGATCCGGTGATGTACCCCACACACTACTCAGAGTAAACTGGAGTCAGAGACTACTGTACCAAAAATTCTGGTTTTATTGATGAGTACATTATAGTTTCATTCATAAAAGTGCACAAACTAGAAAGTAAAGCATGTGGGTCTACACTGCAGGCAGGGAGGTCAGTGTAGAGTTAAATAACACAAACAGTAAATAATCACAATAAACTAAATACAATGTACCTGTTCACGGCAAACACACGATCAATGGCACAATAATAAAAGGCCCATGCAAAATACATGTCTGCTCCCACCCCGCGGTCCCCCTTCAGCCCAGCACAACATCCCACAAGCTCAAATAAAAACATAAAAAAGCCCATTTACTTGAGCGACTTAAAAACATTCAAATATAATAGTCCTGCAGTTGCTCCTTCAACTGTTTAAAAACAAAAGAAATGCATTAATATAGAAAAGGAACATGCACATAAATATTTCATAAGAACATGCGTCGAAAACATTTCATAAAAACATGCATCGGGAGAGTAGACCGATGTCTCTATTGGTGGAACACAGGCCCCGCCCCCAGATGGTGGAAACCATGCAAGTGAGTTTTCTGGAGTCTTAAGCAGTTCCTCCACGATCACGTCCCTCACCGAACACGAGGACTGATCAACACATTTATGGTTTAGTACAATGAACTTGGAAGATGTTATCATATTTCTACACTCATGCTTTTAGAATGTGCACAAACAGAAAGGAGAGCTTATCAAATGAGTCCCGCATCAGGGCCTCAGCTTCTCAGGTGTTGGACTAGCCAGGAAGAAAAGGCCCAGGTGAGCTTCCCACCCCTTTTCATAAGCTCTGCCCCTTTCTGCTTGCCACACGTGTTTTATTTGAGGGATTTTAAGTGTCCTGAAGATATTTAACACACATAGGAGAGAAGAGTCGGACAGAAGACACGGGATTCATTGTGGCAGAAATGTTTTATTTCTGCTCAGTGCATCTCGGTAATCTTTAATTGTTTCCTTCAACCTTTGTTGATTCAGGATAATTAATAACAACGTCATGGTTGCTGCATGTTAATGAATGATAAGTAACTTTATCACTACTACTGGTCAAGGGAAAACAATGGTTCATTATTTGTATTGCGCATTTTAAATAAAGGGACAACAGAATAAAACTAAAACTAAAAGAATATATATACTAATAATAATAATAATAATGAAACAACAATAAAGGACATATGAAATAGAATTTAGAAAAATAAAATAATAATTTAAACTAATTTAAAAGTAAAAATAAAACAGGGAGGAAGAGAGCTAGTAAAGTAGTAGTTAGTTTTTTTTTTAAGTCGTCAATATTAAAAGATATTTAGGTTTAACTGATTATGTCTTTGAAGGTCTGTGTAGGCTGAGGGTGTAAATGTCATTTTGATAATAATTGCTTCTATTTATAGCGGCATGTAAACCATAATGTTGGTGTTGTTAAAACTTTTAATTATGTTTGTGCTATAAGCGTCTTACGGATCAATGCCCGATCATGAAACATTAGAAAAACCCTGTGATGCATTCATTCCTTTAAATCACACCTTTATTTCGAAAAGACCATGACAATAATTGTTTAAAAACTGCAGCGTTTTCCACGTAGGAACATAAATCCAATCTGGGATGACTGAAGCTACGTCAGGTTGACCTTTACTGAAGTCGTCTAGACCAAATCACGAGGTATTTGTCTCATGTGTCTCGGTGCTCCACAGGCCTGTGGGGCGTTTGGCTCGGAGGGGACCCGTCAAAGCTCCCTGAGAGAGGAGGAAGAGCAGGATGAAGAAGAGGACGATGAGCCTCCCGTTCCCATGACAACCAGGCTCCGGAAACATGCCGAGCGAGAGAGGGAGAGGGAGCAGGAGCAGAAGACGACAGAAACCATCAGCGTTTCTGACGGAGAAGAAGACGCCGGCCGTCCGTCTCAGTGGAACGTAGAACAAGTGTTTTCCTTCATCAACTCGCTGCCAGGTAACACATTGCAGATAGAGTTGTAAATTTTTTTAATTTCACACTACTTTATATTTGTAATCGATTCCGAGGAAACGTTTGTACTTTTTAGTTCATATGAATTATTTGACAGATTCAAATTCTGACTACAAAACATAACATGTGTTTTATTGTAGATCAAACAAGCGGAAGATAAAAGTACAGCTGAAACAATAATTCATTCATCAATTACATTGCTGATTGGCAGAAAATAAAATGGCAATAAGTAAATCGTTACGTTTTTATTTTTTATTAGTTAGAATAATTTTGAGGTTTAGACTATTTGTTGGACAAAACAAATATATATATATAAATATTTAATTGTTGTATATTTAATTAATTCCTTGTATACAAGTAGCAAAATGCCTCACGCCTCTGTCTCTGTCTTCCCTCCAGGGGGTCAGGACGTAGCCGAGGAGTTTCGCTCCCAGGAAATCGACGGACAGGCTCTGCTGCTTCTAACTGAAGACCACCTGGTCAGCACCATGAACCTCAAACTGGGACCTGCACTCAAACTGTGTGCCCACATCAACTCCCTGAAAGATGCATAAACATGTCAACTTCCCTTCTCCCCAAAATGTGTGTTGATGAAGAAAAACTGGAGGACAGGGTCTTTTTTTTTTTTTACCAAGGAACGAAAACATGAAGGACTACCCATTTTGTTGTGGTCTGACTTGGACTCACACACTGACAGTTAAAACACAGACAGGTAAAACACACAGACGGTGTCTTCGTGTTGAACTGAAATCACGAATACACAGACTGCAGTTTTTATTGAAACCACTGCCAACGCATTTTACTCCCGAGTGAAGAACACACACCAACAGCTGATTAACACCCAGGACGAGCGCTTTGGTCTCCTTTTGTCTCTCAATTCCAGTGATTGTAGCAGTTTTATCCATTTGTTCCAGAATGATAAATGAGAAGTTATTTGTAGCATTTGTAAACAAAGAATTTTTATTTAATATTTAATTTAATT